>NC_088920.1:38320000-38555000 GCF_038396675.1 Hydra vulgaris
TATAGGTTCATAATTTTAGTGGCCTATAACTCAACCTAATTTTAAAATTTCAAGAATCGTAGATTATGACATTTCGTAGTTTAAAAAAAACAAACTGAAAATTAATTTATCTCAAATTGGTTGTAATGAAAATCTATAAAATTGGTAGAAAAATAATTCAGTTGAAAAATTTCATAAATCGGTTGAAAATAAAAAAGACTATAATCGGTTGAAAACAAAGTAGGTAATATGAAAAATAGTTTTTAGTAGATGTTTTTATTGTAGAATGACTTAGTAGGTCGAGATTTTTGTAGGTCTAACTATTTTACACAATAATTTTTCTATTGAAAAAATATCATAATGCGTCTTCAAATATCTGTTTTGTTTTCAGAGTAATGCTGTTAGAGTTATTATGCATAATACTAATATAATTGCACTCAAACTTTAAATCAAGCAATTAATTAAATTGAATTTGTGTGAACATAAATATAGTTAATATAAAAATATTTGTGGATTTTTTCAAAATGTCGAAAAAAGTGAAAATTGCCTAATGGCCCATATTTAGACAAAAAAGTGGAAAGCAGGAATCCCACATGGCCTCTGTGGCTACCACCCCTCTGTTTATCCAAATCCTCATTAAGGGAGACTTGCATCGTCACTTTTTTCGTAGAAGTTTTATTATTATTTTTTTTTAATTCATTCTCCTTTATCGAATTTATAGTATTATAATGTTATAGTTCTACCTGTTAGCTTTTTTTTAGCTTTTTTTTACCTTTGACATTTTTTAATGAATAAAGTTTAATAGAAAACTAATTGAATCATAGATATAAATAGTTTAGTTTGTTAACTTGTATTTGACACAAAGATATTTTACTTTTGAATGTTCTAAGTTTTAATTTTTCATTAATGTTTTTGAGTTTACGATATAATAGTCATTATTAAATTGAATTTAATTAAGGCTTAACCAAATCAAATGTATCAGTGAAAATGTTTAATTATGTTTATTTATATTTGACAGAAAAGTATTTTGTTTTCGAGCATTTAAAGTTTAGAATTTTTATTGAAGTATTGGAAATTTTGTATTTATATGCACTTATATGCAATTCAAGATAAAAGTCCTAGTTAAGCAAAGTTTTTGCAGAGAGGACCCCAAAAAAAGGTACAAGTTAGCGAATGGTCTGACATTCAAGGGGAATGAAAATTTGTTCGTTTTAGTAAAAGTCCAACTTATCCAGGAATTGAGTTAACGAGATTCTACTGCAGTTTCATTTTAAAAATCTAAATTAGAAATTACTGTATTTAATTTGATTTAATTTTTTAATTAGTTGTACTCTTGGGGTTACAATGGCAATGGTCAACTTGGAATAGAAAATAATACAAACCAATTGCAACCTGTTAGAGTTACAGGATCTCTTATTGGAAAATTTATAGAAAAAGTGATTTTTATTTTATTTTTAAATTATATATTAAAATAATTATTTATTTTTTAAAGTTTTATAATTTAAGTAGAGAATGTTTAATATATATATATATATATATATATATATATATATATATATATATATATATATATATATATATATATATATATACTTTAGGATGTCCCAAAAAGCAACTATAAAAAGTGCATGTTCCCACCCTCTAAGTGTGTTCTATATAAAAAAATAATACTAGAATTTTTGAAGTTCTTCAAAAGTATATCATGCTGGTCATAAAAATTTCAAAAATAGTTATCATTTTATTAAAAAGTTATTATTATGAATTTCAATGCTTAAAAATTACATAAATAACTAAAAATAAAAATATGCATTTTTTAATGTTTTTTATAAAATGATAATTATTTTTGAAATTTTTTTATATTATGTATGTATATGTATATATATATATATATATATATATATATATATATATATATATATATATATATATATATATATATATATATATATATATATATATATATATATATATATATATTTATTTATTTATTTATTTATATATATATATATACATATATATATATATATATATATATATATATATATATATATATATATATATATATATATATATATATATATATATATATATATATATGTATGAATGTATGTATTAGGGCAATCTTTTAAAATAAATTTATGTATATATTATTTTAAAAGATAGTTTGTGGAATGGCACATGTACTTGTACTCACTGATATTGGTGAGTTATACAGTTGGGGTGCAAACTCATATGGCCAACTTGGGCTAGGTACTACTCATAATACATCTGTACCAACACTCATTAACACAACCACTGATGATAGGTAATTTATTTGAATGATAAATGATTTATTTTCTGTATTTAAAGAAAGTTTATTATTAGTTTTAATTTTGTGTTCAGGTGGTCAGATATTGCAGCTCATCACTATAATCATATATCTGCTGGTGTAACTATATCTGGAAAGGTATGGTGTAACTATATCTGGAAAGGTATGGTGTAACTATATCTGGAAAGGTATAGTGTAACTATATCTGGAAAGGTATGGTGTAACTATATCTGGAAAGGTATGGTGTAACTATATCTGGAAAGGTATGGTGTAACTATATCTGGAAAGTTTTTACTCATTACTTTAGCAACATTTGTGTCTTCAGTTATTTTTTTATTTTTTCTTCTTAAGTTATAGGAGGACATTTTAAGTATTTTAAGTAAATTGTTTTGTAAAATAAAAGTACTTTTTAAACTGTTTATATTAATTTTTTTTATTCTATTTGAAAAGATCTATATGTGGGGACATTGTCATGGATTAACAATATTATCACCAAGAGAAGTTGCTGTAAATAATCTTGATGGAGTATTTTCTTGTTTTGGAATGCCACAGATAATGTACAAGTTTATTGATATTGGTAAATAATGTACAATAAATTTTGACATTTTTCTACTTTTTTTTTTAAAGAGTGTTTTGCACTTTATATTCTACTTTATTGAAATCTTTAAAATATGTTTAAAATATTTGTAGATCATGAAGAGAACCAAACTATTAAAGAAGCTATTGCAAAGTCATTTAATGAGTCTGTGAGTAATTTTTGAAATATTTTTATACATTTTAATGTAATATACTTCTCTATAAATTCACATTTTGTGAATGAAATATATATGACATAAGGAAGGATTTACGCATCTTCTACAGTTTAGGAATGTGTAGGTGCATGCATAGTTTAGTATGTTAGTGCAGTCTTGTATAAAATTCTGTATAAAATTTTATCTGTATAAAAACTGTATAAAATTTTTAGTATTTATCTGAATTCTATTTCAGCTAAAAGTATTTAAAACAAAGTTATTTTAAAGAGTGAATTTTTTTTTTCCAATTCAAGATAATAACAATGATAAAATACTTATTCAGGATAACTTTAAAATTGGCTAAAAAGTTGTGTCCTGTACAAATATTTGTAATTAAATAAAATTCACAAATTTATCGATGATTTTTATTTACTTTACCACTAATTACTTTTATTTTTCATATTTACTTTTTAAATGATTTTTAAATGACTAAATATTTACTTTTTCATGATTAATGCAAGTATTTTAACTTCACGAAACATTAGATAAGTAAAAAATGGTTAGATTGTTATTTTCAACATTTTTTTTATTTTCCAAATTATAACCAATTTACTTTCGAAAACGCTACAAGCAACCACAACGATAAACAACCACTATTAAAGTGACTAGAAAGCAAAGGAGAAAGTTAAAGACAACCTAACAATATGCAGTAGTAGTGTAGTGTTAGAGCGCTCGCTTCATAAGCGAGAGTTTCCAAGTTCGATCCCCACTACGTCACTGGTAGTACCACACTCAATTAGTTTCTCCGCCCACCAGAGTTAAGTAGCCTCCTCATCTGTAGTGGCCTTCTCGGCCTTGAGAAGGTGAACTAACAAAAAAAAAAACCCTCGGAATTAGGAAAAATGAGGTCAGCAATATATTCCCAACCTCCAACTGTTAAAGGTTGGCAGTTAGGTCAGCCATGCCGAATGTCGACTCTAATTCCGAGGGCTGGTTAAAAAGCATGAACAAAATCTTTAAAAAAATCAACTTATAAATTATAAAACTTATAAAAACTTTATAAATTATACAAATTAGGATAATATGAAGATGAGAGAGAATTCCTAAACATTAATATTTGAGGAAAGCTAGATGAATTAAATTTACTTAAGCATAAACAGTTAAAGTAAAAGGTTTGCATCATGATAAAGAATCTGATTTAGCTGATGTTAACCTTGCAATGGATTGGATAGCTTCAATGAGAGGTCAAGGATATTATGAAAATTAATCTGAAAGATATTATGAAAAAGTAGAGGACTCAATAAAAGTGTTGCTGTTCATTAATATAGAAGTATCAACTTCATTGTAATAATTATTATCAAGTTAAAAAGAAATTGACCATTTGCTGCAGAGAAGCTGTCGCTGCAAAGAAATCTCATATAAGATCAGCTACCTGTTCTAAGCAATCATAAAATTATGACTTTTTATCAAAAGTATACTTTTTATACTCCAATATATAGTTATGCCATCAGCAAGTAGAGCCACCTTTATTAGCACCTTTTTATCAGCAAGTATATATATAAGTATATAATACAAATACTTTAAAGGTAAGATTATCAGCAAGAACATTAATGTAGATAAAAAGACCAATAAAACTTTATTGTACCTCAGAGGTTATTAAAAATAAAGGAGAGTGTTGTCCATCAATAGTAAAATGATAAAAAAAATGATGTTTAACCAAAGCCACAATGGTCAGAAATGCTTGAAGTTGCGAATTATGTTTTCTTTCTCTATATATTTCTTTCAGCTATAGTTTGCAAAGTTTCTATTTTAGCAAAAAGTATTTTATATTAAAAAATGTTTTATTTGCTCTTTAAACCTAAAAATGTAATAACATTTTTTAAATAAAATTAAATACAACATGTATTTTTCACAAGATGTCACTAAAAATTTCATTCTTTTTAACCAAATTTAAAAGTAATTTAATGGTCCAAAAAGATCTGTTTACTTACTTGTGTGTTCAACACACAAGTAAGTAAACGGTGCTTGCTGGCACCATTATCTCTTCTTTTTAATCTTTGGCATTTTGAGCGTTTTAGGAAATGTCAAGGATCAAATCAGTTTGTCAAAAACGGTATGTAGAGGGTTAAAAATGAAATGAAAAAATGTAAAATTGATTGAATCCAAATCAATATGCAGGAGTTTTTATTGAATTAGAAAAAGTTGGATAGATGGCAGAAAACTTTCTAACCTTAAATTTTCTAATCTTAATTTACAAGGTTTTGGGGGACTTTTGAAACCAATCATTGCTTTTTTGAATGCCAATTTATTACTTTTACATGGTTTTAATTTAATTCCTTTTCACAGAAATTCTTGAATGAAGAATCTTGCGACTAATATTTTTCCAAAATTTTCAAATTGAAGCAATATGTGAAGTAATTATGCTTTAAAAATTTTAATATTTTTTATGTTTGTCTCTATCCTAGTTTTTTATAGTGACAAAATCAGTCTTAATTCAGATAAAAAAATTACTGAGCATACTTTCTTGGAGTTTTAAAAATTGTTAAAAAATAGAAATCGAGTATTTTAAGTTTATTTAAAGTTATAGTAATTAGGAACCTATTTTCATTTTCAACCATTATTACCCACTGTGAGAGCTGGAAATGGCTTAAATTTAAAAAAATGCAGAGGCATATATATATATACATACATACATATACATAAATATATATATGCCTAAAATACATACATATACATAAATATATATATTAATAAATGACAAATATATTTTTACATACATATATAGGCAAACTATATTCTGGTATATAAATAAATAGGTAATATATACATAAATATATGGCATAAGTGTATTATATTTTAGCCTCCATTAATAAAATACAAGTTTTTTGTTTTTTATTTTTAGGTAAATATTAAATTTATTGATAATTTATAAATAAATTGTTTTATAAGGTTCAAAAAATTAAAAAAAAACAATACATAATTATTAATTTTACAGGAAACAAGTGACATAACATTTCTTGTTGATGGAAAAGAAATTCATGCACATAAGTCAATACTCAAAATCAGGTTTGTGTACTGATACATCATTACGTGTACGTACTTCGTTTTGTATGTACATGTAATAATCATTAAGACTGGTGTATACTGCATCACTGCATCATTAGTTATTTTATTTTCATACATTATAATAATTTATAATCATGTATAAATTATATAAGTATAAATTAGAATAATTTTGAGTATAGTTTTTTTATAAGCTAATTTGTAAATTGTAATCTCGGTTTTGAAATGTAGATGCCACTATTTTTAGATGCCACTATTTTCGTAATATGCTTCATTCTAACTGGAAGGAATCAGATAAAAGGTTTGTTTTAAGTATTTTAAAAAATTAGTTTGAAATTTCTTTTCTTTTTTTTTTCTTATTTTCAATTGATAAGGAAAACAAGATAAAAGATTCAAAGAAATGAGTGTTTATTATGTAAGAAATATTAGGTATTATCCTATTCAATTCAATAACATTCCATGAGTTCCTAGAGCAACCTGTAAGGTCTTAGTGCTATCTATAAGGTTCTTCAACTTATCTTTTTATCAAGCTTGGAAAAAAAGTTATTTCTTTAACACAAACATATCATTAGCTGTTTCAAACAGTTTTACTGTATACATATTTTATTTTTTTTAATGTGTTGCAACTTGCATAATTTCAGATGGCAAAATTTTGCTTTATTTACGCGAATTATACAATTGTCAGTATAAAATTAATTGATCAGGTTTCAGTACATACATTAACTAAGAGTTTAAGCAGGTGCGATCTTTTTTTTTTATTTTACTTTGTCTAGATAACTGACTTCTGAACTAATTATATCTAATTATATTATGGATTTGCTGTGCTACAATCATGTTGGTGCCTATCATTGTAATGAATATATAATATGTATTGTATTAAGTTTGACGAAGTAAAATAAGATTCGAGTTTAAAAAGGTAAAATAAAGTTCAATATAAAACTTCTACTAAAAAACAAATAGTGTAGATTGAATGAGTGACAGTTCTTTGCTGCTTAGGTTGTTTTGCTGATGATTTCTAGTAAAAGTTTTTTTTTTTAACAATCTATGAGTTTGTGCGGTCGATTATTTAATTCCTTTTGTAATGGTTGCTTTAGGGTTGTTGTCAAAATAAATGGGGTCTTCCATAAAATATGTACGCAGGTATGGGTTAGGGAAGAAACCCAAAAATGTATAAATTCGTACAAAGGAGTGTGTGTGTGTGTGTGTGTGTGTGTGTGTGTGTGTGTGTGTGTGTGTGTGTGTGTGTGTGTGTGTGTGTGTTAAAGACAGCAAATATATATGCTGTTTGACTACCTCTTGTTCTCTATTTCTCTCCTAAAACTTGATTTCATTCTTTGTTAAGGTAATGTTAATGTAATATCGAATAAACTAAAAAAAAATTTTTTTAGTTTATTCGATATTGTACAGGTGTGTACAGGGGGAGAAAGTCCTGAATTAGTAGTTTTACTGCGTATGTACTTTATGGGTGCCCTCTTTCAAATTTTAGAAAAATATATTTTGATGCTCAAAAGATACTGCCATACAAATTTTAAAACTCCCTCGATTTTTGAATGTTTTACAATTTTAGAAAAAAGATTTATATTCAATTTCAACGGTTTTTATCTTGTGCCAACCTGGAAAAAGTGGTTTTATAAAATCTGAAATAAAAGTATCTTCAACTGATAAACTCTAAATAAGAACAGTGAATGGTGTCTATCATTAATCTTAAGACTAATGAGGGTTTAGTAGTTAAGGGGTATAGACAACGTGAAAAATTCATAGCCTCGGGTGGGTGGAGTTACCTTTAAATTAGCAACAACTTGGGGGTCAATCGATTTTTTTTTCGAAATCATTCCAAGGTAATATATAATGGTAAATGATTGGTAGATGATACCAGAAGAACTTATAAGTTTTACTATACAACTTGCAACAGAGATAATTTTTGATATATTAATTTATCTTTTACTGTTGCATGTAGGGAAATTGAAGTGGCACAGTTTAGTTATAATGTGTACGAGGCATTTATTCGATACTTGTATACTGATTTTGTAGATTTACCTCCCCATGACGCCATTGGTTAGTAACTTACAAATGTTATAGAATTTTCTAACTTACTTAAATTTTTAAATTTTTGTTAATAATCTGTTTATTGTTTATATTATTGTTTTTTTTTGACAGCATTGCTCGATTTAGCTGATGCTTATTGTGAAATACGCTTAAAGAAACAATGTGAAAATATGATTAAAAAAGGTATATCCATTGAAAATGCTGCCATGCTTCTCGAGACATCGATAAAATATAGTGCAAAGGTAAGTAATAAATGTTTTACAAAATTAAAAAAATTTTGTCAGAAAGAAAACCGAGGTTGGTTGACTATGTATTATATTACCAAATATTCTCATATTTCGTTAGAAGCTTTGTTAGGCGGTAGTTTACATTGCGGTAGTTAGTTTAGTAAGATTTTGTTAGTAGTTTACAAGCTATGTTAGGCGGTAGTTTACATTGCATTTTGATTTGCTTATAGTTTTATTTGTTTTTGATATTAGAAAGACTTTTTTTTTTTTTTTTTTTTTTTTTTTTTGTATTAACTATCTACAGTCGTCATTTCAGATTTACCCGACTCTCTTCTATTCGTTCCGAATATAATATTAGATGACCATCTTCGGGACATTTCTAGCGAGCAACGTCTTGATGTATCTTCTGAAGATTTGCGATTTATTTGTATAGATGATAGGCTGTGATCAGTTGAACACCTTCGATTGTTTTCTATTGATTCAGAACGACTATTTCTTCTCGAAACATTTTCTAAGTAATCATTTTCGTTTATTTCAACAGAGGGGTGAATTTGACGAACATCGCGGTTTAGAACTCTTTTAAAAAGTTTTTGCATCTCTTTACGCAATAATCGATTACGATACACAAACAAGTACGGAAATACAACTGCTGAAAAAAATAAAAGATTTGCCGTGATTTTCACGGCTATTTTATTGTTTATAAACTCGTGAAATTGTCTTACGATAATATACGGTAGATATATTATCAAAAACATCATTATTATAATAATACTTGTTTTTATTGGTTTGCATGCAATCATTTTTTTATTTTGTATACTTTGAACCGATGGCCATACTGACTCTGGTAGTTTTCTTTGTTGTGGAAAACTTATTATATTTTGAACGGAAGGCCAGGTCATCTCTCGCTGTTTGCTTTGTTGTGCATTATATATTATTTGACCATAGCAATAACAACATACCAGACACGGCATAATAAACGAAATTGATTGTGTTGTTATATCAAATGAACGACTTTTCCCCCATTCTACACCACAGAATTGTTCATCTTCAATAAATTTGTAGCAACTCCAGCCAAAAACAGGTAACAACGAAAAAATAACTGAAATCAGCCAAGTAACTCCGATAAATAGGTATACTTTGGCGGATGTAGCCAAACTTTTGTATAAAATTGCTTTTGAGATAAACTGATACCTATCATATGATATAAACATAAAAGTTAATGAATTTGAATTCCACCAAAGTTGTGAAAAAAAACCAAATATGTCGCACCCTCTTCCATCCATTGTTCTTATGGAACCAGTAATATTTGCTAAACGAACAGGGAGTACTAATACACATAAAATGCAGTTTGAGGAAGTCAGGCTTGCTAGAAGCATATTCGAAGGCGATCGGAGATTAGGCTTCACAACTAAAAGCAATATTGTTGATCCATTTAGGAGTAGACCTGCTATGAGAAGAGTGCTGGTGACAATCCCGCTGTATTCTTTCATAATTAATATAGTAAATTTGAGATTTTAAAGTAAATTTATTTTTAATGTAAAATTTGTAATGTGCATTTTTGGTGTTCTAATAGTTCTCACATTAAATTAAATTTAACCTTTTAATTCTAACCTCTGCACATAATTGATCATATACCTAGTCAATCTTTCATACGAAAAACTATTTTAAAAGATGCGTCTAAATTTTAAAATGTAAAAGAGATTTCTATTTAATTCTTAATAACACATTTTAACTCAAAATATTATTAGTAATGATAAACCGTTCTCCGTTTTTTTTTAAAGGAATATGTGTTAAAAAGACGAATATAATTCAGGTGATGGAGTGCTCTACTGTTGGGTGTCATTGTGTCAATATTTATTTTTGAGTTTGTTTATTTTAAGAATAATTTTATTATGACGCAGTAAAAAATATTTTTTAACTATTGCATTTTCTTATGATGAAAAACAAACTTTTTATTTGTTATATTTTTACTGTTTCTTTTAGAGTTTAGAGGATTATTGCTTCCGATTTGCATTGAACCACCTAACTGCTGTTACTCAAACGGAAGCTTTCAGAAATCTCGACGGTGAGACAGTAAAGGCGTTCATAATAAAAGCTGGTTTAAGTGGAGCATTCAAAAGGTAAAAAAGGGCAATAAACTTAGTAATATAGAGATATAGTTACATATTTCTGGCCGAAGTAAAGTGTTTAGTCAACTGACAAGCGTGTGGTTTGGCACCAAAAAACCTAAGCAGCTGGGCTTTCTCTATCGTAAATAATGTTAATAATGTAAATAATTTATTCCCATATATTTATATTTTGTTTATAAGTTTAATCAAAAAAATTTCATATTTTTTTTGATATTTTTATTATAAAAATGTTCTAATAGTAAATTAAATAATTTTATGTTTATTTATCTTACATTTTTGTAAATATGAATATTGTTATATTGAAGAAAAATTATATTACGAGAATTTTTGAACTAAACGAAATTATTTTTATTATTTTAACTTTTTTTTTAAGAATACATGAATAAAATAGTGTAAATAAAATAGTACGAAGTTTTTTCCAAATTAAACAAGTATAACGTGTACCTTAGTGTTTTAGTGTTAAGGAATTGGTACACCAGTATAATTTAAAAATAACATCTACTCGATAATTAACATTATCAGCAGCTTGAGTAAATTTCTTTGTTTAAGTTTTGTTTACGGCAATCTATAATATAATATTTTATATATATATATATATATATATATATATATATATATATATATATATATATATATATATATATATATATATATATATATATATATATATATATATATATATATATATTATAGATTGATATAAGTATTTAAGTGTCACTTGTATCCGAATAAATAAAAGGTTTACGATTCGGTAGGGATATCTCAAATATTTCAGCGGAAAGCTCATTTTGTAGAAAATCAAAATTTGGACATGAATATCGTAACTCATCTTAACAGCAAAAACTTTTAAAATATTCAACTTTTCAATCACCTGTTGTACTGTTATGAAACACGTATCTCCTGAACCTTGGCGCAATTTTTAAAATTCTTTTTCAAATAGAGAAAAACTCACTAAAAATAACATATTGATGTGAGTCATCCAATAATGATCTACATATTTCAACAACACCATTTCATGTATAGTAAATAATAAACAATTATTTAGTGTCACAAGTAGTTTGTAACACAAGCTGTTCCTTTCTTTTACCATGCTTTTCAGACATATTTTCTAACATATCATTGTTGGGATCTCTGATTACTTCTTGAAGTTCATCATTAAACCTAATATCTGCACCTTTTTCCTCAACATTGAGAACTTTCCATCCTGTCTTGTCTTCCTTTTATATTCATAAAAAGTCTCTCAATTGGCTTTGAAAATATTGAACTACTTTATTTAAATTGGATAACTTAACTAAACTTGAATTTTGATTTATAAAGGTCTTTAAGATGATCCCGTTGCTCTTCATTACGTCCTCCTCATAATAAAAATACCAGCTTTTTCAATGATCGATTTATTTCTGTTTTAAATTATCGCATTAGCGATAATATGTGATGGAAATAGAAATAATAAAAGTTTCTTCAGAGTTAAGAGTTTCAGGCTAAAAAAATTAGAAGTAGAAGCTGGAAACTTGGAGATGGTGTGTTACAGGCGATATGAAAAGCTACAGTTAAGCAAAAAAAATGCTTTTGATTTTATACATAAGAAAATAAACTGCAATACAATATTATATGTGTATATATATGTGTATATATATATATATATATATTATATATATATATATATATATATATATATATATATATATATAAAGGGTGTTTTTTTTAGAGGTATAGAACTTTAAATTGCAATAAAACAACGATGGATTATTCGATTGACAAGAATTTTTTTTTATTAGAAAGATAATCTTGTGACATTATATTTTAAATATAATTTCTGGCATATGACCGCCACGGCTGGCTCGGATGTAGTCCAATCTGGACGTCCAATTTTCGATGACTTTTTCCAACATTTGTGGCCGTATATTGGCAATAACACGGCGAATGTTGTCTTCCAAATGGTCAAGCGTTTGTGGCTTATCCGCATAGACCAATGACTTTACATAACCCCACAGAAAGTAGTCTAGCGGTGTTAAATCACAAGATCTTGGAGGCCAATTCACAGGTCCAAAACGTGAAATTAGGCGGTCACCAAACGTGTCTTTCAATAAATCGATTGTGGCACGAGCTGTGTGACATGTTGCGCCGTCTTGTTGAAACCACAGCTCCTGGACATCATGGTTGTTCAATTCAGGAATGAAAAAGTTTGTAATCATGGCTCTATACCTATCACCATTGGCTGTAACGTTCTGGCCATCATCATTTTTGAAGAAGTACGGAGCAATGATTCCACCAGCCCATAAAGCGCACCAAACAGTCATTTTTTTCTGGATGTAACGGTGTCTTGACATACACTTGAGGATTATCTTCACTCCAAATGCGGCAGTTTTGTTTGTTGACGTAACCATTCAACCAGAAGTGCGCTTCATTGCTAAAGAAAATTCGCTTATGAAAATCGGGAACAACGGCAATCTCGTTTTGGGCCCATTCGACGAATCTACGCCTTGCTTGATGATCGTTTGGCTTCAATTCTTGCACGAGTTGGATTTTGTAAGCACGCATACCAAGATCCTTCCGCAAAATCTTCCATACAGTGGATGGACACAGATCCAATTCCTGTGCTCGATGGCGGATAGACTCATTCGGGTCTTCCGCAATGCTGCGCTCTACAGTAGCAATAGCTTCTTCTGTACGCACCGTACGGCGTCTCTGGCGATGCGAGTTATCAATAAGAGTAAAAGTGGTGCGAAAACGTTCCATGGTTAATCGAATTAACTGCTCTGATGGATGATTTTGTCGAGGATAAAATGGACGTAGAGTGCGATACGTATTCCGCACAGAACCATTATTTTCGAAATAAAATTGAACTATTTGCAAGCGTTGTTCAGGCGTGAGTCTATTCATGATGAATTGCCAAACCAAACTGAGAATAAATCACTTGTCACCTGTTAAATCGGTCGCCAACTTAATGCCAACTTAAAGTTCTATACCTCTAAAAAAAAACACCCTTTATATATATATATATATATATATATATATATATATATATATATATATATATATATATATATATATATATATATATATATATATATATATATATATATATATATATATATATATATATATATATATATAAATTATGTTAGTGGGCAATTCCACTGTTACTTACAGGACATTCTGATTTTTGTTAAGTCACATCTTTAAGTTTTAAGTAGTCAATTGTTCAAAGATCTAACTGATTTGGAGCCATGCACTTTCAAGTTGATCGTCTAGGTAAAATATCATTTTCAACCTTATTGGACATGGCAGGTTGAGACTCACTGGATTCATAGGAAGATCTAATGACACAGTCTCATCTGGTTTTTGTAACTGGTGTGCAGTCTCATCTGGTTCTTGTAACAGGTGCACAGTAGATTGTTCCGATGAACTTAGATTAGCTGTTTCCAAGTTAACTGTAGGTGAGTCTTAGGTTTATACCTAGTGTGCAGTAGATTTTGTAAGTATGCAGTAGATTGTTCAACAAGTATGCAGTAGATTGTTCCGATGAGCTTAGATTTGGTGTTTCCAAGTTAACTTTAGGTGATCATCTGGTTCTTGTAACAGGTGTGTAGTAGATTCGACAGTTGCTTATAACAGATTTCGCAACATTTACTGAGAATGGTAGGTTGCGAGAAGCAACCATTCTGGTAACACCAGGGTGGCATAATGAATTGTGTTTAGACAATAGAGTAGATAAGCTCATTGCTGAAGAGTACATACAACTAAAAGTATCAGGTGCAATATTGTCTATTGTCTTTTAGGTAAACAATGTCAAAGCTGTAACAAGAAAGCTTAAGACGCCGTTGATATATTTTATTATTCTTGATTTTACTCGTATTATTCTTATTAAACATAAACAATACAGATTGTTGATCAGTTAAAAGCTTGCAATGCTTCCCAGTTAGTAAATAGCACTAATGCGAAAAGGAGAATGTTGTAACTCAGATCGATATAGCAATTGCAAAAAAAACCAACTGGTCTGCCATTTTGATTAAGAAGTCCTGCGATAGCTGTATCAGATGCATGGGTTTCTAATGGTTCATTCTCTTTAATAAAACACAAAAAGCTAGACATTTAATTCTAGGATGCACAGTGTCATCACACAAGAAGCAAACTTTTTTTTTGGAGGAGTTGTTACTGTTAGGAATGGCAGCAGCATGTGGTGAGAATTTCTGTATTCTCATTAGAAACAAATGCTGCAAAAATAGGTTTTCGGTAAACTGAGGATAGATAATCTTTAGAATACTTTTGAGCAGATTCGTAAGTTCTCAATTTTTGAGAAGTCATTGTTTGAATTCATTAGATGCTATACCACTGATAAAGAATTCTTCTTGGTATTGTAATTGAGTAACTACTTTAAAGTTACAATCTTTGGCAAGTATTTTAAGTGCTTGGATGTAATCAAAAATCTGATGAGAAAGAAAATTAGTTAGAATTCTAATTTTGTCAATGTTTTCTTAAGATAATAGATTTAAAAAATATTAAAAAATTCTAAACCAATGCTTAAATTCTTGATTACTTGATGATGTGTTTGGAAGTGATTCAAATTGTGCTGGTTGTAGAGCTTTGTCTATTTGTTTTTTGTTACATAACGATTAACAAGTTAATAAAATTTAGTGGACTCAATGGATAAATGACAATAACTGAGTTATTGCTTTTTAACGCTTTATTGACAAAAACAATAAGAAGAAATATTAATATAACAACAATAACAATAATGCTCAATTTCATCACTTAACTATTTATTTATATATCTTAAATCAAATTAGTTATCGTTACTTACGGGGACAATTCTATGCTTTTATCAAAACGTAGTTTAGCCTATTTATATATAAGTTATGAGACACGACTTTAATTTAAAATTTAAAACAAAAAAATAATAAAGATCAAAATTTTTTAACATATGACAACCAAATGATTACTTGGTTTTTGTTTGAATTTATTTATTTTATCAAAATAACTTATTTGAGCGTTGAATTGCACTAGTATATTGTACAAATAGAATGCTCGATGTTCTTAAAGAACAGAGCAGTAAAAATGAGTAAAAACCCTTATCTAATTAAGACTGTCGAAGAAAATTAGATAAGTGTAGGGTCATTTCGGATAAAGCGAGCCATCGGATAAAGCGAGCCGGTCGCCTAAATATTGCAATTTTACGAAATCAAATTATGCTTTCGATTTATAACAATTTATTTAATATTAGTTATTCATTTTAAAGTCTAATGAATATTTTAAAAACAGTTGCTAAGCAATTATTTTCGCGGTGGTATAATTATAATCATTCGAGTAGTAACAAAACGTTTTTTCGCTTTAAGACCTTATATTTTGTTTAGCTTCAATTAAGAAAAGTGAGTATTTCATATTTGACACTATTTATAGTAAATATGATTGTAATATTAGTAATATGAGAAACTATTTCAAAAAATACAGTGTTGATATGTATTTGAGCGATGATAAAGTTTTTTAATCGAATTTTCAACCTGGCTCGGTTTTGCATAACTGTTAGATAAACCGAGCCAAGGGCATTCAGGTAAACCGAGCCATTGGATTCTCAGCCCAATATGTTGTCAAATATTGAAAATTCTTGTTTGCCACTGCGATCGAGTATTGAACAGCCACCTGTACCTAATGCAGCTATGAATTTGCAGTTGATTTCTGTGACCGAATCCGCTGACATAATTAATTTGAATGAAATGCAATTGCCAGATATTTCAAATAGTTCTAGTGCTTAACTTGTTGATACAGCTAATAAAGATAATATTAATGCATCTAATTCTAATACTCACCTAGATAAGCAGCATGAGCAACATGTCAATACTGATATTGCTGGTAGTACTTGTTTACCTACCACTGATGAAAATGCAATTGTGTCAATTGAACAAGCAGACCTCGATGTGTCTTTCGAAAACTTGATGCCAGTGCCACACAGAGATCGACCACAAAGCAGTCGGCCACGTAAGAAACCACCATCTTATGAATTCACATCAGAAGAAAATGTAGCATTTATTCAAGAAAGAACAAAACCAATAACAAAAAAAGCAGCTAAAGAGAAAGAGACCAGCAAAGAAAAGAAACAGAAGAAAACTGTTAAACAGAAGGTTATAAAGAAAAAGAAAAAATCCAAAAAAGAAAAGAAACAAAAAGAAGAGGACATTTGCAAATATTGTGGGTTTGCATATGGTGAAGCAACTGATCCTCTCATTGATGATAAATGGATTGAGTGTGACGCGTGCCGTGATTGGTTACATGAGAGCTGTATCGAAATAACCGTGCGTGGACAACTATGTGCTGATTGTGTTCAAACAACAACTAAGTAAATTAACTCTATTTAAGACTTGATATTTTGCATTTTGTACTGCATCATTTATCTGCAGCTTTAGCAGTATTATTTTTATTAGACTAGTCGCTGACATTTTTATATTGCTTTTGTTCTTTAAATTTTTTGCATTGTATGCACTTGAGGGTAATGTTTGCAAACTTTTAATACCAGTTTACTATATCGTAGGTAATAAAGTTAATTTTAATATATTAAAAATTATTTGTAATAATACTTCCAATTTTGTAAATTTTTGTCTGAAATAAAAGCTAAATGGCTCACTTTAGAATAATCATATAAGCTATTGGCTCGCTTTACCAATAATGGTGGCTCACTTTATAAATTTGTTAATATAAAGCGAGCCTTTCCTATGTATCATATATAGTTTACTTGGCTCACTTTATATTAGTGTGGCTCACTTTACATTATATCATAGTTTAGGTATCTGTTATGGAGTTTTCTAGTACAAGAAGTAGTAAGATATCTCACATAGTTATTAATACACACTGATTTTAGTTTTATTGGCTCGCTTTATCCGAAATGACCCTACATATACATATACATATAATATATATATATATATATATATATATATATATATATATATATATATATATATATATATATATATATACATATATATATATATGTATATAGGTATGTTACATCAAAAATTTAAATTAATTAGTTCCTAGATTGTTATATATCATTCGAAAGACTTTAGTACAGCATTTTAATGGTGAAAAAATTATGAAAATCGAACAACTCTACAAAAAGTTATAAGGTGTTAAGTAAATATTTAAAAGAAAGGTGTAAGAGTAGGCTACAAATTTATAATAGTTTTTACCAACAGAACATAATCAGGGGGATAGAGGGTGAACCAAACCATCATTTATACTGTTAAAAATTTCATTTTTTTAAATAAAACGAGCTTATTTTAATGAAAATTATAGTTTTTATATACAAGAAATTGTTATAATTTGCTACCAGACCATTGCCAAATATGAGAGGTGTTTTTTGAGTTAAAGGTGGATGGTAGTGCAATGGTTTAACACAGCCAATTTATGAAAATATCAACTCTCTTAATATAACATCAGCTGCAAGTTGGAACTTTTTCATGCAATAGTCAACAATTTCTGAATCGGTTTCTTCGTTTTTCCAGTAAGAAATAGTAAAAATCTGTCGTCTTTTCTTTTATTTACTTTTTATACTCGCCTATCATGCATGACAGACTTGCTATTATCTGTATCAAACCAATCATGGCATAATTCTTTCCCAACAATTCTTTCATACATTACGTCATTTAAGTCAGCAAGCTTCTTGTTAGACAAGTGCTTATATAAGTTCTTCATATCATTGAAAGTTAGCACAAGTAATTCTCGCTCCAGCTTTCTTTTTTCTTTTTCATCCATTTTTTATCTTTTGCATGTCTGTCCTTTTGAAATCTCTGCTCGTAATGCAGCATGGTCTTGTTGATTTGTTATTCTTTTTTTACGACCTGCATTAATAGACCACCTAACTAGATTTTTTCTGTATATTAGGTCTAGGCTTTCTAGATAATCTATAGTCCTATTTTTTTTTTATCTTAATTTACAAGATATATAACAAATTGTTGCATGTGGGGATCTTACTAAACATACCCATTAACTTTTCACTTGTCTCCACCTTAAGTGTTGATGTAATAGAAAGAGAAAAGTACCTTTCATATTGTCGAATTAAGACATCTTGCACTGCATTAAGACAAGCAGAAATCATCTTGATTATCTGGTCATCAAAGGCACATAAAGTTGTAATTGGTTCAAAATATTTGGTAAAAGCGGTTTCCCAAAAAAATCTTTTGTTCTACAAAACAGCACAGCTGGATTAGATTCGCAATCTTTTAGTGTTATCAAAATACCC
Source organism: Hydra vulgaris (assembly GCF_038396675.1). Taxonomy (NCBI): domain Eukaryota; kingdom Metazoa; phylum Cnidaria; class Hydrozoa; order Anthoathecata; family Hydridae; genus Hydra; species Hydra vulgaris. The sequence goes on from NC_088920.1 coordinate 38,338,717, forward strand.
TTTACTACTTGGATACCAGTGACATGATCAAAACTTGTATCCTCAGCTGAGACATAAAACTTTGTCATCCAAGGTCCAGTGAAAAGTTTTTCAAAAATCCTAAGTGCACACATTTGCTTTATTGCAGTTGCATTACAAAATGCTGTTTGCAAAACTAATTGTAAGTACCGCATTTTACTGTTCCAGTAGTCTGAAAAAAGTAGTCATTCATGTCTTATAAAAAATAAAACATGAATTGAAAAGAATATGGAGACGGTTTCCTTGATATTTTGGAATAATACGTCGTGGTAGTTTGTTATTGTCTAAAAAATTAACAAACCGTTTAGGATTTAGGACCTTTGACATCTTTGAACCTCATTTTGTTCATGGCCAAAATAATTTTAACTGCCATGAAATCATTTCCGAATAGTTAACAAGTTTCAGATTTTAGAGACTTTAATGCTGAACGACAATCAATGGCAATTGTGTCAAGAGGGTGTAAGTGGCAATTTAGTTCATTCAGAATAAGATTATTATTGCTGATAGCCCACTCTGCAGCTTGCAGGTCTGATATACTGCCAAGCTCACGAGCCATTTGCTCAACAGTACTACGCTGCGAAATTTGCAAACCAAAACACCAAATTCAACACCAAAATATTGTACAATTTTCTCAAATAGAAATGGAATGTTATCTGTCGGGACATTAGATAATAACATGCTATAAATTATCATCCTAGTTTGTAATGTATAAATCTTACTCCCACATGACCAATAAAATTATCATCCTAGTTTGTAATGTATAAATCTTACTCCCACATGACCTATAAGCAACTGTACAATTGCCATCCTCCATTTGGTTCGAATCATTTTCTAACCTAGCAATTGCAATTTTCTCTATTAACAATATTATTTTTGAGCATAACTTGTTTTAGCTTTTCTCTTTTTTTTTAATTTTTCTTGTAATTATGAGATTGCGAATAAGTCAACTATAATAAAAAGTTTATAACTTTTGTTTTCTCTTCTGCCTTTAAAGCTTTTATTATATCTTTTCTTTTGACACTTCGCCTGAAAACCTTTAATTCATATGGCATGCTTTTTAATTTAGCTTTCACTAAAAACAATCTTATTTCTAAATTTTATAGAGGAATTAACTAACTTTGAAGACAAATCTGACAACCTATTTTTTAATGTTATTTTCTTTGGAGTAAGTTTTTCTCTTAATTTAGGCCAAGTTTTTAAGTTTGCAATACTTCTTGTGGTAGATAAAGGTTCACTACTCAGTGGAGAGAACACATTGATTTATTCTGATGTCACAACTGAAGAACTTGAAAGAGTGTTAACAGTGTTGCTAGAGGTAGACTGTCTGGACTGTGCTCGATAACAAAGTTTTCAATTTTAATTAAAATTTTTATTAACTATGAATAAAAGCACAATAATATTAATGTTGAACAATTTTTAAAAAGATTTTTTGTTATATAAAAGACTTTGTATTAGAAAATTTATCGAATACACGTTTGGTGTCATTATCTGGTGCAGTAACCTAATTTTAAACTACCATTAGATTTTACAATTTCATGAAGGTAATTTATAATATACCTATTATAAATTACCTTCATGAAATTATAAAATCATGCATAGTTCATGGACCATGTGGAATTTTAAATCCTAATTCTCCCTGCATGAAAGATTGGAAATGCACAAAAAAATTTCCTAAAGAATTTTTTACCCACACTTTTGCAGTTTTTAATGGTTTCCACGATGTGTTGATGTTAAAAGAATTATAAAAGATAATAAAGATGATAACCATTAATACATTGGTTTTATTTTTAATTTTTCTATGTAGCTTCAGTTGCTGTTTCTTCAAATACAATAAGTAAGTTGTTTCACTTGCTAATAATTAATTTATATTACATTGATTGATTGTATAAATAATTGATTGTACAATTTATATTACATTGATTGATTGTACTTTTATTGTACTTTTTAGTTTTTAATATAGCTAAAGATGTGTCTTCCGGTTTAATCAGTTAATGTAATAAATCAAAACAAAATAAGTGAGTATAATGCAATTAGTCAAGTATAGGTGAGTATAATAAATAAGTATAATAAATAATAAATTAAATTTTTTAATTTATTTATGATTATTAATTATTGTGTTGTTTTTCAATTTTTTGCATTAATTTTAAGGCTATTAAGTTAAATCATTAGAATAAAGACACTTTTATTAACAATACTCAATGACAAGAAATAAAAGTCACATTCAAATATTTGATAAAGTTAATGTTAATCTCAAAAGCCTTGGTTTTCACACAACCAAATTCTATGTAGCACTTTCCAGAACCAAGACATTTGATAATTTGTTTTATAACTTTAATAAACATGCACTACAAGGTATCTCATTGAATGAATATTACACAAATTATATTTTATTTTTAAAATGTGATGTTTGTAATAGTTTTTGATAAGTATTATTATGTCTCATGATGTGGTAATATATGTTACTTATTATATGTTAATGGTAATATGTATTATATAAAGTTAGATTTATATTTTGTAATATAAATAAATAATGTAATAAATCAAGTATAAGTGAGTATAATAAATAATGTAATAAGTCAAGTTTAATGTAATAAGTCAAGTATACGTAGATATTTTGTACGTGTGTGCTCTTAGTAGTTAAAATATATACAATAAACTCTGGATAACTCAATAACTCTAAACAATTTGAACTAATTTTGAAATTCCAGTTGAGCTTTTATGGATTATACTCCCAATAACTCTAATATTCTTAAAAAAACTAATTTCTTTCTCCCGTGGAGGTGTGAGTTATTTAGAGTTTACTGTGACGTTTTATGCTATTTAATTATTTGTTGTGATGTTTTTTGCTAATAGACTCACCTTCACGTTGGTGTTAAAATAATAGACTCACCTTCACGTTGGTGTTAAAATAATAGACTCACCTTCACGTTGGTGTTAAAATAATAGGCTCACCTTCACGTTGGTGTTAAAATAATAGGCTCACCTTCACGTTGGTGTTAAAATAATAGGCTCACCTTCACGTTGGTGTTAAAATAATATGCTCACCTTCACGTTGGTGTCAAAATAATAGGTTCACCTTCACGTTGGTGTTAAAATAACAGGCTCACCTTCACGTTGGTGTTAAAATAATAGACTCACCTTCACGTTGGTGTTAAAATAATAGGCTCACCTTCACGTTGGTGTTAAAATAATAGGCTCACCTTCACGTTGGTGTTAAAATAATAGGCTCACCTTCACGTTGGTGTCAAAATAATAGGCTCACCTTCACGTTGGTGTTAAAATAATAGGCTCACCTTCACGTTGGTGTTAAAATAATAGGCTCACCTTCACGTTGGTGTTAAAATAATAGGCTCACCTTCACGTTGGTGTTAAAATAATAAGCTCACCTTCACGTTGGTGTTAAAATAATAGGCTCACCTTCACGTTGGTGTTAAAATAATAGGCTCACCTTCACGTTGGTGTTAAAATAATAGGCTTTTCAAATAAAAGTTTTTTCAAATAAATAAATTGAGTGCATAACACGTTAATTTGTAATTAATAAGTAATAAGTGTTTTAAATAATAATTTTTTTTTCTATTTTTAGGTCGAGTTCCTTCTCTTACGGCTGATTTTTGAAAATTTTTCAACAGAGAATAATTTAAGAAATGTTCTGAATGTTGATCGTTTTCTAAAAGCTATAATGAAGTTACGTTAATTTTCATAGCGTTTACCAAAATCTATAGGTTTAATAGTAATGCGTAAAAAATCTGGTCCACAGTTCGATAAAATTAGAAAAGATATTATGAAAATTTTTAAAAATATTGGCTTTCAAGTCAAAATAAATATAAACTTAAAAATTGTAAACTTTCTTGATGTCATGATGTCACCTCTCTGGTATAAATTGTGAACTTTCTTGATGTCTTGATGTCACCTCTCTAAAATTTCATATAAGCCTTTCAAAAAATCAAACAATGAATTATTGTATATTAATATTAACTCAAATCATCCACCCCAAATTCTAAAACAAATCCCGATTTCAATCAATAACAGGCTAAACCAAAACTCCTCAAACGAAAATGTGTTCAATTCCTCTAAACGAATATTTGAAGATGCCCTTAAAAAAAGCGGTTTTGAAAATTTCGAACTAAAGTTTGACCCTGAAAAAAAGAATACAAAAAAGCGAAATAGAACTAGAAATGTAATTTGGTTCAACCTCCCATATAGCAAGTGTTTCCACTAACATAAGAAAAGTGTTTTTAAAATTGGTCGATAAGCATTTCCCGCCCTCTAATATATTACAGAAAATTTTTAATCAAAATACAATTAAAGTTAGGTACAGTTGCACAAAAAATATGGAAAGAATTATAAAAGGTCACAATAATGCTTTGTTAAACAAGAAAGAAATCCTAAATGAAAAACTAAAGAAAAATCGTAATTGTAAACAAAAAACAATTGTCCAATGAGTGAAATTTGTCATTATGTCCCCCTTTTAAAAATATTTTTCTAAAAAAGCATAAGTAATCATATCCAAATAATTCTTTTTTTTTTTTTTTTCAAAAAAAAAAAAAAAGAATTTAAAAGAAACTGATTTAGATAATTAAATATATGGGGGTTTCAGAAATCATAATGGTTTTATTTAAAAATATCTATAAATACCAAAACTTTTTGTTTTTGAGAGTTAGTTACGAAAAAGAGAAAATTTGGTACCCCTAAAAAAATCGCTTGTAAACCAAAACAACGTATTGATTTCACAAGTTAAAAGGATTTTTGACTTCTTGTTAGACTTGTTAACAACTTATTTTTGGTATATCAAGACTAAGTTCGTTTTTGTTGATTTGTAGCTCATTTTTTGTCGCATTTTCTTGCTAGAAATTGTATACTTTTTAATTTTCAAACGTGGTTAAAGCTGATCGAATTAAAGTAAGAACTAAACGAGCAGGCAAAAGAAAGAAGATATTTTATTGAAAAGTTTTACGTAGCAGTGTGAGTGTAAATAATGTAAATTTTCGATCTTTAAGTGTAAATATCGATTTACCTGTAAATTGTCAAACTGACATCTTCGATACGCCAAGCTCTTCTCTTCGCAAAGTTGAGGCAGTCATTAGCTCAACATTAAAAAAATATAACAATACTAAAAACAAAGTTCTAACAAGATATAGAATTATTGATTGTTCGATTTTGTCTGATGTTATTAGCGTTTTGAGCTGTCCAACTTGTTTCCAAACGACTTTAGCAATCATTGGAAACAAAAGCAAAAAGCAAGGACTTGCATGTGAACTTTCTATTATTTGTTTAAAGTGTAAATATCAAAATGACTTTTACACTTCTAAGTTAATTAATAAAAAAGGAAACTTTGATATTAGGTACGTAGAATTCCGTGTTTTACGGAACCGATTTTTGTGCCAAAATTCTGTTCCACGTTTTCTAAAGTCCGTCCAAAGTAAGTGTGGTAACAAGGTGTTTTCTAGTCTTTTTTTTTAGAATTTGATATCACTTTAGACATGTTTTAAAAATTGAAATAATTATACTTTCTATTAGTATTTTCTATTTTTGAAGTTACTTACATTTATATAAAGTTAATGGCTATCAAAATTTTTGATGTCGATCGTTCGTTAAATTCCTATCAAAGGAAGGTAGTGCGTACTATTAAAACTATTTGCGTTTGTTTTTATATCTATTCTCTAAGCTCTTGCCAAATTTTATTGCATTATTCGGATGCACACATACTACTATGCACATACTACTATGCACAAAAAAGGTACTTAATTTCGGCAATTTTACGCCTCACATGGTAGAGGGGGTCTATCGGAAACTTCATATTAAGTCCATGCTTTAATCGTTTTACTTTCATAAATTTGATAATTTTAATAACTTTTATAAATTTAAATTTTAAATCAAATTTAAAAATTTTTGATTAAAATGCTTAATTTATACTTAAGGTTCTAAAGTGTAATTTTAATCTAATTACAACATATTTATAGTGTACTTTAATAATGTTTACAAAAATTTGTAGTGTACTTTAATAATGTTTACAAAAGTTTAGTAAAGTTATATTGTCAAAATATAACTTTACAATAAATAGTTAAGTACTCATTAGATAAAGTTTTAATGTACATTAGATTACATTTTTTGTTTAATGCAACAGTTTGTTTAATGCAACAATGAAATAATATTTAGAATTAATATTATTATAATGTCTAAAGTAATTAAAATACCTAGTTTAATAAAATTATTAGGTTATTCTAACAAGATAATGTTTTTTTAAAAAGATTTTTTAAAGTTATTTCTTATATACATAAAATGTATTTGTCATATTTTGTATATATGTATAAATATAAATATATTTGTATTGTATACACACACACACACACACACACACACACACACACACACACACACACACACACACACACACACACACACACACACACACACACACACACACACACATATATATTGTATGTATATATATATATATATATATATATATATATATATATATATATATATATATATATATATATATATCTGTGTGTGTGTGTGTGTGTGTGTGTGTGTGTGTGTGTGTGTGTGTGTGTGTGTGTGTGTGTATTATGTATTTTTATTTTATATTATATATATTTTTATATATGTGTTTCTGTTTCTAAATAATTAAATTAATTCATAGTAAACTAAAAAAAATAAATTGAAAACTTTGTTGTTGACTCACATTTGTTTGCAACAGGTATGTATTGTTTGTCTAGTGTTACAATTCTGCAATCGCTTGTAGTAGTCTAAGTAGCATATTTGAATTTTATTTTTACTATTATGTTTTATGTCTGCCTTAAGTTAAGAAATGAAAATATTCTTTAGGTTAAAGTATTTAAACTTGGTGAATATTATTTTATATTTACTATGATTTCAATACTTAATAAATATTTTTCCCCTAGCTATCACAGGTCCCAAAAAAAGTATTGTATTTTATGGTGCAACCAAAAAATTTTTAATTGATAACTTCTCCTTGCCTGTTCAAACCAGTGAGTGTATGAATGGACACCTTTATTTTGTCTATGTTAGTTCCAGGGAATCAGCAACTAAAACTTATAATCAAGTCACTCAATATTTTAGAGTCATAACATCAAAAAGTTAAATTGAAAATTTAGTAAATAAATTGAAAATCTGGGCAAAACATTTTTTCAGGATTAGTTATTATGAATTTTTTTTGGCCAAGGCAGTGTTTTATCTCCAACTCAAAGTGAACAATTAAGCTCAGCTTTCAGTGAAAATGCGTCAAATAGATATACTTCACGAGAGAATGTGACACCTAGGAAAAAAAAACTAAGAAGTAGATTGTCTTATCTATCTTCAAATTTAGCTAGTATTTGCACAAAACACTGAATCGAGTGTTTAATTTTGCTGAAGTGAAAGCAAAATTAAACACTATGCCATACAAATTAAAAGTTTTAAGGCAAAGTGTTAAAAGATAAGAAGACATTATCAAAGGTTTAAGAGCAGAGGTTAGAGACTTAAAAAATAAACTACAAGCATATTACTACAGTAGACAAATTTGAAATCTTATTGCTACTAAACCAATGAAAAGTAAGAAAAGTAATTCTCAAGCATAATGCTGCTATTAGTACAAATAAAAAGATTATTACCAGCTTCGAAAATGATATGACCTAGATGGAGGAGGGCAATATACTTAATACAAATACGTCAGATGATAAAACTTATCCATTGCAAATGGGAATGATAATTTAGAGCATGTTATTGTCTAATGTCCCAACAAGTAACATACCATTTCTTGTTGAGAAAATGGGGCAATATTTTGGTGTTGTTTTATATAACATTCCTCACCGTATTACTGTTGAGCAAATGGCCTGTGAGCTAGGCAGTATTGCTGACCTGCAAGTAACAGAATGGGCTATTACTAATAATCACCTTACATTAGGGTTTGATACAAAAACGCAAAAACACTTTCATATCAATAGCATTCACCTAACATCGAAAAATAAATGCCAGGTTATTGCTATTGACCAATTACCAGGTGGAACAGCAGTTGATTATGCAAACCATATATGTAATGAAGTAGATCATATTGCTTTAGTTTATTTTAACTTTCATTTGCAACCCTTTGAAGAGTGTCGTAATTTGATTATCTCAAATATATCAAACACAATGTCCGATAGAGTTTCGGTTAACCATCTTACAATTACAACCATCTTACTCTTGATACAATTGCTATTTTATGTCGTTCAGCATTAAAGTCTCTGAAAAATGCAACTTGTCAATTATTTGGATATGATTGTATGGCAGTCAAAATTGTTTTAGCTATGAAATAGATGAGGTTTAAAGATGTGAAAGGGGACACAAAAGGATTTGTAAATTTTTTAGGAAATAACAAACTTCCACAAGGTATCATTCCAAGGTATTGTGGTAACCGGTTCACATTCTGTTCCATACTTGTTTCATTTTTATAAAATACTATACTCAAAAAAAAAAAAAATGTGCATGCTTGCATTATTTGGAAAACTTCTTACAGGACCCTGGATGACTATGTTTTATGTATCATCCGAAAATGCAACTTTTGATCATGTTGGTGGTATCACTATAGTTAAAAAAATTGTGCAAACAATTAAAAGTTCAAAAAGTAATCCTACTACTCTATTTACCAGAAAAACAGATTTCTTTGGAAATTTTCTCAAACCAAATACTTTACAATTGATATCAAAGACATGCACAATTGAGACCAGCTTATTGCCATGACTAAGGCTAGTCTTGTTGCAATAGAAGAGGTTTTAAATCGTCAGTACAAGCACTATTTTGCCATTACTATTACAATGACACTTAAAGAGGAGACAGCAAGTGCAAGACTTCATAACATAGATAGTGAAGAGTTAATGGGAATGTTCAGTGCTGCAAAAGGAAGATCCCCTAATGCATCAATTGATTATATATTTTGCAAATTAAGAACAAAAAAGAATAGGACAGTGGATTATCTTGAAAATCTCGGCAACTATTCAAGAGAAAATGTTATTAGTTGGGCTATGCAGGAGGCAAGAAAAAAAAAGACTAAAAAGTCGTCTGCAACATGCTAAAATTAGGACTGAGATTTCTTAAAGACAAACTGAAAAACGCAAAAAAAAATGGATGAAAAAGAAAAACGAAATTTAGAGCGACATTTATCTATATTTACTACAAGTGAAATTTTGAATTTACATAAAAACTTGTCAACAAAGCAAGTTGCTGATTTAAATGATGTTATGTTAGACAGAATTGTTGGCAGAAATCTCTGCTATCAATGGTATGATACTGAATCAAGAATGACAAACATGTATGATGGCAGAGTTGAAAAACTTAAAAAAAACGCAGACAGATATCATTTACTCTATATCATACTGGTCTAAAGATAAAACTGATTCTGAAGCTGTTGATTATTGCATGAAAAAAATACAGTTGGTTACTGATATTGTATCAGGTGAGTTAATATTTTCGTAATTCCAATTAACTGCTGTATGTGAGCATATTAATTGTACGATAGCAAAGTATGCAACACAAGGCATAAATTGGTAATTGGTAATATTGCTAATCTGGGTCATATCAATATCATATTTTGAGCATTCGGAATTTTCAACAAGCGGAACATCCAAAATAAATGTACAGCAAGTACTGGAACCTGCATAATAATAACCTGTACATCAATTAGTGGAACTTGCAAAAGCAGTGTACAGGAAATAGTGGATTTTGTAAAATCAATGTATAGCGATTAGTGGAATTTGCAAAATAAATGTACAGCGAGTAGTGGAACTTGCAAAAGAAATGTAAAGGAAGCAGTGGAATTCGCAAAAGAAATGTATAGCAAGTAGTGGAATTTGCAAAAGAAATGTACAGCGAGTAATGGAACTCTCAATTTTTTTGATGGATGGCTCTGGCTTATGTTCATGCCGTGTCTATTGTTAACAATGATTTATATTTAGTTTCATTATTGGAATTTAATATTTTAATCATTAATTAAAAGCCAAGACTCAAATTAATTCAAATATTATTTAAAACAGACAAAAAAATATGGTCTGCAGGGGACACCCGGCTCTCCGTATGAAAAGTCCAACTTGTCATTGCTTTTTTTCTTTTTCTTTTTTAAACAAAATTTTATATAAAGTATTTTATGTTTTTTAGGTTGGAGGGAGTGTGGACACGCCCCCTTCCCCCGAATCAATGAGTGTGCAGCTTTGTTTGTTGTAATGTTGTAAATAATAAATTTTATTTTGATGATTTTTAAAAAAACCTTTTTAATAAGAATCAAAATATTTATAATGAATCGTTTTTATTAATAGGGTGTTTTAAATCATTACCCCACATACACCCTAACTCAAAAAATGAACCTCTCCTATTTGGTGGCAGTCTACAAGGAAATTATAGCAATTTATTGCATATGAAAATTAATAAATTTATTGAAAAATTGATCTTTTATGAATAAAAATTTCATTTTTTGATGGTAAAAGGGGCGGTTGGTTGCCCCCTCTAGCCCCTTGAACAATTCCATAAAAAAACACGCCCGGTTACTAAGTACCTATATAAATTTGCAGGCTACTATTACATCTATCTTTTGATACAAAGTTATAAGCATTTATATAAGAATTGACAAAGTTATTAAACTTTTAGTTCATAAAAACATTTTTTTGACCACAGTTTCTTCAACAAATCCATATATCGAAAAAACGGTACTAAAAACGACATAACTTTTTATGGAATTGTTCAATTTTGATAATTTTTTCACTTTTACAATATTGAATCGAAGCTCTTTCTAATGATATATAACAACCGAGAATTTATTTAATTTAAAATTTTTATGGCACGCACCTACTGATATAAACAATCGAACAGTATATACAATGAGGACTCTTGGATTAGGACATTCCGGAATTGAACGGTTTACAACCCTCATGAACATGCCAAAACCAATGACGCCAAAAAACTATGACAAACTTGTTTTAAAAATTACTAATATTACTGAGAAAGTTGCACAGGAAACAATAACTGATGCTGTATCTGATATAAGACTACAATTTCAAGACATTAATGAGATTCTTGATGTTGGTGTATCATGTGATGGCACATGGCAGCGTAGGGGATTTTTATCATTGAATGGTGTATTTGCAGCACTTTCAATAGACAGTGGAAAAGTTTTAGATGTTGAGGTGATGAGTCGAATATGCAGAGGGTGCTCCTTAAATCAAAAACTTTTTAAAAAAGATCCTACTGCTTATGCTAAGTGGAGAAATTCCCACATTTGTAAAATGAATTTTGTTGGTTCTGCAGGTGGAATGGAGTGTGAAGGAGCCAGTCGTATTTTCCAGCGATCAATTAAAAAACATAAGTTGCAGTACATTAATTTTTTAGGTGATGGAGATAGCAAAAGTTACAATAGTGCCAAGGATGTTTATCCTAATATTAAAGTAAATAAATTAGAATGTGTTGGACACTATCAGAAGAGTGTTGGAACCAGACTCCGGACATTGAAAAAAAAAGTTAGGGGACTGGGCGGTTGTGGTAGATTAACAGATGCAACAATTGATCGACTGCAAAACTTCTTTGGTGTGGCAATTAGACAGAATACTGGTAATTTAGATGCCATGAAATCAGCAGCGCTTGCTACCCTTTTTCATGTAGCATCATCAAAAGAAAATTATTGGGACTATCCACATTGTCCAACAGGTGTAAGTAGCTGGTGTAAATTTAACAGAGACAAAGCAAATAGCACTAACACCTACAAACCAGGACCTAGTCTAACTTTAGAGGTTGTATACAAGATCAGACCTGTATTTGAAGAGCTCACAAAAGAAGATGAGCTTAAAAAATGTCTGCATGGTAAAACGCAAAATGCAAGTGAGTCTTTCCATAGGAAAATTTGGGATCGCATACCAAAAACAAAATATGTCTCGCTGACTTTGCTGAAGTTTGGTGTTTATGATGCTGTTGCCAAATTTAACATTGGGATGAAGTCTTCAATCCTAATATATGAAAAACTGAACATGGTTCCAGGTTTTTATACACTAAATGGTTCTAACGACATAAATAAAACACGCATTAAATGGTCGATTTATAAACTAAAACCTGATAACAAGTTGCATCATCAAAAGTTAAGGGCTAAACAACTAAAGAAAAGTGACAAAAACCTCTGAAAAAGAAAGTAAAACATATGAAGCAGGAGGTTTTTAATATTAAATATAGTCCAATATATAATGTTACGTATATTTGTAGATCTTTATTCTTTTATTTTCAGTTTTTATGCGTTTTCTCAGTTTGAAGTTTTTCAATATGCCGGCCAAAATTCCAAGAGAACCGCTTGAGCGTTTTATCTGAAATTTTCAACAAATTTTTCTTTTTATAAAAGCTGTGTTTTAAACGGAATAGAATTTTTAAATACTTATGAATAAAACAATATGGCTAATTTAATTTTTCAAAAAATGTACTTTCTTTTATTGTCAACTTTAGAGCACAAGTCTTCAGGCCCAGAACCTTTTTTAAAAAAATCTGTTCTAATTGTGTTTCCAAAGTTTCATTCAGCCTTTTTTTTATTAGTTTTTGCTAAAAATTGGCCAGCGCAAATCTTATTTTTTGCTTATTTTGGGGGTTTTTACGGTTACTTCAGCAACCGTTGACCAATTTTTTTAATTTTCTACATTTATGCTATGGTTAATCATTTTATGTCAAAAGTTGTTATTTATTGTCAATATTTAATAATGGGGGAGTATACCCCTTAAGACATTTGCGACTTCCTGTAATTTAATTTTTGATATAAATTGAAGTTTTATTAATTTGAGCCTTCATTTTTGTGCTAATATTAGTTTAATTTTAAATAAGATTTAATATTAGTTAATAATTATTAATAATATATATTTTTCTTATTATTATAACATGGGGAATAAAAACTAACAATAAAATATTTTTATTCATAATGATGTTATAACCTTTTTTTTTTTTTTTTTTTTTAGTTTACAATTAATAATCGTAATATAACAATACATGAATTGGGTATTTGAAAGAAGATCCTAAAGATCTTGTCGCCAGAACCATATAAAATATATTAAACGTGTATACATAATATAATAAAAATACAATTGATTTAATAACTATTAACAATGTAGAATAAACAAAAACAGAAAATAATTTTACATTTCAAAAATATTTATATATATGTTGTCAGTAGAAAGAATAAAGTTTATTAAATAAATTTTAATAACAGAAAACGAAATTAACAAATCAAAATTTGGAACAACAATTTTGTTCCATAAATACGGTGCTCGATAGTTTATGCAAAATTGATTAAACTTTGTTTGACAAAAGGGTTCAATTAATAAATTATTATTTCGTAAAGTACATTTGTTTACATCTTTATGGGTTAAAAGATCTTTAAAAATGAACTATGGTTGTTCACTTTTAAAACAAAACATAAAATATTATAGACATTGAGTTCGTAAACGCTAAATGCTTTAACGTTTTTAAACAAAATATTAGAATGAGAAAAACGATTTTCAAAACATATTAAACGCATTGCGTGTTTCTGACGATGGTAGAGATTTCGTAACTTACTTTTAGAGGTACTTCCCCAAACAATATTGGCATAATTTATATAGCTATGAATAAATGAGTAGTAGAGTTGAATTAAATTTTGTTTATTTAGATCTGACCTTATATAGAATTCCAATACTTTTGGCGATATGATACCCATGTAATATTTTCATCAATGTAAATGCCTAAAAATCTTGAGACCGACTCCTTTTTTATTTCAATTTTATCAATAAAAAGATAAGGTAATTTATTTGGTAAAAAATGCTTTTTTGCGAAGGAGTGGAAAAGGATCTATTTTGTTTTGTCAATGTTTAAAGTTAACTTGTTGCAGTTAAACCAGTTGGAGATGTGATCGAGTTCTTCATTCATATTTGGAAAAAGCTCATAAATGTCACTGTTTGACAGAAATAAATTAGTATCGTCCGCAAAAATGATACTCATAAGGTTAGAAGCTTTATTTAAATTATTTACATAGATTAAAAACAAAAGTGGGCCTAGCATAGAACCCGTGGAATACCACATTTTATGTCAATTAATTTTTCATTTTGAAAATAATCTCCATAGAAAACAAATTGTTTTCTATTTGTCAAGTAACTTTCATACCAGTTTTTTAATTTGCCATTAATTCCATAAAGTTTGAGTTTCTTAAGTAGAATTTTATGATCGACCGTGTCGAATGCTTTTGATAGGTCAATGAAAATACCTAGTGCATATTGTGATCTACCAAATAAATTGGAGATTTCACGAATGAACTGTTTAATGGCTTGTTCAGTTGAACAATTTTTTTTAAAATCGAATTGATTTTTATATAGTAGTTTATTTAGATTAAGGTAATTGTATGTTCTATTGTATATAATTCTTTTTAAAATTTTCGAGATGATTGAAAGAACTGAGGTAGGGCGATAATTACTAATATATGATTTTTTTCCGTCTTTGTAAATTGGAGTAACTTTAGCTATTTTTAATTGGTCGGGGAATACACCTTGCTGTATAGATGCCCTGAACACTTTATAAAGAATACATTTTAAGTTTTCAAAGCAATCTATGACTATGTTGCCATTTATTTCGTCCGCACCTGTAGCTTTGTTTCTTTTGAGAGATTTGTAAGCTCTCTCAAACTCATCAAAAGATAAGTTAGAATATAAATTATCTATAAAAAGCGAATTATTTATAGGCTCTAGGAAATCACTAAAAATTTTTTCCGTAATTGGAATCTTATTTGCCAATTTAGTTCCTATATCAATAAAATATTTATTAAACTCGTTTGCAATTTCCTTTGGTTCATATATATTTGTTTTATTTATTTTAATTACTTTAGAAGGGAGTTTGAATTTGTTTTTTGTTTTCCTGTTATTTCTTTCAACGGTCTCCATATATTTTAAATTCGTTTTTAAATTTACTAATTAAATTTGAATAATAATTTTTTATGTTATGTTTTAACCAACAAAAATATAAAAATGTTGGTAATTTTTATATTTTTGTTGGTTTTCATCTGATTTTGTTTTTAAATATTTTATATATAGTTTCTGTTTGATTTTAGAGGTTTTTCTAAGTCCTTTGGTAATCCATGGACTATTCAAGGTTTTTTTTTTTTGTTATTTGTTCACAAAGTGGAAAGTTTGCATTATATATTAAGAAGAAAGTATCAAAGAACTTATTATATATTATTCATCTGTATATTATATGTATAATATTATAAGTATATTATAGTGTTATTTATTTATAAATTATAATATACAAAAAATATTACAAAAAAGTTTCAACTCCCACAAAAAGGCACACCTCAAGACACTCGACGACCTTGTGGGAGCCATATATCAGCAAAAATAATTAAATATATTTAACTTTTGTAAAAAAGATATTATATATAATAATTAAAGTGTCTCAAAAATTGCCTTTTTTATTTTTGTTTGAAATGTTAGTTTTTTTTTGCAATAGACAATAAATATTTGATTTTCACTTAAAACTTTTTTTTTTTTTTTCTATAAAATTTTGCTTCTTTTAAGATTCAACTTGTAGCTCAAAAAACTCCACACCACTTTTCAAAGTATTTAGTATTGAACGTGCAGCTGATATATTTGGTAAACAATGTTTGTTATGATTCATGGCCTACTATAGTGGCAGGCCGAGTAAACCTACGGCTTTTAAAAAAACTGTAAGCGAGTTTTTTTTAAAATACATTTGTAATATGGCGCATTCCAGAGAAAGAAAATGGACTTTTAATATATTATGTGATAAATTTCACTTATATGTATATTAAATTTGCTTTATTTTTAGAGCTAAATCTTTACATTGTTATAATATGGTTTTTAAGTGTTGTGTCACTGGATGCAGAGGTAACTACGATGTTACAACGTCTGTGAAAGTTTTTCGCCTTCCAAATAAAAAAATATAGATGAACGAAAAAGATGGATAAGTGCTATACCTCGTGAGAATATTCCAGATAAATCAAATACTTTTACTTGCAAAGATTATTGGCCTAAAGATAATGAAAAATTTTAAGTTTATGGAAAGTTAAGACCAAAACATCCATCTTCTTTATTTTCTTGTGTAAATCCAAGTCAAATTCCGACTGCACATTAGGGTGGAGCGAATTTGAAAATTTTTGAAATTTGATTTGCCTGAGCAGCAAATTAATATCTTTTGATGAAAAAAGAACCTTACTCTTTTTTTTTAGTTTAGATGAGTTCTTGTGGTTCCTCTTTGGATTCTAAATTTTTGATGGGTCCTAATATTGTTTAAATTTTTTTTTCTAAACTATATCAACTTGATACTTAAAAGAAGCAAAATAGTATGCTGATTTTGAAAATAATATTTGTTTTTATTAAAAAATTAAAATTAAAAAAGGAAAGTTGTTTTTTTCATTAAAAACCCCCGTCCTCAACAAAATGGGGGTTTTAAGGTATATTTTTGCAAGTATTTTTTTCACTAAAAATTTTTTTTAATAAAATTATTATTTATGAAAGAAGCATTTTTTTCTGCTTTTTTTGAGTCCAAGGTTGATATGGTTTAGAAAAAAAAAATTCAAAAATATAAGGACCTGTCAAGAATTTAAATTCCAAAGAAGAACCTCAAGATCTCATCAAAATCAAAAAATATTTTTTTACTTTTATCTTATAATTAATAGACATTGATTCGTGTCTCAGTAATATTGGTTTTTAAACTCTTTTTTTTTGCTATGAAAATCGCTCCACCCTACTCCACATGCACCGCCAAGATCAACCACTAAATCATAGCCTTCTTTAAGAAATATTGTGCCTGATGAAATGGAGGATTTTTTAAAGGCTGACAAAATTTCATCCTTTAAAGATTTTTGTAATAAAATAATGTCTAAAACTATATCTTTTCCATTTTTGATAATATCAAATATTAGGTACGCGTAAATCCGGATTTTACCGAGTTATTTTTTCGGCCTAATTCTGTAACACGCTTTTTCAAGTTTGTTGAAAAGTTGTATAGTATGAACTTGTTTTGCTCTGTTATTTTTTAGAAACATGTATCAACATAGATATTTTTTGAATACTAGAATAATGGAACTTTAGTTTGGCATGGATTTCTTTGAGTAAAAATTTTATTTATTATGAATTTATTGATGTTAAAAATTTGCTTGTTTTTTGGAAATCAAATATATATCGAATGCTGGTTCATTTTTCTAACATATTCTCTCACCTTTAAAAACCTTTTTACTACCTGCCAAATTTCATTGAAAAAAAAGCACACTCAGACACTTTAAAACTCTACTCCAATTAGATAATGATTTGTTGTTGTTTGGACATCAAGTATATATCAAAGAAATGCTGGTTCATTTTTCTAATATATTCTCTCACCCTTAATAACCCTGCTTTCTTACTACCTGTCTAATTTCATTGGAAAAAAAAGTATGCTCAGAAACCTTAACATTATACTCCAAATACACAACTGTTTTAAGCTTCAATACACTTGCATATAGGTTATTTAATTGTACTAAATAGTTGTAATGTAGTTAGCAATTGTAATATCATTATATTAACCATTATTTAAATATATTATTTTTATTTATAAAAATTAAACTTTTTTTTTCTGCTATCATGGGGCCAAAAATGAAGTTTGTGTTTTATGGAGAATGCAAAAAGTATTTAACTGCTAATTTTGAACTGCTGCAAATAAGCATTGACTCTAATACAGAGTGTAATACAGTTTGTAGAAATGGCCATATTTTATTATTATTTACAAAAAATAGAGATTCTTTTCTCAAAACATCTTAACAAGTCACTAAACATTTTAAAATAATATGTAAAAATCTGGTTAGGAGTCTCATGAATAAATCATTGTATTGGGCGAGAAATTTTAACAGGGCTGAGGACAGTAAGCGTTTTTTTTAATTTTGCAATAAACATTTTTTAAGCCATATATTAAGTTTACCTAATATTATTATAATATTATCATCAGGCTCCTCAGATGTTTTATGTACTAATACAAATGTTTTATCTCCTTTAACTAGTGGAACATCAACATATGCAGGTTATAACAAATGAGCCATAACTAAACATATATTTAGAGAGAAATTAGGCCCTATAAAACAAAAACTTAAAGGTAGGTTATCTTATCTTCTCGGTTTGCTAACTCTTACAAAAAACGTTGGAGCAAGATAACACTATTAAAAGTTGAATTAATCATCATGCCAAATCAATTATAAGACAATATGTTAAACAAAAAGAAAAAATACCTAAAACTTCAAGGACAGAAATACCAGATCTGAAAAAACACACACAAAAAAATAAAATTACAGTGAGCAGATTCATCACTTTAAAGCTGAAAAAAAAAGCTTTGAAATTAAATGAAAAGCATAAGTTAAGGCAACTCAAAACTAAGCATAATGCTGCTGTTTTGACAAGTAACAGGGTAATTGCTAGTTTGGAGAATGATTTGCTTCAGATTAAGGAGGAAAGAAGTGTAATATTGACAGAAGATGAAAAAACATATTCATTATAAATAAGAATAATAATTTATAATATGTTGTTGTGTAATATATATACCAACAGGAAACATTCCATATCTTACGAGCAAAATAGGACATTTCATGGGTGTTATTTTTAATAATATTCTTGATTAAAGTACTGTTGAGTAAAGGGCTCGTGATCTTGGCAGTATTTTACATTTGCAAGTAGCAGAGTGGGCTATGTATAATAATAATCTTACTCTTGGTGTCCTCATTAATAGCATTACCTTAGCATCTAAAGATAAATGTCTTGTTATTTCTCTTGATCAGTTACAAGGAGGAATAGCATTTGATTATTAAAATCATACATGCACTTCAATTGATTATACAGCATTTGTTTATTCAGATTTTTACCAAAGTAGCTCTTATGAATGTCATAACTCGATTATTAAAAATATATCTAACACAATGTCAGACAGAGATGCTGTCAACCATCTTACCATAAGCAAAGTTTGTGCAACCTGGGGCAAGAATTTGAATGAGCTGAACAGCCATTTGCACCCTTTTGACACAATTGCAGTTTTTCTGTTGCTCAGCATTACAGTTTCTTGAGAGTGAGAGTTGTTAATTATTTGGAAATGATTGTATGGCAGTTAAAGTTGTTTTAGCAATGAACAAAATGAGGTTTATAGACATGTGATCCTCAAGAATTTGTAGATTTTTTAGATAAAAACGATCTACTACGAAGTATTATTTCTAGATATCGTGGAAATCGGCTTCGTATTCTTTTTCATACTTGTTTTATTTTTATAAAGCATTACAGTGAGTTTAAACATTTCCTCACTATTGGAACAGTAAAATGTATAAGTTTGCAAGCAATTTTAAGAGGGGCATTATGGAATAAAACTGCCATAAAAGAAATGTGCGTGATTGTATTGGAAAACTCCTTACTGAGCCTTGGATGAAAAAGTTTTATGTTTTAGCTAAGGATGCAACTTTTGATCATGTTTCTGGTACTCAGTTAGTGAAAAAAGTTTTACTAATAATTACAAATTGTAACCCAAATACTACAAATTCTAATCCAGCTGCTCAGTTTTGCAGAAGAACAGATTTTTTCGGAAATACTCTTGCCCCTAACATTTTAAAATTAATATATGCTCCATTGCTAATCACTAACACTAGTATAAGCTTCATTGATAACCAGCTTAAAAAAATGACTTCTGCTTGTCTTGATGCTGTGCAAGTTGTCTTGAAGCGACAATATCAAAGGTATTTCTCACTTTCTATTACAGAGACACTAAAGGAGGTCAGAGACGCAAAAGGGAGAAACTTGGCAAATATATCTTAATGTAGTAAATTTTTTTAAATGATTTTTTACTAAATGAACACTATTTTTTATAGTTTTTATTGAACTTATTTCATATTAAAAATTTTAAAAATTAAATTTATCAACTCCATCCATGTCATCACTGCTATCTGGCACCCAGAGTAAAAACCAAAACCTCCTTGGTAAGTTTTTTACTGTGTTTTAATTTTTGTTTTTCATTTTAATTTTT
The DNA here is from genome assembly GCF_038396675.1 of Hydra vulgaris. Taxonomy (NCBI): domain Eukaryota; kingdom Metazoa; phylum Cnidaria; class Hydrozoa; order Anthoathecata; family Hydridae; genus Hydra; species Hydra vulgaris. The sequence goes on from NC_088920.1 coordinate 38,358,739, forward strand.
CGAACATTCATTTAATTTTTTTTTTTTAAATTAGGCTTGTCTAGGAGTGATTTCTTGGTTTGGCGCCGAAGCCACCCTGGGCCTAAATCAAAAAGGGTCTTCCGCATATGGGACCAGAATGGAGGTAAAGACCTGCCTTATCTTAAATACAGACTTTCTGGTGGCAGAAGGGATGGCAGAGGATTCAGGAATGTAGTTATTAACAACTGTAAATATACTTATTAATAAGTTTATATAGGTTCACTTAGCTGAACCTATATACACTTATTAATAGGTGTATGTATAGTGTGTATGTATACGTGTATTAAGTTGATACTTGTTTATAATCCTTTTTTATATTAATTTTTGTATATAGTTGAGTTTGATTTTTTTGAGAAAAATTTGTGTTTTATATAAATACTATTTATTATTACAAAAAAATAATATTTAAGTTTTAACCCACCCTACCCAAGGTTTGAGAGGTGTAGTGCTTCCGAATAATAGCCTCTTGCACCCTTCTCACGCGTTTATCCCTAAAACCTTTCTTTCTTTTGATACTAAATTGCATGGATTCAGATATGAAGATACTAAGTAATAATCTTGATATTGGGTCAGAGGGTGCGCCCGAAGCCAAAAGGACTTCTATCCTATCAACCTAAAGTATCCAAATCATATTTGATTGTACCCTGTTTGAATATATTAAAAATACAAATAAAAATTATAAATTTCAATTAAATAATATTCTATTTTAAAAAAATCTACATTTTTCAATCTAATTAAGAGTTTTGTAGAAGCCCCTCTAGCGTCCCTCTAGCGTCCTTTGTATATACATATTGCCCTTTGCTAGCCCTATCTTTTGATACCAAGTTGTATGTATTTCGATAAGAATTGACCAATTTATGACGTTTTGAATTGAAAATACCTCAAATTTGAGCACAGTTTCTTCAAGAAATCCATTTATCAAAAATTTGGTACTCAAAATGCTTTAACTTTTTGTAAAATTGTTCAATTTTGATCATTTTTTCACCTTTAAAATACTGAATTAAAAACCTTTCCAATGATACATAACAATCTAGTGTTTGATTAATTTAAAAATTTCATGTCACATACTTACAAATATTGATGAAAATTGTTTACATTTTTAATCTGCTGATACATTGGACAACTTGGGTGTTCCAAAGTTTATTTTGAAAACAAAAAATTATTTATCGTTTAATAGCTACTGTGGTGTTAGGTGCACCATAAAACCTTTTTCTTACAATCATATAATAATATTGACTGTTTTAGTCGGCTCCATGCTGTTATGCACTATCTGAATTCTTTACCAATTGATCACAAGAAAAGTATTATTATGGAGCAAATGTTAAGTATAAACTCATTAGTATTCATTGGGGGGAAAAAAATATTCTCCTGATATGGTTGCTAGGGCGTTTGAATACTTTTCATTGTCAAAAACTCTTTATTCTCGCTTACATTATGATTATGAATTACCAAGTATATTGCTGATGACAAAATTGACGTTTAAAGTTAGAAATGTTGGAGATAATGATTTTTTAAATTTTCATTTTAATAAATGTTCTATTTCTCAATGACAGGGAATTTTTTTATTTGATGAAATTTATGTTAAAACACAGTTAACATATCAAGGAGGTAACATTTTTGGTTAATCTGTAAACTCCCCAAATGAATTGGCAAAAACAGTTTTGGGTTTAATGATTTGTTCATTGTTTGGTGGAAAACTGTTTTTGTTTAAGGCTTTGCCAGTAACAGGTAAAGATTCTAGTTTTCATTATGATCAAACAATGCAAACAATTGAAACAATAAAAAATTGTAGTGGTTCTGTTGTTGCTATTTGTGACAATATTTTTGGAATGTTTAATCTACATAATAATTGGTGCACTAATGATAACATTTTTCTTCTGTATGACTTTGTTCATTTAATAAAATCTATTTGCAACAATTGTCTCACAGAAAAATGCCAAGAACTCTGTTTTACTTATGAAGGTATTTCAAGAACTGTAAAATGGTCAGATCTTAAAAAGCTTTTTCAATTTGAAAAAAATTCTATTATAAAATTGTCAAAACTTAATGAAACTGCAATTTTTCCTAAACCAAATGAATGTCAAAATATGTTAACTTGTTTAAGAGTATTTTGTGATGAGGCTTTAGTTGCTTTACAAACTCATCCATCAGTGTTGATGATACAACAGTCTTTTTTTTATCTATCTTTATCAAATTTTTCAAAAATGTTAATGTTAAAGGACTTTATGAGGATATCTGTACTAGAGATAAATATCGTGCGGTTTTTTCATCAAACAATGATAAGTGAATGAAATTTCTTTTAAATTTGGCTGATATTGTCGAAAAAATGGCACCTGATAAACAAGGTCAAAGAATTAAACATTTAACTTAAGATCCCTCTCGTGCTTTTTCTCATACGTGTAGTGGAATGGTTAAACTTGTAAAACATTTACTAATTACAAGTCATAAGTATGTTTGTCTTGGACATTTTACCATTGATCCTATTGAGAAAGCATTTGGAAAACTTCGACAAGGATCAGGTGGTACCTATTTTATAAATGTTTAGCAAATATTGCAAAAAGTTGACATTAAAAAAACAAAACTTTGCTTGAAATTTGGTATCATTGTTAATAATTTAGAATCTTAGTCGAGCATTTTGTGTGACAAATGTAATTATGTAATGCAAGATGATACTTTGTTCAGTGTTTTTCATAATCTTCCAGTTATTGAAAGTGATTTATCTAAAGAAATTAAAATGTGTCTGGTTTATATTGCTGGCTATGTCAGTAGAAAAGATCCTCTAGTTGAAGATACATCATTTTGTTTCGACCAATTCGGAGAAAATGTCAGAGAGATTATTAGTGGTGGCTTAAATTTGCCTAGCGATAACATTTGTCATTTGTTATTTTATTCATACATTTTGTTTCACCATCTTTACACTTTTGTCTGTTGTGTTAGCTTATCTAACTGCTATTTGATAGTATCTAACTTTTATGGATTTACCAATGTTTCAAAAAAACATTGCAGAATCCTTGCCAATATATTTTTGAACAATTATTGCCATCTTTACACTACGCGATCTTCAAAGGTCTTAAATATGAATTATATAATAACGATTATAGTTAACGATTTAGAGCTTTTATTTAATAAAATTTGATTGGATTACATTTAATATACGATTTTTTTTATTTCGGAGATTTTATTTATTTATATGTTACAAAAATCTTTGTTTATGATAAATTAAAAATCTAATGAACTCATTTTTTGTTAAAAGCCACCATGATATCCACGATGTTATTGAGTGACTTAGAGGTATCATATAAAATTTTCATATTTTTGATTTTTGCAAAACATCTTCAAAAAAATAAAATGGAGATAATCTTTTAAAAATAGAAATATCTCTGTATATATATAAATATATATATATATATATATATATATATATATATATATATATATATATATATATATATATATATATATATATATATATATATATATATATATTAATAAGAAAACATCAAACAATACGAATTCTCTTAATACAAATAATAACTTATTTTGAGAAATTTTCACTGGGTTATGGATACCAGCATCATTAGCTCGTAAAATATTACAAAAGTTTAATAAAAAAATTTTTGAACTGACGTCAGCAGTTGAATGGCTTCTTTTTTCGTTACGCAAGAATATAAAAAATGGAGTCCAAAATTTAGTTTTAACAAATTGCCCATTATCGAGATTTATTCCACCATTCGATGGGAAACATTGGTATAATAAATAACAGCAAAGGTAAGTATGAGTTTAAAGTCTACAGAAAAAAAGCCATCACAAATATTCAAATAAAACAGCACTTGAATCACGACCCTAAAATTTTATGCGCAAAATTCAAAGGTTATGTTCACAGGGCATACTCCATATGCAGTGTTACACATTTAAAAAATGAGATAAACTTTCTTATTCAAGTTTTTAATGAAAATGGGTACACCGAAAGCCAACTAAAAAGTATTGCAAATCAAATTAGGAAAAAACGCTACGTAAAGAACAATAGAATTCAATCCGAGAACAATGCTTTCCCAACAGTATCATTAACGTGGATACCTTCACTATCACCAAAGTTAAGGAAAATGTTTAGAAAAGTTGGCTATAGAGTAGTTTTTAAATCAAATCCTAATTTAAGAACAATATTAACATGTAAAAACAAATCTAGATTGCCCCTAAATAGCCAGCCTGGTACATATTTAGTTGAATGCAATTGCTCGAAAAAATATGTAGGAGAAACAAAATTACAAATTAAAACAAGAATTCAACAACACCAAAAAAGTTTAAATGATGGCAAACATCATCAGTCAGCAATTGCAACACATAGCAAGTTTTGCTCTGAAAAAATAAATTGGGAGAAAATTAAAACTCTTAAAGTTGAAACAAAAAAATTCGACCGTAAAGTACGAGAAGCACTCGAAATACAGAGGCACCAATGTTTCCCATCGAATGGTGCAATAAATCTCGATAATGGGCAATTTGTTAAAACTAAATTTTGGACTCCACTTTTTATATTCTTGCGTAACGAAAAAAGAAGCCATTCAACTGCTGACGTCAGTTCAAAAAAATTTTTATTAAACTGTTTTCAAAAATTTTGTAATATTTTACGAGCTGATGATGCTGGTACCCATAACCCAGTGAAAATTTCTCAAAATAAATTATTATTTGTATTAAGAGAATTCGTATTGTTTGATGTTTTCTTATTAATATAACATACACTCTTATACGCGATGTCTACACTGAAATCATATATATCTATATCTATATATATATATACATACATATATATATATATATATATATATATATATATATATATATATATATATATATATATATATATATATATATATATCTATATATATATATATATATATATATATATATATACACATATATATACTATATATATATATATATATATATATATATATATATATATATATATATATATATATATATATATATATATATATATATATATATATATATATCTATATATATATATATATATATATATATACACATATATATACTATATATATATATATATATATATATATATATATATATATATATATATATATATATATATATATATATATACTATATATATATATATATATATATATATATATATATATATATATATATATATATATATATATATATATATATATATACATATACTATATATGTATACATATACTATATATACACATATACTATATATATACATATGCTATATATATATATGTATACATATATATATATATATATATATATATATATATATATATATTTATTTATTTATTTATTATTTCTCTGTTCTTTAAGAACATTGAGCACTCTGTTTGTAGAATACGCTAACATAATTTATATATATATATATACACATACATATACTATATATTGTACAGTATATATATATATATATATATATATATATACTGTACAATTTGTTTAGATACTGTGCTGTATCTAAACAAATGGAAGCATCATGGATCATAAATCCTAAACTATTGAAACAATCTGGATGATGTTATCATTTACGAATAACAGTCCAGTCTGTATTCCTTACAAGAGAGTGTTTTCCTAATCCACGATAAATGTCACTTACATACTCTGGTACAGTTTCTGTCAGTTTCTGGATTAGGACCACCACATGGTATATAATTACAAATTAAGTCTGTCTTTACGAATGACGGAATAAAAAGTTATTCTTTATCTACAGAAATATTTTTTTAACCTTCTATTTAAAGTGCATTAGATTTTTGATTTGTAACATACCATGGTGTAATTACGCTTGTATCATTACTGTCATAACATCGAAACAAACACTGTATACCAAATATAGCAGCTGCACGTTCAATACTAAATATTTAGAAAAGTGATGTTGTGTTTTTTGAATGTTGAATTTTTTATTTTCTGCTACAGTGAATAGATTTCTATAAACTCCATCAAAAACAAGTTTTTGAACATTTGTAATATTTGCTTGTAGTGAGGATATATAGAGCTGAATTTTAATACACTTGCATCTTTTAATTTATGTTTGACTATTTTTTTTTAAGCTTATAAAAGCACTCTTATAGATTGATTGCAGTTGATAATGAGAGGGATAGGTTTTTACATCAAGTTTGTCACCTATCTTTGTCTAATATTATGTTTGCATTATTAAAAGAAAAATTACAGAATGAAAAATCTCATAAAAATAAGACCGAAAAATAAAACACAGACGAACTTTAAAAATGTACTTGGTAAGTCAAATGAAAGATTGCCGTGTTTGTGTGAGTGTATTTTTTTTTCTTTTTTTTAATTTTTTTTTATAAATTTGCGATTGTAAATGTATTATTGTATTATTGATTGTATTATTAATCATATGGCTTACTAATAAAACATCTAAATCTTTTTTATAACTTTAAAGAATTTTTTTCATTTCAGCAAAAGTTACTTTTTCCAAAAAAGGTAATAATAGTTCATCTCGAGGAAATTTTGAAAACAGCACGATTTGTTAGATGTAATGAAGATAGATTAGTGTGAATTTGACAAGGTGGCATATCTGGCCAAACAGATAGTGCAAATTTAAGACAATATTTTCTTTTTTGCTATTTAAAATTTATCAACCAATGCAACTCGCAAACTACAATACCATTGGTTATATTTAGGCTCGCATTTTTTATTTTTATTTTTTGATTTTATTTTAGGTGCCCCAAGAAGTCTTTACGGTCTTATCCAAGGGCATCGCGGAAGAGCAAACTTGGGAGGGCGCAAACTTTAATAAATTAAAAAAACAATAATCAGTTTATGAAACTAATTTTCACGGCGTCGCTGCTGTTGAACAGAAAATTAATTAAAATTCCACCTCTTGACACAAACTCTTAAATATTAAAGCTCATATACTGAACAAAAAAGCGCCCTATAACACTAATATACCTTTGATAACTTTTGAGCATTATAATTCTATTATGAGTCGAACCCAAAAGTTATCTGGTGCTAAATTTAAGAAGAAAAGAAAACAGTGCCAAGAAAGTGACAAGAAACTACAAAACTGTTTCAAAAAGTGGTTGGTAACAAACTCAGTGGAGAAACAAATTATTTCAGAGGATATTTGTATCGAAATTAATGACAATTCAACAGATCCTATAATTGACTTTAAATGAGTTCAGATCATCATTTGGAATTAATTGAAGAGGAGATTTTCATCAGCCAAAGTCAAGAAGAATTTTGCACAACTGATTCAGAACCAACTAGGGAAGATGAAAATGCCTAGCTTTCAGGCTCAGCTGAAATGGACGAGGATGAACTTCATTCAGAAATCTCAGAAATTCCAGTGGCCTCGGAAGAAAATTTTTAACATAGGGATCCAGCAACATGGCCTAAAATAACGGACAAAACAAGATGCTTTTTGATTGAGCATAGGTCAGAGCAAGACAGAAGAGAATTTTTCCCAAACACGCTGTGTGATTTCGACAACAGAATGCGACACTTCAGCTCAAAATGGTATGAAAAAATTCATCCCAATGGTAAAAAATCTGTTCGCACTTGGCTGCAGTACAGCAATAAAAAAGATTCTTTATTTTGTTTTTGCTGTTTGTTATTTTTAACAACAAAAACCAACAATTTCTTAGAAATTTCTAAAGGGTTTTGTGACTGGAAAAAACTAAACCCAAGAATTCCTGAGCATGAAAACAACAATGAACACCAAAGATGCTATTCTGATCGGAAAACTCTTGAAAAAAACCTCAAGGAAGGAAAGACACTGAATTCTGATCTGTAGAGAGTTATTAGTGGAGAGATGAAAAAGTGGAGAGATATCTTGAAAGTGATTGTTGATGCAATTTTTTTCTGTGCCAAGAACAATCTTGCCCTTCGGGGAACAACAGAAGACATTGGTCAACAAAACAGTGGCATTTTTCTGAGCTTAATTGAGTTGATTAGCCATTATTATTCTTTAGTGGCTGAACACATTGCGTCCGTTAAAGCAAAAAAAACCACAACATCCTACTTTTCTTCTTGAATTCAAAATGAGCTGATTGAGTTACTTGGGCAGAAAGTCAGGAAAGAAATTTTATCAAACATCAAAGAAGCTAAATACTACTCTGTTCTGTTTGACTGCACTCCAGATACCTCCCACAAAGAGCAGATGACTCAGATCATCAGGTATGTCCGCATCAGTGATGAAACCTGCACAATTAAGGAAAGCTTTGTGGACTTCATTGAATCTCACCAAAAAACCGGAAAAGGTCTTGCAACAGAAATAAGTGAAAAATTGGAGAAGGATGGTCTAAGCATTTCCGATTGCCGGGGCCAAGGCTATGACAATGGAGCCAATATGTCTGGAAAATACAATGGCGTCAAAGCTCACATCCATTCTCTTAATGAGTCAGCAAGATTTGTTCCATGCGTAGCTCACACTTTAAATCTTGTTGGTGTTCATGCTGCTGAGGTTTCCCCACTCATGATTACGTTTTTTGGAAAGGTTCAAGCCATCTTTAACTTTTTTTCAAGCTTCACGTCAAGATGGGAAAAACTGATGAAAACGTTGACCATCTCATTAAAGGGAAATAGTGACACGAGATGGTCTACCAAAAAAGAAGCAATTACACCATTGCACAGACAAATCAAAGATGTTCTTCAAGTTTTGGAATCCATTATCCATAATCCCATGACAAATGCTGTCACAGTTAGCAGTGCAAAAGAACTTCTCATTCATATTGATTTCAGTTTTTTGTGTTTGTTGGATTTCTGGTGTCAAATTCTTTCTCTAATTGACCGGGAAAACAAACTGCTTCAGTCAAAAACCATTTCAATTGACATTGCCGTAAAAAAAATGAAATGGTTGAAGGCTTTCATTCAGAATTTTTGAGATGTTGGGGTGGACAATATTATCAAAGATGCCACAGAAAAAGCTAACCAGAGCGGAATTAATGGTGGCTTTCCAATTAAGAGGAAGCGCAAAGTGAAGCGAATAGCACTTTTTGAAGCTGAAGATGACTCTCACCTTCTCACAGCAAAAACAGAATTCGGATCTCAGTGCAACCTTGTGTTTGACAGCATTATTACACAAATAGAGTGGCGGTTTGAGGCTAATGTCTGCTGTATCCTCTGATTTTGGCTACCTCAGTGGGCATTCACTCTCTAAAAGTTCTGTGGATGAACTCAAGAAAAAAGCTGCAAATTTATCTCAAATTGACAAGGCAGATTTAGATTCTTCCGATTTCCATTCAGAAATGGCAAGCTTTAAATATTAAGCTGCCGCAATGATGGACAACTTTGAAAAATCTAGGCCGATCGACATTTTGCAGCTCATTTATAAATATTCTTTGACCGATGCTTATCCCAACACAACAATTGCTATTCGCATCTTCCTCACCATACCAGTCACAGTTGCTACGTGTGAGAGAAGTTTTAGTAAACTTAAGCTCATAAAACACTATATGAGGTCAACAATTGGCCAAGAACGTTTGTCTAGTTTGGCTATAATTTCAATTGAAAAAGAAGTGGCAAACAACATTGATTTTGATGATGTCATTAGTGAATTAGCCTCAAGAAAAGCCAGAAAAGTGGCATTGAACTAAAGTTTGTGCAACCTTAATGACAAATTTTACTTATAACTTGATGTGATAAATTTTGTGATCAATAAATCATTTTTTTCGTTTAATTTTCTTCTTTTTTTTTTAAGGAGGGGGAGGGGAAGAGGGGGCTCAATTTTCTTTTCTTGCCCGAAGCGCAAAATTGGCTCGGTACGGCCATGATTATTAGTTGGCTATGATGTATCAATAATGGTTTTGTAATTGTGTTATGTAAGTATCTATCATGTTGTAATTTAAAAAAATAAACAATTTTTAATTAATGATTAGTTTTAGTGAGTTTATTTATAACACACATTTATAATACAAAAATATTTATAATTCGTGAGTATGTTTGAATTAGAAATGTGTTACAAAAATTGTTAGAAAGATATAATTATCTATCAAACAATTTTGAGCATTTGTAAATAGGAAAAAAATTTCAAACGCCTTTATTAAACTATTAGAATTATTTTAATTAAAAATTTATTTTAAAGTTTTATTATTGTGTAGTTGTTTAATTACTACAAATATTTAAAAAAGAATTTTATATTCTTTTAAAACTTTTGCAGTTGCTTTGCAAATCTATGTTGTTACTATGTAAATCTGTTCAAAACTTTTACAAACCATTTTTCGAAACATGAGCAATATCTATGATAAATAGCCCAACCATAGTAACAAAAGTCTAAGTGTTTTTGATAAATTATATTATTACGACAGGGGTATTCAAAAACAATATTCAATTGAATTTTGTTACTGAATATACCTGTTATAATAATATCATCAATCTAAAAGTTTGCACTATCTATGTTTGCAAACAATTATCTTGTCTGTTTGCAAACAGGTATCCTAAAATCGGATGTTAAAATCGGATTAATCGGATGATAAAATCATTTACCAATACTTTTGTCGCTTAAGGTGGTAGACCACTAATAAAAAAAATCCTTCAAAAATTACGTTTTAGAAATTATTTTAATATAAGTTGATTAAAATTTACATTTTAATGACAATTTTTTTTTTTTTTTTGATTATTAAATGGCTTGAGAAATTTAGTCCCGAAAACCCTTAAATAAGGTTATTTCGTTGCGATGAAAATCTCAAAAACAATGTATGATATGAACTTGAAATTTTTCAGACTTGCTTTTAATATAATGAAAAAGATCCTGTACCAAAATAAAAGAAAAACATTAAACAGTTTTTTTTTAAATAAAAAAAAACACTTCGAAAACAAAAAAGGGGTATTTTTTACCATATTTGGACTTTAATATCTTTTTATCGAGTTATCATTATGCAATAAAAGTGGTAAGGGACATCCATAAGAACTAAAGGAACAACTCCTGAAAATTTTATGAAAATCGGTCAAGAGAATCAAGAGATAATTACCGCAAAGTCGTGAATTTTAAAGAACTGAGAAAAACACATTTAAACAAAAAAAAAACTTTAAACACTTCAAATAAAAATATACAAACACAAAAAAAATCTATTGACAAATATTATCTTATTATAAACGTGTTGTGGAGTAAAACTAACGCAAAATTAAAATAAAATATGTTTAAAAAAAGTGATTATATTAATAAACAATACTATTATTAGAGAAGCATTTCAGTTTGAAAAAAAAAGTTTTTCTTTTGATTTGCGATTAAGTTTCAATTTTAACTCTTATCAACTAAATTAAACATTTGTTTATAGTAAATAAATAAAAAGTAAATATAGACTAAAATTCTCCTGCACCATAAACTCTCTTCTTCCTCATCTTTGTCCAAAAATCCCTTACGAATACTTCGTAACTGCTTTCGCCTGCTTTTATTTTTTTCATGACATTTTTTTTTCCATATTTCTAACTCTTTTCAAATCAGACGATGCCAAAAAACTTGAAAAATAATGCCCTGGTTTTAAATAAAGTTTTTCAAAAACTCTATTGATACCATTAAGTCCATCATTAAAATAAATGATTGCAGAACAGCAACCTAAGTTTAATACATCAATTCTTACAAAAACATCTTTTGGACAACGTTTCCAAACTAAAGCATTTAAAGACTCGTTGTTATTTTGTGTTGATCCATGTAGACTGCACCAAAAGCATTTAATAATAAACAAAAAGTAGTTTTAGAGTAGCAGTCACCACAAATGAAGTTTTTTTGTCTTAATTTTTATGGTGTTTGTGGGATAACTTCCTTTTTAGCTACATAGCAACGGAATAAACAATCCGTTGCTATGGACAAATTTATAAAAATGCCTAAACCGCATTATTAAAAACTAATTTTTAAAAGGGTTAACTTTATTTTTATATATAACTAATATGAAATTCGTAATCTACGATAATTATATTACTTAAAAACTTTAAAATTGAAAAAATGACTTTTTCGATTTTTGATAATGGTCTACCACCTTAACTCAATCCTAGAAAACAAAACAAAGAAAATTAAATAATAAATAATTAATTAAGAAAATTAAACAAAACTAAAATGCGCACTTTTAACTAGAATAATACAAAACTAAGGTAATATTGATACATCTTTAGAATTTTTTTCAGCTGTGACAAACTAAATTTGGTATGCAATATTTCCATTTGTTTACCAATGATACTGCTGACATAAACTGATGAAGAATTTAACTAATTCTCTAATAATATTGATAGATAATTAATTTTCAAAGTTATCCCTATAGGGGTAACATTGAAGGTAGTCTGTTTTATGCTGTAAATGTTAAAGTTACTAAAAGCGCTGTAATTTTTTGTTGGGTTTCTTTGTTACAAATATTTTAGTGTTTGGTTTAATTTCAGAAACAACAAGATAGTTTTTTACATTTTCAGGATTTAATGTTTTGTTCTTACCAATATTACGCAACATTATTAGGTGTAGATTTTTGCAAGTTTGCAAGTTGTTTTTAGATTTGTGGGCATTTGATGTATTGGTACATTTTTTTTTTTTTAGAATTACTCGTTTAATTTAGGGTTTGCTTAGTTTGATTCCATTTCATGTAATTGTGAAAAATTTTAAATGCTTAGTATTTAGAAAAAACATCATGAAAACACATGTAAAAATGATATTATGTATGGTTTTATATTTTGTTGCTGAGTTTTTCAGCATAAAAAAAAAAGGAACTAGTTTAACTTATGCCCTCCGTATTTTGTTGTTATTTACACTTACTATAATGTGGATAAAAATAGTTATATTTGTTCATCTGACTAGAACATCTGGTAAATTAAATTAAACAATAATTAACGGGTGACTGGTAAAAACATTTAATCTAATACATGTCAATGTTACCCACATGTCAAAGTAAACCCGCGTTACCTTCCTTAAAAACTGTCGTTGCTGCACTAGTCGCATATTGACTTCAATAATAATGGCAAACGATTGCATTTATGATGGACTTTTGACAAAAAAGCTCAGATTTCCTACGCCAGATGATTGAAGTTAATAAAAAAAAGTTTATTTGAATCATATGCTGCAGCTCATGAGTTTAATAAATTCTTTATTGATAAGGCAGCCAGAATCAGCATTTGAATGGAAAATTTTTTTTTTTCTAAAAGCAGGGGGAAGGGCGGGGTCAATCCGTTCCCCCTCCCAGTAGAAGTTTCTTCCGTTTAGAATTTGAGTAATTTTTTCCCAGCAAAATTAATAAATTGTTTTTATACTTTTATTGTGTTCGTTAGGACATCATACTTTGAGGCTGCCTCTTTGTTGGACTCCCAATTCTCTAGGTCTTTAATGCATTGCATTTTTCTGTTATAGATATGTTTGCAAGTCTTCGTTTAACGAGCAACATGTTTTCACTTTAGAAACAACCAAATAAAATTTTAAACGAATACTTTTCGAAAGTTCGAATTATAAAAAAAGGTAAATAAAAACGTGTTGTTAAATATAATGTTAATCACATTATAAAATTTAAAATTATAAAAGTTGTTAAAAATTGGATAGGGGACTTAAAATATTGTTTGATATACCAAAAAGTTCAAGATATTGAGGTTCGAGATATGCCGAAAAAACCGGCAAAAAGTTTTGGACTAAACGTATAAATTATTCGATATATGTAAAGGGTGATTTTTTTGCTGGTATCTTTTTGGCAACACTGGTTTTGACAGATCACACGTGCATCGTGTCTTATGTCATTGTCAAACTTGTTTAGTTTGGTTTATAATATAACCATGAATCGACTTACGGACGAACAATGCTTGCAAATTATTGAATTTTACTATCAAAATTCATGCTCGGTTAAGAGAGTGCATCGCGCACATCTTCCAATTTATGGGCAGTTTGGTCGGCCTACTAGGGAGCTATTCGGAAGTTTGTGACTAAATTTCGAACCCAGTTTACATTATTGGACACTAAACCACCAACACGCATACGTAGAGTGAGGACCGAAGAAAATATTCCAGTTGATTCCGCCAGTTAGTTAGTGTTAGTGATGACCATAAAATGTCAATTCGCCGCCGTTCGCATCAATTAGGCCTCTGTTACTTCACTACGTGGAAAATTTTGCCAAAGGATTTGAGTGTAAAACCTTATAAGATACAGCTGATGCAAGAATTGAAGCCGCACGACCTCCCACAACGTTTAACATTTGGTGAATGGGCGCTTGCAATGTTGGAGGAAGATCCACATTTTTATCAAAAAGTTGTGTTCAGCGACGAAGCTCATTTCTGGTTGAATGGATACGTTAACAAGCAAAATTGCCGCCGCTGGAGTGAAGACTAGCCAGAAGCATTGCAAGAGCTACCAATGTATCCCGAAAAAGTCACTGTTTGGTGTGGAGTATGGGTCGGTGGCATCATTGGGCCGTACTTCTTCAAAGACGGCAATGGCCGGAACGTTACTGTGAATGGCGAGCGCTACCGTGCGATGATTACAAACTTTTTTTTGCCCAAAATGGAAGAGCTGAACTTGGCTGACATGTGGTTTCAACAAGATGGTGTCACATGCCACACAGCACACGAAACAATGGCTCAATTGAGAGGCGAGTTCGGTGAACAGTTTATCTCACGTTTGGGGCCCGTCAATTGGCCTCCCAGATCGTGTGATTTAACGCCTTTGACTATTTCTTGTGGGGCCATGTTAAAGCTAATGTCTACAGGGATAAACCAGCAATAATTGACGCACTGGAAGCCAATATTTAAGCATTTATTTGTGAGATACCGGCCGAAATATGTTGGAGGAGAGTGTGCCAAAATTGGACCTTACGCATGGAGAATCTAATGCGGAGCCGCGGCCAACATTTACATGAAATAATTTTTAAACATTAAATTATATCGACCGTTCTATCGACTCAAATAAAGATTTCATCAATTTTTTCAAATTTTGTGTTTTTTTTTGAAAATCAAATCCTATACCTCTTTAAAAATCACCATTTATGTTTATAATGTGTATATTTATAATAATTCTTAAAAAAACAATATGTATGTATATTTATAATAATTTTTAAAAAAACAATATAAATAGTATAATTAATAGCAGAAAAAAATCGGAAAAATAAACTATGGCAGTAAGGAGAGATAAAACTCTATTTAAATTTTCTAATTTTAACTTATTGAAACCACCTTCAGACATAAACGAAAATGCAAGTAATCTATGTGCGAAAATATTTCCTTCCAAAAAAATTGTCGTTGGCAACGAAAGTGGTTGTTTTGTTTTACCTCTTGGTGAATCAATGATATATGATCAAGTCGGGCTACTTAAAAATAAAGAGGTGGCATCCATTTCTAACATAGACGAAAATAGTTTTTATGCAGCTTCTGCCAATTTTGTATATTTGTTTGATTTAAGGTTGAATCTAGATAAATGCGTCCACTTTTATTGTGAAAATGATGATGAGATTAATCAAATACAAGTTAATAATGAACTGCTCAATCTTGCATGTTGCGATGATTCTGGTGAAGTGAAAATTTATGATTTAAAAGTAAATAAGTTGTTTAAAACACTTCGAAGAAGACATAAAAATATTTGCTCATGCATTAACTTTATTTCTAACAAACAAAATGAAATTGTTACAGGCGGGATGGATTCACAAATAATAAGATGGAACTTTCATCATGTTAAACCTCTACAAATTGTAAATACGCAAGATATTTTAAAAGAAACTGGAGATCACTCTGTATACATGTTTAATCCACCTTTAATATTTTCAATGGATGTTTCTAAGGATTCTAATTTTTTAGCAAGTGGATTAGGTAAAAATAAATTTAAGTAGTTTTAATATTGTATATTATTAGCGATTCATAGCAATTTTATATTAACAAAATAAAAATGAATTATTTTGGTGTCAATAACATTTTTATTCAAAATTTTGAAACTCACTGGTTTAGTGTTTAACTTAATAGTATATTTATTTTTTTACTTGGTGGTATATTTAAAGGGCAAATAGAATTAATTAGCTCCAAAATAAAGAGTGCATAGCTAGATGGTGGATAAAATTTCAAAGGAACACTAGTAAACTACTTTTTATGGGTGTTGCCAAATGTTGAAGTAAATAACCAGAAATAGAGAGGAGAGTAATGGTGTTTTTTATGCTTCAAAAAACATGGCACCCTGTAACTAGGTTCCATGCAAGTCTTCATATAAAAAAGAAAGAGCCTAATTGCTTCATTGCTCAGGGGCTAATGGGATCTAGGACAAAGAAACAACACCAAAATATTTTTTATTATTTATTAAGTCTAACCAAAGAAATAAAAGAAAAAAAATTATTCACTGTTGTTATACCAGTTATACTTCCTCCTGGAATGTACTTTTTCTAGTAAGTTATAATTTTTTTAAATAATAAAAAAGCGACCATGCAATACAAAGTTCAATTTGTAGTACAGCATGATTGAAAAAATACACTGTACAGGCGCAGATGTTCCTGGCAGACACAAAATTTTACCAATAATTTTTTCTCCAGATTAAGTACTCCAATGCCTTTTTCTTGAAAATGCATGAATAATTAGACCTATTTGTTAACATAGGCAATTTGGATTTTCAATCAAATCCACTCTTCCTTTTTTGATGCAAAAAATGTTTTTGCACTTGACATCTCATCACAAAGACTGTAAATATTAATTTTTTGTTGATCATCTGAACCATGAATATTGTTTAAAGTTTCAGCAGATTGTTCAATATTTTTCCCCTTCAGTACATGGTTAAGTCCAATACATGCAAATTTTGGGCACTAAATTTTCTCAGCAACTGTTTCACACCATTTGGGACAAACTTAGTATTCATCCTTTCACCAAGATTTGATTTTAATTTTTTTAGTTCCAAAATAATGTCTGTTGCATTTGCTTAGGGTTGCCAGACGTATGTCTTTAATGAAAGAGAACAAAGTAAAAAAATTTATTTCTACAAATTTGGCGCTATATTCTCCTCCATAAAAGCCGGACGTCTGGCAACCCTAAATTTGCTTGACTTTTTTCCATAAATAATACAGTTTTTTTTAATGGTTTAGTTGTCCATGCACAAACCAGAAATAAAACTCACCTGTTTCATTTTCAAAAAATGCTTGCAGACCACATGGACTTTCTTGAGGAATAAAGTATGAATTCAATACCTCAAACATATACAAAACTTTTTCAACTGCTGGCAACAGAGAAAGAAATCTAGTACTTCTGTGCTGGATTATTTTTCTATATTCCACATCTACAAAATCACAAAATTTCTTTAACTCATTTGCCTGAACTGTGTAGATTTGAAAATACTTATATATCTACATATCTGTGGATATTTATATATCCACAGCAGATAGAAGTGTATTGTGCTTAATATGTGCACCACAACCAATGCCAACAATATTAACACAAAGTTCATGTTTTTAATCCATCTCATGACACTGACGTGTTAAAATTAGCTTATCAGTTAATGTTTTAGATGTTTCATCATCAATAAAAAAGTTTCATCTTAAACGATGTAATTAGTTTTTTTGTTCAATTTATTTGATATAATTTTCAAATATTTATTTGTTTAATTTTATGTATATAATATAGTTTTAATTATATAATTCACACATAGTTATTGATAATTTAAATACAATAAAATATTGTATTAAAAGCTTGCATTCAAATCTAAATCTGCACAGGTTTGTCGATTTGGCTTTTGTATTTTAGCATCTAGAATTCTATGAGCCAAAAACTCAAAAACTTTTGTATGTGTAGAATAGTTATAGAGAAATGTGTATTGACATAATTTAGCAATTTGAGGTACAATAACTTATAAACTGTTTAAAATCAGTCGAAAACACCTGTAAAATTGAATTATTTGGGGGTAAAACTATTACTATAGAAAATTTCAGGTGGTCATTTTTTTTATTTACAAACTTGTAATCTGTCAAAAATCAAAAAAATATACTGTAAGCTCCTGATACATTTTATGATTTTCTTTAATATTTAGGTTTTACTTTTCAACAGATTGGTTATTTTAGCTGAAATTTTCAGGAATGAGGTGGTACAATGTTGTCCATAAGGTGATTTGATATGGAATGACCTATATATACAATTTATTATCATCTAGACTTGCTAGATAATGAATTGACACAAAGATGATAGTCTAATTTACTTGTAAAGATGCATTTGAGATATGACTGATGTCTACAAAAAAGGCTTAAATGAAATCATTAGGTTAAAGATATTATTTCGCATAAAAATAAACAGTTGATCTTTTTTTTTTATGTATGCTGAAAAATCTAAATTTAATTTAATTTAGATTTTTTCGAAATTTAAAGAGGATTTTTTAATGAACATTTATACTCATAATTTAGATAATAATTTTATTTTGTTTAGCATTGAGTTTTTTTTTCCAAATGTTTATCAGTAAATCTTAAGTATAGTCTTGATTTACTGACAAAATGTTGGTAAATTGATTTTTGGGTAATTTTATTTTTATGTTATCCATAATTTTTTTAAGCTTCAGAAAGAATCCTTAATCATACTGTTAAGTAAAAAATTTTGTGAGGAAAATTAAATAAGAAATAAATTATTTTTATCTTTTCATTTGGTTAAAAGTTCCCAATTGATTTCTGTTTACATTTTCTGTTTAATAGTTCACAAAATTTTATAATAGAGTTATTATCTTCAGAAATTAAAGAGTTAATTATAAGAAAAATTATAAGAAGTTTTATTATTTCAACTTTGCATATAATTTACTTATTAATGTTACTAATAACAGATAAAGTAATTTACACAGTTAGGTTATTAAAGGTTGTTCTGTTATACAAAACCTAAATTTTAAATAATATTTTGCACAATATTTACGCTTACACAACAGTGTATTTGCAACTCTAACTTTATATAAATGCTGTCAAATGTTTCTCCAATTTCATCTTGTTTACGCAGGAATTTCTGAAAATTTTGCTAATCAGTGGGGTTTAACTCTTATATGTAGCGGTGGGAGTTAGGGGAAAATTAACCTCTGTTGAACTTTTCCTATAACTCCTAAACTGTATGAAAATATGCCATTTGAGAATTAAGAAATCATATTTCTTTTGAATGAAACCAATTGGTTTCAACTATAGTCTAAGTTCAACTCATAAAAAAATTGGCAAAATAATTAAAAATAAAAAATGTTTTTTAATTAGTTTTATAGAAATATTTTGTAATTTTTTAACTTTTTAAAAATTGCAGTTATTTTTTTTCAAAGCCAGACACTTCTATGAATTGTAACACTGTGTTGCTGTATGCATGTTGTTGCGTGATGTTGTATATATAATATATTGTTAACTTAATGTGTTGCTGTATGAATGTTATAATATATTGTTAACAATGTGTTGCTGTATGCATGTTGTTGTGTGATATTGTATATATAATATATTGTTAACTTAATTTGTTAAACCCTATTTGCACTTGTGCTTTTTTAAATGTAATTTATTTCAAATAAAATTTTTATTATTTTTCTTAATATTAGGAAATGGAGCTATCCAAATTTTTCAACTAATGAGAGGCTCCTTAGGAATGAAACCATGTTATGCAATAAATAAACATTCATCACTTGGAGTTCCATGTGTTCAGTTTCTTCCTTTGCTTGATAATTCTACACAAATGCTACTCTCTGGTGGTAATGATGGTTATTTACACTTGTGGAATATCTCAGCAAATAATACTGCCAATAATTTGAAACAAAAATTTCCAAAAAATCGTGTTTGTCTTGAGGATGAGTTAAAAACAATTCTATTAGATAGTTTACAAATAGATTCAAAACTCAGCTCAATTGACTCTGCTGTTATTGATGGAAAATATTTTGTAGTTTTCACTGACCAGACTGCATCTGTAAAATTGCTTGATATTGAATATTAATTAAATACATTTATTTTAACAAATTTTTATCCCCGATTGATGTATGTACTGACTAGTTCAGTACATACATCAATTGGGGATAAAATATGCATAGACAGGCTAGCCTGTCTATGCATATTTTAGCATGACATTACTAAGGACATTTTATGTTGTATTTGAGTGTATATAGACACACACACATATGTATTATATTAAATATATATATATATATATATATATATATATATATATATATATATATATATATATATATACACTGCGACCATTTTCTATAGACGCATGTAGAATTTAGCGGATTTACAGTGTTACAGTGGTAATAAAATTGTTCTGGCGGTACTTTTGAATAAGTGTATGCAAGAAAACAATAATCCATTATGCATCTGATTATTAATTGTCTTGATTGTATTAAAATAATTAAATTTTTATTATTCACGTGGCAATTTTCTATAGACGCACTAAAGTTTTTTACGAGTTTTGTCGTAAATTTCTTATATTCTGTCGTATTTTTTATTTTGTGAGTCGAAATTAAGTTGATCTTAACCGAATGCCGAAAGGAAAGGTCCTTACCGATATTGAAAAAGGTCAAATATTGGCTTATCATCAAGAAAAAGTTCCAAATCGAGAAATTGCTAGAAGATTGAAGAGATCAGATCACGTTATCTGTAATTTCTTGAAAAATCCAACAGATTATGTAACAATCAAGAGGAAACCAAAGAAATCTAAAGTTTCAGACTGTGAAAAACGCAGAATTGTTCGACTCGCATCAAATTCATCAAAATGTTTGAAAACAATTAAGTCAGATTTGGGTTTAAATGTTTGCAAGGAGACAATTAGGAAAGTTCTTAAAGACATCCCACACATTGTACGATCAAAAATAAATAAAGCACCAAATTTGAAGCTGGTTGACAAACAGAAGTAGATGGAATTTGCCTGCGAAAACATAGCATGCGATTGGGAACAAGTAAGAAATTTTAGATTAAATTCTCATGAATACGTAAGATGTCTAAATAGCTGAATATTTTTGTTTTCAATACCAGGTGATTTTTTCGGATGAGAAAAAGTTTAATCTTGATGGACCTGATGGTTTTAGTCGCTACTGGCATGATTTGAGGAAAGAACCCAAATATTTTTCGACAAGGAATTTCGGTGGTGGATCTTTGATGGCTTGGCTTGGGTTTTGTACAACAGGAAAGTTAAACTTAGCATTTACTTCTTGCAAAATGAAATGTTCTGAATACATTGATGTGCTAAAATTATGTTTGATTTCATTTAAAAACAAATATCGACGCAAAAAGTTTGTTTTTCAACATGACAACGCCAGCATTCACACTAGTAACGAGACTAAGCTTGGTTTGAAGCTAAAAAAATTGAGCAAATCTGGTGGCCTGCTTGCAGTCCAGATTTGAATCCTGTTGAAAACATCTGGGGAATCATTGTAAGACATATCTATGCTGACCAGAAGCAATAACTCTATGACAGAGCTAAAAGTAGCAGTATCAGAATGCTGGGAGGATATGGAGCCAAAAGTGCTGGAAAACTTAGTGGAAAGTATGCCAAAACGAATTTATCAAGTAATTGAGTGCAAAGGAGGTCCAATCGAGTACTAAAAATGTGATAAAAACATTTTTTTGGATAGTTTTGTTAAAAAATGTGAACTGCGTCTATAGAAAATAATCAGCTATCTTTTGAACTTAATTCATTTATGATTGACCTCTTTTCAAATTTGATATTATTTTTTGAATTTTCATTATTTTTTGATACTTTATTTATAATTTATTGAAATACACTATAAAAATAAAGTTAAGTACGTTTTTAAGACATAATCCACATGCGTCTATAGAAAATGGTCGCAGTGTATATATATATTAAAGAACATTTACCTATTTGCTGATGTTCTTGCAGATGGCTACTTCAAGATGTCATCATCAATGACTTTTCATGTAAGGTATGCATTATGTATGTATATATGCAGATATACATAGAAGCTAAACAAATATAATATTTTAGCAACTTTTAACATTTATGCAACTCTTAATTATCTCTTAACTAAATGTTAAAACAACTGAATAATTTAAGAAGTATATTAAATTACTTTTTGAAAGAAAGTTTTTTTTAATTATTGATGTTTTTTTTTAATCATTTGATACTGTTTTATATATAATATTTATATATTGTTACTCTAATAACCTTAAACCCTGACTGTAACCTCTTATTTATTTATATTCCACACTGAAATTTAACCTTTATTTACTTATATTTCACACTGGAATGTAGATACATTGATATACTTAGAGAAAACATGCAGCAGAGTGTGCATAGAGGTTGTCCATAAAGCATGTACGCCATATAATATGTAGAAATTTGACTCCCACTTTCACTTGTTGCCATGTGTACTTTCAAGTCCCACCCACCCCATCCCCCATCCCCCTCTAAAAAAATAAAAAGAAATGTAGGCTTTTGAAATATCTTTTCTCTCCTTTATGAATTAAAAAAGTTATAATTCAGGAAAAAAATTAACTTTACTAAGGTCCATTACTGAAAGAGGTCAGATATGTGTTGATAGGGAAGCATTATTCTCCCTCCCCTATGCATACACTATTTCATATTAGCAAACTAGGATCTTTAGTTAGAAAGTTAAATTTTTTTTATTGATTTGCTGGCATAATATGGACAACAATGACATTCTATTTATAAGTTATTAAAAAATCAGTTATTAACAATTATTTCTTAATTTTGATAAGTTTGAAAAGCAAAGCAAACAAATTAACTAAGAATATTTTGTTAAACTAGTGCTTACATACTTTTATATTGAACCCCTCCCTCCAGTCTAAAAGCTTTTATACGCTATTTGCAAAGTCTCTTTTCCTATGAGGATACATGCTTCATGTACAACAGCATACATCAACTGACTTAAATAGGGAAAATACGCAAAAAGTGTTTATACAATGTATGTACACTGTACCTGTACATCAACTGAAGGTTTGGGTAGGTAACCTATCAATGTAAAGAAAATTTTTTTTAAGTTTTTAAACTTTTTTGCAGTCTGGTTTATTAGCCTTTGAAGTGTAAACATGTAAATTTTTAAATTTTATTACAAATTCTCGGGCGACGATTATTCATGTGCTTAAGGGTGTTGTCAATTTAACGACACAAATGCTGCTCATATATATACATATAAATATATATATATATATATATATATATATATATATATATATATATATATATATATATATATATATATATATATATATAAACTGATTTAAAACATCAGATAATACGAATTCTCTCAATACTAAATAATTTAATTTATTTGAAATTTTTGCCGGATTATAGGCACCGGCATCATCAGCATATAATATAATACAATTACAAAAAATTGTGACCGTTAAATAACAACAACAAAATTTTTTAAGTTTTGACGTCACCTTTATAATGGCTTCTTTTACTTAAGTATGAAAAAAATGAAGTCCAAAAATTTGTTTTAACATATTGTCCATTGTCCAAATTCATACCACTGTACATTGGAGAACATTGATATTTTTGTATTTCCAAGGCTTCACAGACTTTTCTTTCAAATTTTTTATCCTCAACTTTAAGTGTTTTTGCCCTATCCCATTCAATATCCTCATTGCAATTTACTTTATGCAAAGCTAATGCAGACTGGTTTAACTTGCCTTCAGTCAAAAAATTTTGGTGTTGTTGAACCCTTGTTCTTATTTGAAGTTTTGATTCACCGACACTTTGGAGCATTTGCACTTAATTAGATAGGTTCCAGGTTGGCTGTTGCGTGGTAATTTTGATTTATTTCTTGACATTAATAGCGTTTTTAGGTTAGCATTTGACTTAAAAATGGTTCTATAACCAGCTTTTCTCAATATTCTTTTAAGTCTGGGAGATATTATTGGTATCCATGGTAAAAAAATTGTAAGAAGGTTATTAGAGTTTAATAGAATTTCATTTTTATTTGCTAAACTTTTTTTCAAACGTGATAAGAAAAATCTTTAGGCATTTTTTCATCGTACCCATTTTCAGTAAACACTTGAATTAAAAAATTTATCTCATCTTCTAAATGGTTTTTGCTGCATATTGAGTATGCTCTGTATATATATCCGTTGAATATTGCTTTTAAAATTTTGGGATCGTGATTAGAATGAGGTTTGATTTGGATATTGGTTATAGCATCTTACCTGTAAACTTTGAACTCATAATTTCTTGTGTATTATTAATAATAGTTATATCCAAAAAGTTAAGTATCTTATTTTTGTTTTCAATTTCAATAGTATATTTTAAAGAAGGATGTTGTCTGTTAAGGATTGTTTGGAACTGTTCCGTCTGCTTTAAGTTAGAAAACCTAGCGTGGCTATCATCTACATATCTATGAAAGGACTTAGTATCAATTGAAGGAATCATTGTCATTGGTATTTTTATTGCCTTTTCCTCATGGTATTGTAAAAAAGATTCAGCCAAAATAACCATAAAAGACAATCCAATTGGGCCTGAATTCTCCAACTCATTAATCTCACCGTTCCACAAGAAATAACAACGAAACAAACAAAGTTCAATTAGTTGTTTTATTTCAGTTAAAGTAAGCTTAGTTGAGTTTTTGTAAGAAATGCTTTTATTTAATTGATCCAAAAGTACTTAAGTATATATATATATATATATATATATATATATATATATATATATATATATATATATATATATATATATATATATATATATATATATATATATAGAACCCTTAGATGTTGTCCGAAAGTTTTTTCCATATTTTGTTGGCAAAAAGTAAAAATTAAAATGCAAGACCGGAAATTTTTTTTTTTAATAATGATAGACTGCCTGCCCCAACCAAACCCTCAGTCAATGTAGCAGCACTCCCTTGCGAGTCAGGCTATTTGTCAGTCGATGTAGCAGCACTCCCTTGCGAGTCAGGCTATTTGTCAGTCGATGTAGCAGCACTCCCTTGCGAGTCAGGCTATAAGATAGTCGATGTAGCAACACTCCGCGCATGATTTACAGTAAAAAAAATAAAAATAAAAACATTTTATTAAAAAAAATAAAAATAAAAACATTTTATAAAAAAAATAAAAATAAAAACATTGTTTATATTGTTAAAAACATTCAAAATGTTTTAAAAACATTCAGAATGTTTTTAAAAACATTCTGGTCAATTAAATTTGCGTTTTTGTGGTTTTTTTAAAAAACGATTAATTTGTAATTAAATTAATGGTTTTTACTTTCGTCCAACACGGAAATGTTGGACAAAAGTTAAAAGTAATTAAAAGTGACGTATATGTTGGCGTAAGAATCACTTTTTTCCTTCCGCTCTTCCCAAAGCCAACAAACTATAGATCTATATATATATATATATATATATATATATATATATATATATATATATATATATATATATATATATATATATATGTATATATATATATATATATATATATATATTTATATATATATATATATATATATATATATATATATATATATATATATATATATATATATATATATGTATGTATGTATGTATATATATTTATGTGCATATGTATATATATTTACATGCTGAATCCTAAATGTTATTTATGAATGTATAGTGTCACCCCTTAACACTCCAGGAAAAGTATATTTTGACCTATCAGAATGAAAATTGAAGAAGTAATGGGCCAACCATTTTTTTAAAGTTCTAAATTAAATGTTTGAATATTTTTCCGAAAACTATATAAATATGCTATAAAAAAGCTCAGAATTTCAATAATTTTTTTATTGAAAATGAATTGTTTTTATATATAAATGATGAACTTATATTAAAATGTGTAAATTGCTTACAGCATATAGTGTCTAAAGTAAAAAAGCAATTTTTTTATGTGTAAGTTAACAAAAGTTTACTATTATAATTAGATACAATAAAATAAACAATGAAGCCTGTTGAACAAGATGAAATGTTTCCAGAAAGCGCAAGTTTCTGGGAATCTGATGAGGTTATTTCTTCTTATTTACTTTTTTATTTTTTATTACTACTTTTTATTTTTTAGTAATAATAATCATTATTGGCTTATCTTTGTAAACGTATTTTTTTAATGTATTTTTTTTATGTATAACATTTTTCATAACTGTATTGACCTCCTCATGACTGAAAAATATTAGAGTTTTAATTTTTTTTTTTTTTTTTGTAATAATCCTGTCTCAATCTTACAACTCAATGAACCTTGACTGTGTTGGCAATTTTTGTTTTTTTCAATTGTTGTGTTTTCTTGTTTTTTTGGTTTTCTGCATTGCATGGCCGACAACACAGGTTTCGAAGTGGAGGGGCACAATTGTCTTCTATATCTAGAATTTTTTTTATTTTAAAAAAAGGTCCTTTTAGAAAATTATTTGAGGGGGCATGTATGGCCCTCCCAGGGTTGTCGGCCCTACATTGAGAAACAAGTTGAGTATGTATAACCAGGGTTAAAAATTAAACTTGAATTTGGTACTTGTTGCTTATGAAGCCAGTGCTTTATCACAACACCACTACACCATAATGATGGAATAATTTTAATATTCAATATTTTTAAGGAAATGTAACATTTGTAATTTGCAATTATAAAAAAAATACTGTTATAAACAGTTGTCTAAAATTTAAAAAATATTTTATAAAAATTTTTAAAAGAAACTATTAAAGATTTATATTAAAAATTATTTGTTTTAATAATGTAGTGTCACTTAATAACTGTTATCGAAAAAATTATTTTTTGTTTTCTGTTTTTTCATGTGAGCTTCTTAAATAAAAAAATAATCTGGTTCTATATATGAACGTTAAACACATCACATCGATTGTACGATAAAAAATATATATTTTTAGAATTTAAGATTTAGTGTTTCATACTTTTCATGATGATGTTATAAAACAGTTAACAAACTAAAGGTACATAGTACATAACTTGCAGCAATCAAATGTTCATTTCAAAATTTTACATTCATTTTTAATGAAAACTATTAAAACTAATTCCATCATCTGTATTAAATTATTAATATATTATTAAAACTGTATTAAATTATTAATATATTATTAAATGATAAATTATTAATATGATATTATTAATATGATATTATGAAATTATTAATATGATATTATTATGATAAATTATTAATATATTATTAAAACTGTATTAAATTATTAATATATTATTAAAACTTGATATACTTATGATAAATTATTAATATATTATTAAAACTTGATATACTTAAAAAATTGTGCTGTAGTTAGAGGTTAGTTAGAGATATGACTTAAAAAAGTTCCATCTTTGGCAAAGTTTTAATAAAGTTCTATCTTTAGTAAGACTTGCAAATGATTATTTGCAAAAGTTTTATTAGGTTTATAAAGTATAAACATAAACCCAATAAAAATTTTTTTTGAATATGTTTCAAATCTGACAAGATATCATATAAAAATATAGTAAATTATCTAGTAAATTTTTTCAGGTATCTGGCGGAAATCATATCCTGTACATATCTAGTGATAGTACAATGAGGTTGTTAACTAATCAAAACTAGTTTTTTAAAACAGATTTTCATAATAAAATGTAAAGTATTTTAATCTTTATTATGTTAGAAACAAAACAGATAATTTATTTAGTTAAGTCAAAGGGTATAGTTTTTTTTTAATGTATGTTTAGGGTGATAACTTTTAGAATTTAGATATATTTATAAAATGTCTTTAAGATAATTATAAAATATCCTTGTTTTAAATTGTTTAAATAATGCTAATTAGTGGTCAGGGGCTATTCTAGACCATTTTCTACAGCGCTGACTGTATTTGGGTGCTGCCCAAATTTAGAAATTGAGGACCTTTATTTTTTTTCTTTGCAGCAAATATTGTTTGTTTTTTTTTGCAAAAAAATGTCTACATACCGCAAATTTCTCTTCGGCAGGCGCCGGCATGGGTGAGGGAGGGGCTCTGCCACCCAAATTATTTTCCTAAAATAGCCCCTAGTGGGTTTTCATATATAAAATCATAGATTGCTTTTCTGAATTGAATTAAGATATTTTATTTGCAAATTAGCTTTTATCAATTTAAAGTAAACTAATACATTTATTTTTTGTCTATTTTTTAAAT
Organism: Hydra vulgaris; assembly: GCF_038396675.1. Classification (NCBI taxonomy): domain Eukaryota; kingdom Metazoa; phylum Cnidaria; class Hydrozoa; order Anthoathecata; family Hydridae; genus Hydra; species Hydra vulgaris. The sequence continues at coordinate 38,386,715 of NC_088920.1, forward strand.
TTATTTATAATAGTTATATATTTTTACATTCAATTTTGTTATTTATTTTTTCACATTTATTTTAGAAGAAATTAGGCAAAAGTTTTTGCAATACAAGATCTTATAAAAGTTGAAAATAATTTATTATTAAGTTAAATAAGTTTCATATCTTTAATATATGCAGCTATGAAACAGGCATATTGTAGCACCATTTTGTTTTATAGCTATTATTATATATTAGTTAACTAAAAATAAAATTATTGTTGAAACTAGGTTGTTTATTTATTACACATAGTTTGATAAAGTAGATTTTCAAATATTTTTTTTCCTTTTTCCTAAAGTAAAATAGTTGCATGTCATGGTTGTTACCAAGTATAAGCCACATATGCTAAAAAGGTAAAAAAATAACAGCTAAAATATGTGTAAGTATTGATTATTTAATGATAAAATTGATTTGTATATTACAGTATGTCCATATACAAAAAAAAAATCAACCTTAAAGGTATGCTTTAGATCCAATAATACAAACAAATAGTATTATACCCAGGTTTTATCAAAAGTTTTAGATCCATAATGAAACCAAAAAGATAATTCAACAAAATGTGTTTTCTATTGTATCATCCCAAGATGTATTAATTATCTTCCCAAGAAATTTTAATTATTTCTAAAAGTTGCAAAGCATGGTAGTATTTTGAGAAAAGAAAAATGGGACGGCAACTCAAGCGTAGCAGTTAGAGCAGTTCCAACAACATTTACAATGCGTTTTCGGACCTTGTTTAAAGGTTCAAAAATGAGCTGGCCTGCTTCTTCTAATGAGACAGAACCTCATTAGAAAAACTAAATATCACAAATATGACAAGAGTATTCCATACAAGGACAAATAAGAAATTTGTAGAAGTAGTGAATGGAATCAAAAGTTAAAAAATGATGAGCATGATAATGACCTTAGCAAGTGTTTACCTTGCAAGGGATTATTTATATGGTTTCTATGAGATGTCAGTAGTAGATGATAATCTGAGAAGATGTAGAGATGTAGAAGACTCAGTAGTAGTTCAATATAGGAATATCAACAATATTGCAATAATTATTAGCAACTTTTCTTTGGTTTAAAATTCAGCAGCCGAGCAGTGAGTAAGCTGTTACTGAATAGAGAATAAGAAGAGAGATCAAATTCAAGATTTGCTGCTTTTCAAAAAAGATGGCTTTTTATCATAGTCAAAGAATATAGTTGTGTCATTAGCTAATAGAGCCGTTTTACAGGATTATCAGGAAGATCATTAATATTATAAGGAGCAACACAAAACCAAGGATGTAACCATATGGTACCCCAGCAATTACTTGAAATGAAGTCCATCAAGGATAATTTTGATACTGCAATTAGAAAAAAAATTCAAAAAAATTTTAAAATTTTCCCTGAAAAGCAATATGAAGCAAGCTTATTAAAATGACCAGCATGCTAGACTTGATCAAAAACCTTTAGTATGTCAAGACCAATAGTCCTTGCCCTACGACTTTCATCTAATGCCCATTAATTTTATTTGCTACAACAGTTTACATGTCAGCTGTAGAACCAAAAGATTAAAATCCACATTGATGGTCAGAAATTAAGTGAGATTAAGTCTCAAAATGAGATCTTAGAATGTCGCAAAGAAGTTTAACGAATAGTGTTGAAAATAAAAAAAAGGAATAATGTCACAAAGGAGTTTAATGAATAGTGTCGAAAACAAAAATGTGTCTTTAGATAACATATCTGGTATTATACTGAAATAGCCTGCTGCCTTTTTTTTCTTTTTTTTTCTTTTTTTTGGTAAAAGCCGTATGTTATAAAGATAAACAAAACGAGTAAGCAATTGCTGAAAATAACTATTTGTGACACTATTCTGTTTTTACTATTTGCGACACTATTCCTTTTTTTTTGTTTTCGAATTAAGCCTTTTTAATATATTCGACACAATTCTGAAGTTTATTTTTGGACACTATTCCTGTCACCTGTAAAAGTCTCACAGTCTTGGTGATATTAAAAAGAGAAGACTGATAGGATAATAGTTAGAGGGATTAGAGTGTTTTTCAGAGTTTGTAAAAACTAGAAGCACAAATGCCATTTTCCAGCAGGCAAAAAAATAAAGTTTAGTCAAGCACTTATTATAATAGTTTTAATAAACTTAAAGGAATTCTAGAGAGCACTTTTGTAAGACTATGATAGGAATACATAAGTCTGGACTGCAATGTGTAGAGAAGAACTTCAAGTCACCAATGTTAGAGTGATTTGGATGTTTAACTGTAGATTAAGCTGTTTCCTTGGGATGATGGAAATAGTGTTGTCATTAGATTCAAGAGATGAGTTAGAGAAAAAAGTTTTTTGCAAATAGAAATAGATAATAAGATCAGATCCATGTATTAGAGATGGAATAGTTTTCCTTAGAATAATGATATTATTGAAGATTTCCCAAAAATCTCTAGAACCTAATTTCTGAGATAAAATACAAGATTTAGTGATCTGAGAATAATAGATTTTAGTGTCAGACAATACCTTTTTGCGTCAACCTCTTGGAACAATAAAAAGGCATTTGTTTCTTAAAAAAATTTTTGTGGAAAAAAAGAAGAAAAAAAAATGATTATTAAAAATAGCAGCAACACAAGTAGAAAATTATAACATTGAGCGAGGCTAACATTGAGACTTGACTTAAAACCAACAAGAATGAATAAAAGTTAACAAATGATGCCTGATTCCAACAGATAATAAAGAAGGTGCAGTTTTTTGCTGAGACACAAACATCAGCCCAAGAACCATAACAAAGAAAATTATGTAAAGATTCACAGTCAGCCTGAAGTAGTAGTAAGAGGTGGGATAATAGCATGAATCTTATGTAGAAGAAGTACAAGATGAAACTTTTAGATTATAGCATAAAAATTTATTAAATAACTTAAATTTACTCAAAAATTTATTTAAGTAATTTAAATAAGTAATTTAAGTTTACCATTTTAAATAACTCTCAAAAGTAATTTAAATTGTTAAATTTAAATTGCTTTTGAGAGTAATTTAAATTTACTGAATAATTTGAATTTTTGACACTATAGTCATGTATAAAAAAACTAAATTTGTTATAATAGTCGATGGTGACAGTGAAAAATGCGTTTTTTCTTTTTAGTAGCATACCAACTAATAATTGAGATAATAATAATATCACTTATTAACAAACTTATTTAATCATTAATGTTTAATCTGAGAATTTAACACAACTCCATGTTAAGAAATCCATGTCTTTTATATCATAAAGTATTAAAAATGGCTACCAAATTTTGAACATCTACACATGCATAAAAATAAATGACGAAGTGAGAATTTTTTTTAGATGCACTAATGTGACTGTTAATTTAATTTAAAAAAATCTATTTCTAATGTTCAGTTTAAATATTTTTGAAATATGACTATCTTATATGGAATGACCCACTTGTCATAATATGGCTAATATTACTTGGCACATGTGCAATAAGTTTGAGAAATTTTACTGCTAGCCTACCTTAAAACCATTGAGTTTTAGAGCTGTACCCTTATTTGGAGATGATAAAAAAATAATAGAATGAATTTTTAAAAATAATGCTTTATCAAAAATGTTAGTGTATAATGCAATAATTTATCAAGAGTAAGACTGTCTATAAAGAATTATAGAGTATGTAAAGAACTTAACCCTTCAATAAAAGTTATCACTCAGTGAAATGCTGAAATCGGTTGCGCCATTTTCTGTTGCGATCTTTTTAAAAAGTTTCACTATCGCTTTTTTAATTACAAAAAGTTGGATATATTATCCTTCTATTTTTAAATATATTAGTTTTCTTAAAATAATTGGCTATATTAGATATAAACCTAAGGGGTTTATATATAATATAGCCATTTGGATATATTAGATATAAACCCCTTAGGTTTAAATAAAAATATTTGTTTAACATATTTTTATCGTGATTTTTTTTTTAATTAAATCACTGTTTAGGATTGATTTTTTTAGTATTTAAATCTTTTTTCAGCATTTTTTGTGTCAAATTTATTTTTGTGATATCGATTTATTTGTATCAAATTTATTTTTGTGGCATCGATTTTTTTTATCAAAATCTTTTTTTGTTAATATAAAAATTACTTTGTGGTTTTATTTCAAAATCAATAAAAGTTACATTTATTGCTTTAAATATTTTAGGTTACAACTGGATCGTCGTCGCAAATAGAAACTGCAGGAAATGAAAGATATGTCCATGGAGACTTCAATAACGGTACTGTTAAACATTTTAGATTATTAAGATGAAGCCATACTTTAAACAAATTTTCTCGCCCATTTCAGATCTTGTGATCTTTTTAGGTTCTTGTAATCTTTTTGTTAAATTCATAGATTTTGGCGATCTTTTTGATGACGAAGATTTAGATTGAAAAACTCTTTGATGTCATCTTGTCTTGATGTCTCGTCTGTCTTCGTCTCGGATAAAACGATTTTGGATGAAAGTTTTTGCTTTATCAAAAGGTTTTTTAGTTCACAAATTCAAGTTCCGAAATAAAGTTGGTCAATAACGAAATTCTTATGTGTTTGTTTTATGTGTAATATTTTTAAAAAAACCTGAATTGATATCTTATATATATCTAACCAATAATTGGTATTTTATAGCCAAATAAATTGTTTACTAAACTATTTATTATATATAAAATACCAATTATTAATAGCACTGTAATTATAAATGTGAAATCATATTAGCATTTATTTTTTAAGCGTATCCTTAACAGTTTGAAAAATAGGCTGTTAGGCTTTGTACAAAGATGTTTTTTGTACAAAGAAAATTTCTATGGGAATGGCTCTTATCTGCATGTAAACAATGTTAAAAATGTGCGTGCTCTTTTTGAAAAAATGAGTAGAGTAGGGTAGAATGAAATAGTTGTAACTTTATACCCCTAATTTATTATTAAATATATATTTTGCAAATATTTTTTGATCATATTGAAAATAATCACTTTCTAAATAAGACAATATAAAATTTCAATAAAAACTTTTTGAAACAAATTGTTAAATTTTCGACCGCGTAATAATTTTTTTTTTTTTCTTGGTTATTCAAAAGTTAATTCATAATTAAGTCGGAAAATAGTTGCAATAGGCCCAATCGTAAAGCTTTGTTTGTAATTGTTTTAAAGTTTGCACTTGTTGTAAAGTTGCTGTAAGCAGCTTTAACCCCTGGTGACAAAAATTCGGCACAAAATAAACACAGACAGTAATAGTAAAACTAAAAGTTTAATGATCAAAAAATATTGTACAGAATATTAAACAATATATTAGTTTTTTATTTTCGGGACTGCAATAATGATTTCTCGCCATTACGACGTACGGCATCAACTTTTTTGTATACATGTTCACACATGCCTTGTACAAGATTTTTATCAATTTTTTTTAAACAAGAATGGATTTTTTTTTGCAGCTAATCTTCACTTTCAGCTTCCCAATTGTTTTCATACACGTAGCCTTTAAGGATTGACCAGAAATCTTCAATTGGTCGTAATTCTGGGACACATGCTGGATTATCAATTTTTGTTACATAACGGATACTTTTCTCATCGAGGTAATTGGTCACACTTCTAGCATAATGTGAAGAGGCCAAGTCAGGCCAGAATACATAATTACCATCACTGTGATGTTTGTTGATAAAAGGAATCAATCGTTTGATGATGCAATCATTTTTGTACACTGTTTGGTTAATTGCCAGTCTCGCAGGAACAATAAATGGTTTCGAGATTCCACGAGGGGATATGGTAATCCACACAAGAATTTTTTTTTCAAATTTGCTTTTGCGCTTATATTTTACTTTTTTTGGTGCATTTTTTGCGTCATCTGAGTAAAATCCAACATTCGAATTTTATTTGTATGTTTAAATGTAAAATAAGACTCATCGTCAATGACAAAGTCGCGGTTTCTGAATTTGCGACAAATTCTTCCACACTTTAGTTGCAACTGCTTTAACTGTTTCTCAGTGCGATCAGGGATTTATTTTTCTTAAAATAACAAATGTTTGTTTTGTTTTTTATTGTTTTTACAATGTAGGAATAGTCACACTTGAATTTATTTGCAATTTTTCTTGTTGAAGTTCCAGACCGGTTGTTCAAAAGACCTTTCAGACGATTGATGTTCCCAGCAGTCATAGTTTTTGGTTTTCTGCGTGATCCAGGCTTACGAGACTTTGGCTCATTGTTCTTCCACTTTGCCATATAACGTTTAATGGTTCTTTCGGGGTGATTAGAGGCAACAAAATACTCTACGGTGCTCTTCGTTTTAGCGTTAGGATGCAAATTACAATAGTTGTACACTTGTTCAATTAATGTAGTCGACTTCATTTTTGGATAACTTTTTTATTCATTAATCTAAGTAAACAAAACTTTCAGTAAAAGATAAGTAACACTTTATAAACAAAATAACTAAAAAATTAAGACTGGATAACTAAAAATTCAATAAGTTTTGGCTTATCAAAGATTGTGCCAAGTTTTTGTCACCAGTGGTTACAACAATTACAAACTTTAAATGTTTTGCATCCAACACATAAACACACAAAAAAAAAAATTGCTAAGGTTCGAAGAGGTTCTCTTACATAAAGTACTTGAGTGATTTGAAAGATGCTGACAGTACAAAAGAAATAAAAACTAAAAAATTTCCTTGAGCTTAACTTATTAGCTTAACTTATTATTATCTTTATTAACTTATTAGCCTTGAGCTTAACTTGAGCTTAACTTTGATAATGAACAGCAAATAAATGAAAGTTTAACTTTGATTATGAGCAGCAAAAAATGAAAGTTTAACTTTGATAATGAACAGCATTAAAATAAGGTTCTTAACTATTTCATTTAACCCCATTTTACTTCACTAATATTTTTGATTAAAATTTTATTTTTTGAGCTCAAAAAAGTTGAAACTATAATAATATTAAAACTAGATTATATTATCAGTTTAAATTTATAAACTTTATATTTACAAATATTTATAGTAATAAAAACATATATAGCGTATTAAAAATAAGTCGTCTCTAATTCCACCTCCTTTCCTCCTCTTCTAGTTACGCATTAGTTGGTTTCGTTTTAGAATGCGCTGCCTTTGCAGACTGTTAGCAATACTCAACTAGTTTTATTTATATATAGAATGTTTATATAAAAACAAAAAGTATTAAAACAAAAAAAGTAATAAAAACAAAGGTATGTAATATTTTTTAGTGAAGCGAGATAGCACTTTTTTTAAAAGACATTATTTAAGCATAGTAGTGCTACTCAAACTATAAGTAAAGAAAAAATTCATGTCAAGAAGCAAGTGTTTTTCGACATGCTTTGTGAACCGTTCGTGGAGAATTATGTTAGAATTATCGAAAAATAGGCTGTGATGATGGATTTGTAAGAATTACCATTGAAAAATGTAAAGAAAACTAAGAATAGTGCTTTTTTCGTGGTGTTTCAAAATAGATGTGCCAATTCATCTTTCTTTTTTGTTGATTTTAAGAAAAAATGTTTAATACAAACAAATAACCTTTTGCAAACTTTACAGGACAACGCATTCACTGCAGTTGACTGTAAACATTCTACTTTTAGTACTGTTTAAATTGAAGTCAGTTAAAGGTTAAATGAGAACTTGATTGAAAAGTGCTTGTTTGGAAGCAAGAAGTTCCAAGTTCGATGTAAACGAGAAGGTCCGAGTTCGATGTGAGCAAAAAGTTCAGTGTTCGATGTAAGCGAGAAGTTCCGAGTTCGAAGAGTGTTGCGACAACAATTTTTTTTAAAAAAAATCGATTTTGAATGTAAACTAAATTTTGTTGGCCAATATACACAAACATAAAAAACTGGATATAACCAGTTGTTTTTTTTCTTTTGTAGATATATCCTAAGTTCACTGATAGCAATTCTCTCTTCATGATAAAAGTACAAAGATCGCGCCGCCAGTTTTTAAACTTTTCTATTTTCTAATTTAATTTTTTATCTCTAAAAAATGGTAAACCGAGGACTCCGCAAAATCTCTCTCCTCCCTACCTCTCCTCAGTCGCTGAGATCATTATGTAGATCAGGGTGTATCGCAGTATTTTTAAATATTCATTAAATAAAACTATTACAAAAAAGAAATAGAAAATCACAATTTTTACGCTGAGACTTTTATGATTATTTTTAAAGAAAAAAATAAAGAAACCTATTACGCTGCCAAAAATTCTGCGAATTAATTTTTAAAAAAGTTTTGTTTATTAAAATTTTGTACCATCTTATCCAGAAAGAGGTTCTCTATATTATGATCAAAAATTATGTTCAATAATAAATTAAAAGCAAAAGAATAAACATTTTCATAACTGTTTCCTCTGTTTCCTTCTGTTTTACTTCAAATATTTGTAAATGTTATCGCTTGTTACATTTATGTTGATTTATTTTTCATTTTTATTAAACTTTCAAAAAAAAGGTTTGCTAATAAAAGTTCCAATTAATATTAATGCTTCATTTAGACTATTCTACTATTAGTGAATAAATATAGAAAAGGTTTTTTACCGACATTCTTCTTCAAGATTAAGCAAACCTCTGAGTTCTAGATATAAAAGTACATTGATGATGTATCACAGTATAGTATAAATCACATTAATAAAATATTATAATAATATAAATCACATTAATAAAAGGTGTATGTGTGTATATGTGTGTGACTAATACTAAATGACTATTATTCTTTTTATGATTATTGTAATTATTTTTATTGTTGTCATTTTATTTTTATTATTATCATTATACTCTTATCATTGTATTGTTAGTATTGTTACTACTACCACTCTTATTATTATCATTATTAGTATTTTACTCCTTTAACTTTTAATGTTTGCTTTGTTACAGCTGTGGACGATTATTACTATTAACATTAACAATATATTTAGTAGCTAGTATCGGTATCAAGATCACGCGAAAGTATTTGTTATTTTAAGGTGGCACACAACTGAAAACGTGTTTTTTTTTAAATAATCAAAATTATGATTTTTTTTTAATGAGAATAAATTTATGTTAAAATAAAATAAAAAACAGCTTCTTTTTTTTTACATTTTACTATCCATAATGGCCAAAAATATGTTATAAAACACGTGTTTTTAGTAAATCTTCAAAACCTAATAACTTGATTTTGCCTAAACAACTCGAACTAAAATTTTGAACATAGTTTCCTAGCCATATTTTACCTTGCTTGACCGTGGTATTTTATGTGATTAAAATTATTTTACAAAATATTGCATTTTTAACAAAATCACTTAATATATATATGAAACGTTGATAAATCCAGCACTTTAAACGTCAAAATTTCACTTTTTATAGATTTTTATTAAAATTCTGAGGATTAAACTAAGTATTATATTATAATAAACAAATTCCGAAAATTTTATTATGTAATAAAGTTTCGTTAATGAGAAAATCTGTTTAAAACTTTAAAAAAATACATATTGCCAAAAAAGCAAAAATAAGAAAAAAATATATAATAAGAACATAATAATTATCAAAATCCATCAGGGATGTAACAACCACTTGTTTCTTTTATTTTATTAAATCATGGCTTGTGATTGTATTTTAATGTTTTGAATTCATAAAAACCCAAACGTTGGATGGTTGCTAAGATGTTATTAGGGAATTTATTTTAACTGTTATCTACTAAAATGCTATTAGATCAACTTTTACATCATTATTAAGATTAATTGTTTTTGTATATGTTGAAGGAATAATTATAGAATCAAAATACCAAAAAAGAAAAAAAATTGATTTTTTCAAAAAACTTACTTATTTTCGGTTGTGTACCACCTTAATATTGTTTGGTATCGTTGCTATACTTTAAAATATAGATATCGAAATGATGCGATACTGGCATTATAAGTATTGGTTATGTTGGTATCATTTGGTACCGATACCGATACCAGTAGTATCATTTGGTATTGCAGCTCGGGTCTTCACTGGAAGTTGTATTTTATTTTTTATAAAAGTTTAGTAACTTGAAATAGTAAATTTATATAATAACTGAGATGTAGGGGAGAGTGGAGAAAAGTAGGACAATAAAAAATATTTCTAGAATAATTTTAATATCTTTTTTATATATAATGTATATACTGAACCAAACAAGTTTTAACAAAAAAAAACATCATTTTAGGCACTGATTCCATCCCCTTAGGTTGACAGGAGGTTATAACAAAATATAAACTTTACAATATGCTATTTTTAATTGGGTAAAGTGGGACAGCCATGAAGTGAAATGGAACAAGTGAGTAATTAAAAACATATTAACAAAATTAATTGAAAACTATTAAATTCTTAAACCAAGTAATCCTCATCAAAATATTTAAGAGATGTTTACAAAATATTTACACAAAAGTAGTAGAAATAGGAAATTAATTTTCTTTGTCCCACTTCACCTCTCAAATAGTCTTATCAAAAAAAGTGGGTACTTATCAAAAAGTGGTTTTTACCACATGCAGGAAGACAAAGCGATGTTTGCTAAATAGATGGGGGGAAATCTCATTCTTTACATTAGATAACGTTGGTTAGAGACTTCTCCTAATTTGAATTTTGGAGATGTTCCGCTTCTACGCGTCCAACTTCTCCTCACTCTTCCCAATATAATTGACTCATATAGTGTAATAGAAATTCTCAAGGACTGTGTGGTATTGTACCGATTATATTTATCATTTATAGATTCAAATAGTATCGCAACATTAATTTAATAAATCGCGTAATATCGCTTCCGTAAGTTAATTTCTTAACTGATATCGTTATTTTAGTTTAATTGATTGTGTGGTATTGCTTCCGTATTTTAATTTTCCATCTGGTATTGTTACTTTAATTAAATCTTACGTGGCATCGTAGTTCTCCTCTGGTGTTGTCTTTCGCTTTGTGTTCAACATTCTTTTTATTATTGGTATATACCATTCTTTTTATTATTGGTATCATGTGGTATTTAACCGATGCTGATGGTATCGACATTAGTATATAAGCGATACCACACAATGCGAGACCATCCTTCTCGGTATTGTCTTACACGATACCAATTATCTAATGTCTAGTTACATTGCACAACAAAAAGTACTGTTTCTATCAGCATTGAAATAATATATTAGGAACACAATAAATGGCTATTATAAGGTAAAACTCTTTTAATACTTGATAATAGCAAATCAATCTTCTCACAAACTTACCGTTAGTTGATGTAAGTACATTTTGCTGCACATTTCCTTAACTGTCAGCCAATGTAAGGACGTGTAACTGTGTCTAGCCCCTAACGGTCACTAATGCATGTTTATGACCCATTTCTTATCTCTAACGGTCAGTTAATGAATGTATAACTTTGATAAACAAAATAATATAATTTTAAATAACTACATCATATACATTCGTAATAATTAAAAAACTGAACAATTCACAGTAAAATGTTTATTAGCAATGTTAAAAAGCAGGCCGTTTTATAAATAAAATTTTTTTTTTAAATAAAATGACTTTTTAAAGTACTGTAAATTAAGATAATAATGTTGGAAATGAAACTACTTTATGAAAGAAAGAAAAGAGTGATTAACTTGGCATCATATTATACAACAATCAAACAACAACACTGAGCATTATAGACTGAATCAACTATGGGCGATACCGGCAAGCATTTTTGTAGTGCCTTTTGCAAAATATTGGATGTTGAGACAGAAGAAAAACGACATGAGCAACTTAGTTACATGGTCTGACTGTTGCATCCCTCAAAATCGGAATAGTATAAAATCAAATTGTGAGTTGCATTAAAAAAATACTTGCTTCCTAGTCATTTAAGTTACTGCAAACATTTATGTTACTACAAAATACTTACTTCTTAGTCATTTATTTGTCCGGGAAGTAAATCATGTCAATAATTAAATTAAAAAGATCACAAGTATAGCTTATTTTTATAGTCCACTTGGATTGAAAAGGACTATCAAACAAGTTAACGGAAAAAATTCTTATCATTACTAACATGTTACTCAAATAAACATGCAAGACTTCAAAGACAATTGTTTAACAGCAAAGCTATTTAACTGCAAGTTAGTTTCTTTTTCAAAATTGCTGTGCTATAATTCATGATTGAAATAAACCTATGACTTGCGTTAATGCCAGTTTTAATGAAAAAATCTAACAGGAAAAATGCCGGCACTAATTCATCAACTTCTAGAGTTTTGAATGTTAAATCAAAGATTCAAACTTGCACAATTTAATGGTTGTTTATTAAACAATATTTCAACTTTTTACTATTTAATTTTTTATACTATGTAACATATCGTTTTTTGGTCATTAAATCAATATTTTAAATAATTTTTGATAAATAAAGCTTCGTTAAAAAAAGTTTCTATAGAGGCCTTTTTTACAATTTTAAGGTTGTTATTTCTAAAATTTTTAGTTTATGATTACGTCACCTATGAGTAAGGTTTAAAAAAAAATGAATAATAAAAAAAAAGTGCCATTAAAAAACAATACCCTTTAAAAATTAATGATAGATACGCATTTTTAATTTTATTTTTAGGGAGTGGGGTAATTAAAACTGACACCATTTTAATGGGGGAATTAGCCAAAAATTAACTTAGTTTGACGAAAAGAGAGTTCAAAAAAAGTTATTTCATGTGCGCATTTAACATGTGCTATAATAAAAAAGAAATTAGTTTTTGTCATTTGAGTTTTATAGATCAACTTGATTATTTTTCATTTACATCGCACTTTCGAGGCGACAGAATAACTGAATAATAACAAAACTGAGGATTTCGAAATTTATAAGTGCGAGCAGGCGTAAGTGCGAACTGGCATAGTTGTAAACATACCTTGCGTTAGTAACAGTTACTCTTATTTTGTCAATGTCAATAAAAGTGTCTGTTGCGTTACTAAGAAGTTGTGATAATATTGCTTATTTTGATAAAAATATTATATTTACGTCATATTTTTCCAGACCTATTTTTGTGGATTAAGGAATATTTAATTTTAGTATTCAATTCAATTTTAGTATTAAAATAATTTTAGTAAAAATATGTTTTATCAGCATTATTTCATCAAGTGAAAACTATATTTGATATCAACATAACCTAATAAACAAGCAATCTAACCGTACTCTTTCTAAAAACTGTCCCCTGGGTAAAATATAAAGCTGAGAGTGTAAATTGTTATCTTGTTATATTTATGTTTATCTAGTGATGGTTTTCACAGTGCAAACGTGCAACAAAATCAGCAGATAGACTGATCTGTGACAATTGTAAAGAAAATGTACCACGAAAAGTGTACCACAAACAATTTTTGTGAGGGCCCGGTTGTGCCTCATTATGGCGGCTCAACCGTTGTTTTTACGTGTAAATTTTGTTTAATAACATTTTCAAAAAACCGTTTTATTTTATTTTTTACTTGTTGCAATTCAAAGCTTATTAATGTGGTTATTGAAATAAACTGTTTAAAAAAAAAACATATTTTGTTTTTATTTTCATATAACATTAATCCAAACGTTACGGGGGCGATTATGCCCTTTCTTCCCCTATATATGAACTGGCATATGTGCGCCGAAAATTTTTTCAAAATCTAGCACAAGTCCGCCGAAAGAAATTGAAAACATTGATATATAATTGGCACTTATGCCAATCTTTGCAAATTCTTTTGGCGCACTTATGCCAAATTCGCACTGATAGCTTATGCAATTCCGCTTATTCAGCCCACTTTTCAATATAATTTTAACAAAAACGAATCTGTTGTTATGGAAACAAACATGAGGCCAAAATGACCTATAATGTAAACGATCTAAACAACAAAACATGGATTTTGAAAAAGATGATTTATACTCCTTGGAAGCAAAGCTTTTGATAAATAGTTTTATAAATAATACTTACGACGAACTCACTAAAAACACATTTATAAATGACAAAGATAAGCTTGACTGGATGACAATAGATGAATTTTCAATAGATCGTGGAAAAGCGAAAATAAAGGAATTCATTTTGGTGTGTAAGCTATTTAGTAAAGTTTTCAAAATAAATTTAAAAAAGATGGACACATAATGCATATTTTCTACACCCTAGATCATAATATACTTTTGCAAGGATATGGTATTTATGCTCAAATAGAAAATGTAACAGAGTTACTTTACCATTGTCATTCTTAGTGAATCAAATTATTTTTCTAAAAGATTCAAATGAAATTCTCTCGTGACTATGCAATATTTTATGTGATTTATTTTATGTTTATTTCTATTGAATTTCTGTAACCAAATTTAAAAAATTGTTGAACAAGTGTTCGGGTAATATAATAAACCAATCCTATATTGGGATAGGTAGTTGGTATGCGACATGAACTTTTTAAATTAGTATCATTAAAAAGACCTTCTATACAGTATTTTAAAGGTTAAAAAAAAACTGTAAAAATTTAACTATTACCATAAGTTTTGACAAATATTGGATAAATGGATTTTTAATCAAGCTGTAACTAAATTTAGTTTTTTTCGTTATTTTTAATGTCATAACTATGTCAATTTTTATCAAATTGGTTACAATTTGGTATAAAAACTCTAAAAAAGCAAAATAATTATAATTAAATATCTTATTGAAAACACTAAACTGGTATACACACTGAACATAATAAATAATGTATTTTTTTGAGAAAATGTTTATTTTTTATTTAAATTTTTATTTGCATTTTCTTATATTTTTCACAATGTTACCACCAAATATGATTAAAATTTTTTTGGTTGCATAGTGAGTCTAAATGGTAAAGTTATGGAAATAGAATCATGATTAAAAAATCTTAGAAAACTTATTGAGAACTTATTGGAAAGATTTTTATTTTTTATAGTAAAACATAATTTTTTTTGTGTTCATATAATTTTGCAAAACATTCTCATTTGATATAAGTATAAACATAAACAAGTTTGAAATTTGCTCTATGTTTGAATGTTATAATTTTCAAACATCAAAAAAGCTGCTGCAGTTCTAGAATATTTTTTGAAAATTGTCAATTTTTATTTTACATTGAAAAGAAACTATACAAAATATTTCCTGATTTGTAGATGTCCCTCCTTTCTCATCAGAATTGCAGCATATCTAATTTAGTTCAGTTTCTTTTATTTTAGTAATAACCCTGTTGTTTGCATTATTTGTTGGTTCACCAATTAGATCTACTTTTCAACCTAAAATCTATAATCTGTATAACAATAATGCAGTAGTTTTAAAAACCAGGTTTAATTTTGTCAAACAAACAACACATTCCTTCTAAGTTTTCAATTTAAATCTTTTTCATTTTTTTTTAATTTTTCTTAAGCATTATCAGTAGTTGGAACAATAAGATTTAGCAAGTTCTAATTCTTTCCTGTTTCCCTTACAAAAGTTACAGAGCATAATAATCTTAATGCATTTGGTGAATAGTTTTGCCAGAATATCATATTTTTAATATCTCAATGGAATTTTAGTTTTTCATTCAGAGTTTTTTTTTATCTTCCTTCAAGTAAATTGTTAGTCGTTGCAAAGGAGGAAATCATGGCAATTGTAAGCAATCGTGGAAATTGTAGCAAAAATATATTTTAGTTTTCTCTTTTGCTTTTTACTAATGGGATTAATTAATGATATTGGTTCATCTATGTCAAAGGTCTCTATTGTTTCTATAAAGTTTGTAAAATTTGCAATGTCAACACTTATTTTTTATAGAATATTATTTTATGGAATTTTATTTTATAGAAACAACTCTTATTGCTTTATAGAATATATTTATATAAAAGATACCCCAATAAATAGTTGGTATTTAACTCTGGGCACCCATTATTAATAAAGTTGTTTATTTTATTGAGAGGTTCATGTCTCATTTCTTTTTTCATCTATACTCAGTTTTTTGAGAGATTTTTTGTTGTTGTGAAACAAACACTTCTCTGTTATAAACATTCTATATTTCATAAATAATATGTTCATGTTTGTAAATGTAAAATTACATATCTGTTTTTTTTGAAATGTTTGATTTTTTAGGCAATTATAATGTTTCCATGCTTTTTTTAAACACTTTTTCAAACTCTTGTGAATTGAATATCCAAAAGGTATACCACAGTGGAGTTAACGCTTTTGACAAAGCTATAAATTAAATCTAGTTTTTCGCTTAAAAAACATGGAAATTAACAAACAAATTACTTAGGTTTAAAGTAACTAAAAAAAGGTTTTATTTAAATGGTTTGCAAATATTTAATAATTTATTAAAAAATATATTCAATATCAAATTAAAAAGTACTTTTACATTAGCTGTTTAGCAATTTTCATAGTGGTAGATTCAATTTTAAGGAAAACATGCCAATTTATGACTTTTAGGTTGGTAAAAAATTTTATAGAAAAGATTTAAGAGGTAATATTTTAGGGCCCTCCTCAAACCATCTTGAGTTGCTGTAATATTAGCTTTTTCTATTGATGAACATTATTTATTTAAAAAAAAAATTTATCTACAAAAAAACTAAATCTTGTTTTTAAGTTTGTTTTTTGTATAAATCAAAGCTATATACAAAAAAAAACTACATTATATATATATAGTAGTGGCCATAACATTAAATCCACCATGAGTTTTACAGTTTTTTTTCTCAAAATAATGCAACACAATACCCCTATAATAATGTTACCTATTGAGATGTAACACTATATGTTACAATTTGGTTACAAATATGCATTATTTTTATGTAACCAAGGTGTAACATTTTTACATAATGACATTGTTTCTATGTGCAGCGACCTTGTTTGTCAAGTTTTGTGTTTTGGAGTTAAAGAGTTGAGAAAGGGTTGTAACCACGATAAAGTAGCCTCCTCAACTGTAGTGTCCCTCTCGGTCTTAGGAAGGTGAATAACATTAAAAAAAAATATTTTAAATCTAGCAATTTAACCTGTGGAAACATTTTATAAATAGTCATAACAAAAATTTTATTCAATTCAAATATAATATTTAAAAATTGCTTTAAAGTAAGAATACACATTAGCAGGCTTTGGCAGGAGCATATGAGTGCAGGAGCTACAAATAGCTTGTCTAAAAAGGACTTAGCAGGCTAAGGGTGCCGGCCGCCTAGATTGTCTTGCACTAACTTTTTCAAGAAGTTTAAATTATTATGCTTTGATGATATTTTTGATACTTCTAATTAATTTTTATTTTGTTCCTCATTTATTCCAAGGATGGAATTATTTATAAGGTATTTGTTGTTTTAGCAATAAAAATGCAGAATAGCAGGCATATAAAAAATATTTTTATTTTATCATAACTTTTTTTATTAATTTATTTTATGTTATTATTTATATATTTATTTAAATTGTTAGTTATTAATTAAGTAAATACGCAATAATATAAAAGTTTTATATCATAATCAATCATTTTAATAAAGCAGCTATATAAAAATACTATTATACAATATAACATTGTTTTTTTTTAATGTTAATTCACCTCTCAAGGGCAAGAAGGCCACAGTCAGTACAGTCGAGGCAGCTACTTTAGTTGTGGTTACAATCTCTCAATTCTAAACTCCGAAACACAAACCTTGGCAAACAAGACCACTGTGTGAAGAAACAACCTTAGCGCAGTACTACCAGGGATTTGGTGGGAATCGAACTCGGAACTTATCTAGGTGCTGAGCGCTCTACACCACTACCGCATTTATAAAAAAGATTATAAAAGTTTAATCATTTTTCTTCTTTTTTGTGATTAAAAATGTCATCAAATATGAAAATTTTGAAGAGCACTATATTAATGATATAAGTGTGATAGCAACAAATTGTTTAAAATGACTTATTTCTATAGCACAAATTGTTACCATCTTTGACCTTACTACCAGCTAGCCTTAGAACCATTAAACTGAGTTTTTGACCTGTACCCTTATTAGGAAATAATAGGAAGATTTGCCATTAGTAGAATCTAGAAGATCCAGAATTCGTCATTCTAGGCATGAAACAATGTAACACAGGCTTACATTTATGCAAGCCTATTCGATAAAAAAGGATGTGAGACTAATCAACAACTGAAGCCATTACAGATAGTGGGTGTTTTGACAGTTTTGATACTTTATTTTGTGTTTAAATGCTTTTCTGCGGAATGTCTTACATAGTAATCAATTACATAGTAGGTATGTGAAAATTTCAAATTGTTCAAGTATTAGATTTTTTTATAATCATTGGAAAAAGGATCAATACAGTATTTATTAAGTGTTAAAATTATTAAAATTGAATAATTCTACAAAAGGTTATAATGCTCTAAACAATAAATTTTGTATATATAAAATATTTTATATATGTTGAAGAAACTGATGAAAACTATGTTTTTTTTTAGCCTAAATTGTCATAACATTGTCAATTCTTCACAAAATTATGTTGACTTCTAACCACTAGGCATATCCAGGGGGATAAATGGAGCATCAAACAACCACCTTTATCATAGAAAATCGTAGTTTTAATTATAAATGTTTATGTTATGGTTTATGAGCTCTCCCAGATACTCATATCACCAACCTGAAAAAACAACATTAAAATAAAAAAAGTTGATAAAAAATTGTAATATCTGTTTTGTAAATTATCAAAACAATTTTTTTTTAATGTGAAAAAGTTTACATAAATTTATAACAGACAACTACCAAATAATATAGGTGCATGTAAAGCACACGATAGATGTGATGACGTTTTAAAACACATGCTATTATCAAAAATTGTTTCAATCTTATGAATATTTTGCCAACTTCAAGTGTAAAATCTTTCATATGATGCTTGGTAAAAAAAATTTGTATTTGTACACTAGTACACACAACTACACAAATTTATGTATAATAAATAATAAAACATTTATGTATCATAAATAATATTCATGAGTATCGAAATACAAATGTATGTTATGATGCCCTGGGCATGTATTGTAGTTGAGGCCAAAAATAGGTACCTATTTAAGATAAGTTCTAAAGAAACTTAAAAAAGCATATAGTAAAGTTATGGGTATAGGTAGGATAAAGTATGGGTAGGAGGAGTTCATAAGAAGTAGATAGTAATCCTCACAGTTGTAGTATCACAAAAAATTCTTATCTGCAAAAGTTCATACCGGGATGTGCATCCAATTATAAAAATTGCCTTAACTTTTTTATATTTTTTATGTCATAGTCGTATAACAAAATAGAATTAAAACTTGTCCAAACTACACAAATATAAAACCGAGGACTTTTACTTGTATTGAAGAACTATTATTGATTCAGAATAAGTTACTCAAATCTTGGAGAAGAGTATTTGATATACTTAAAGAGGAAATTTACTATTTTCCAATTGTCATGGGTCACAGTGAATCACCTCAGTAAATTGATCTGATTCAATTTAAAGCTCTCTAAGTGTCAATGATTTTTTAAGAAGGTTTTGACCTTATTTTAAATACGAAGATTGAATATCTTGTTCATTTTTTCTTTTTCATATATTATGAAATGATCTATTGCTTTTTAACTTATTCATAAACAGTAGATATGAAATTGAAGCTGCATTCTTCTTGAAATAATTGTTTTAGAAATAAAAACTCCCACAAGTTAACATCAAGCATAAATTGTTATATTATTTTTGTTTAATATATTTATTTTTTTTACTGTTGTTTGAGTACTTGTTTGATTTCTACTTATTAATGTAATCATGTATCTGATTTTTTCAGACATGGAAAGTATCTTGTAATTTTTTATACTGTATATTCTTTATTGGTGAAGATCAGAAGAAATATAGTAAAAGGTTTAGGTATAAGGTGCAGTGGAGCATACCTACTTGTAAGAAACCAATCCCTCGTGCTACTGCATCAGTATATTTTGTTATTGATGTTAGCACAGTTAAACCTAAGGTATTTACAATTTCTTTATTTTCTAAATATTATGTGTATTGTATGTGCAATTACTTTAAATTATTCAACTAGATTGTTGAAGTGTATTTTTGACAGTCACTCTCTTTGGCTTGCCAGCTACAGCATAATATAATAGTAATGATAATAATGATATTATTAACAATATTCATATTAGTAATAATAATAATAATTCTTTGAGTTCATCTTTAGAACATATGGGCTATTTAGTGCCAAAACAGCCTATAAACAAATATGTTGAAATCAATGTTGAAATAAAGATCTTTAGGCACAAAGTTTAGAATAAGATTTTTAGGCATAAAATGTCTTTAATAAAAGCTGCTACACCAAACAAACTAAATATAATTGCTGTCCAATGTACTTAAATATTTTAAGTATAGTATATTTTTGTTTACAAAGAAATACAACATAAATTATTTTTTAATATAAACTCATTTTTTTCAATTTTTTTGTATAGGCTGGTTTAGCGCTTAACCATCGATATATAACATAAGTAATTGAAACATTAATTTTGACAACGTTATCAATTTTTTCTTGTTAAAAAAATTTTTATGTAAACTTTTCAAAATGATTGTTTTATTTATTTAAGATTAAAATAGTAGTTATTATATATATATATATATTAAAAATTTATAATTATGCTTACGCAGCAATTTCCCAAAATGAGATTTGCCTTGTAATTAAAACTTATTAGATTTTATATATCTTTAAAGTTATATAGAATCTAATAAGTTTTAATTACAAGGCAAATCTCATTTTGGGAAATTGCTGTGTAAACATAATTATAAAATAGGCATGAATAATCTAGGGCCAAAGTTATAATTTATTATTAAAATCTAAATAAATAAAAATAATTATTTAATTATAATTAAATTTAACATTAAAATAATTTTTTTAATCTAATAATATAAAGAAATTATAAATAATCACAGGCTGTCAAGTTGTCATTTTTTTCCGGGTCTTTTTATTAACTAATTTTTTTCATTTTTTTGTGAGTTTTTGTCATTTTTTCTGGAACTTTTTCTATTGAATTTTTTTTTTTTAAGTATTTGGATTGAGTAAAGGTTTATTTTATTTTAAGTTTATTTTTTGTAATTTGAGTTATTTTGTTTGTTTTAGTAAATTTTACAATAAATATTTTCTTATAATATTTTTTTTTAAGTTTTATTTAAATATTGTTTGAATTGTTAAATTGTTTTAATTATTTTTATTGGTTGATAAACTGAATTGAGAATAAAATTTTCAGTATTTGTAAAGTTACTAGTATTTATTTTTAATTTTAAGTATATTAATCAACAGATGGGTCTATATTAATCAATAGGTAGATCAAAGCCATAATGGTTAAATGAGGTTTGGCAGGAAAAGCTTGATAAAAATCAAGTAAAAGTTAAACAATGGGCTGAGAAAAAAAACTCGGAATATGCAGTCTGTAAAATATGTTTTAGTGATTTGAAATACAGTTTAGTTGGTTTTCAAACACTTTACCAACATCCTACAAAACCTAAACATAAATTTGTTTCTGATATTAGATTTTCCAAAACAGCATATATTTTTGAAAATCTAATATCAGAAACTAATTTATAACATTCATACATATTTCAAGATGGCCTTAGACCTTTGTTGGAGAAACGCCTCTGTTCTATCCATAAGTCAGAATGCTTTTACTTTAATATTTGATGAAACAACTACAGCACACCAAACAATGGATCTTCTATGTTGTTTTTGGTCAGAAGAAGAGAATCAAGTTGTTACAAAATATTTAACATCGCTGCTCTTTGGCAGAGCAACAGCTGAAGATGTCAAAAAATGCTTTATGTATAGTTTATATTTAATAACAGTTTTTTTTTTTAATGTACTTTAATAGTTTAATTTGTATTTAATTCATGTTCTGTTTATGAATATTATAGTTTCTTAAGATTTTATAATATTAGTTAATTTAGTTTTCCTTTAGATTCGAATATTATTTTTTTCATAAGAATTATTTCTTCATTTTTGTATTGGTATCATTTGTGAAAGATGATTGGAAATTGTAACAAGCAGCTAATATCTCAAAAGACTGGTATTCAAATTCTAATACAAAAAAATCAAAAAGAATTGTTTATTACTGGAATAAAGTTTTTAAAAGTGACAAGGAATATGGAAAAACTAAGTATCTATATTTCAGTAAAGTTGTTAAGAGCTGTTTAACTATTCATAATGGAAACGCTAGTTTAGAGCTAGAGCTAAGTTTATCAGATAATAAAAATGTATTGACTTCAGAGCGATTAAAACTAAATGATGAAATATTAATGGCTCTGAGAATATCAAATGCAAGAAGTTGCAGTCTAGCTTATAATGTTGATGCTCTCTCTAAAGACGTTGTTCAATCAGTGCAAAATGCTCACAGAATATATAAAAAAAGAAAAGCTGAGGAAAAAGAATAAATGATATTCATAAGCAAGAACTTACTGATAACGAAAAACAACACAAAGAAATGCTTGAAAAAGTTAAAAAAACAACAGCAATAACCTAAATCAAAGGGAAAAATTTTTTGAAAATGATAAGAAAAATGCAGATCTAGAGTTTCAACTTGCTCTGAGAATGCTAGATGAAGCAACCAAGTCTATATAAAGTGCCATCAATAAAGAAGACATGATAGTTATAAAAATTGCCCATGAAATGTTCAACAGTGCAAAAAAAAATCTTGAAAATACTACAACACATAGAAATGAAAAAAAAAAGTTAGGAGTAAATATTGGTTTAAAGTGAAAAAGTGAAATGGATAATCTAAGTAATCGTGAAAAAAAAATCAAAGTAGTATCGTAAAAAAAAAATTGTTGTGAGCTTCTTGTTTAATTATTTTGAATCTTATTTGGTGTTGCAAGTTATTTGGTGTTTTCTCTATTCTGTTAATTTATTTTATATTATTTTTGACATTTTTGACGACTTCTGATTTATTTTGTTTTTAAAAATATTTGTTAAACTTTTCAATTTTTTACTGAAATTTGTCATTTTTTGCTATTTTTCCCCTCAAAATACCACCATTTTTTTTTATTTTTTCAGAAAGTTGTTGCTTGACAGCCTGTAATAATTATGTTTTAAAAAGTCTAAATAAATACTTAAAATATTTAAAAAACAAATACTCTTTTTGTCTGAAAAAGTTTTCATAAAATGTTGTTACAAATCTAAAATATCGATTTTCAATTTATAATCAATTTAAAATTTAGAATTTTCCTGTGAATGTTTACTTTGTATTTGAAACAAACAGATTAGTACATCGGTATGTTTTATTTGTTGTTATATTTACTTTTGTAGAATAATCATAAATTTTACAATATTAGTTTATTAAAGAAAAAAAAAGGAAATAAAACAAGGCGCAAAAACATTCGATGCAAAGTTTTCTTGGCTTTCCAGCAAAAAATTTACCTGATGATTTTATTTGAAGATGTCTACTTTAAGATATTTGAAGATTTCTGAGATATTTGAAGTTGTAGCTTACAACAAGTGATTCTTTGATATTATAAGCGTAGCAACCTTCCTTTTTTGAAGTTTTAAGATTCCCTGGGCAAAAAGACCTATTAGTATTACCATATGATTATATTTCTTTACCAATCTACAAATGTTGCTTAAAAATCTTCAAAATACTTTTGTCTCTCAGCAACTTCAACAGTTCAATTAGATTTCTAAATGATTTTATTTATATAAATATTAGTATATATGTCAATAACAAACAACAACAACAACAAGATATTTATTTTCCTCAAAATTTACAATATAATTACAATAACATGTGATAGCTAAAAATCTGGACAAAGTTTGTGTAAATATAAAAATACAAAGGAAAAATTTTATATAATTGCAATCACTTCTATTTTGTTGCAAATTTAGTTCTTTAAATGTATCATTAAAAAATAATTTATTTAGGAATGATTAAAAATGAAAAAAAAAGCTTATAACGAAGACTCCCTTAAAAAACGAGTGTACGCATTTTTGAAGTTGCATCCGGATGACAACAAAAACTTTATTGTAAATAATTTTCGAATGGAGAACATACAAAAATCTACTATTTATAATATCACTTATAGAAAGGGGAACAATATAGGATCAGAAAGAAAAGTCGGAAGTGGTCGCAAAGCAATAAAGATTCCTGCAAGAGAGATAAAGCGCCTTAAAAAAACGATTGATCAAAAGGATTGTATTTCACAGCGTGGTCTTGCAAAACGATTTTATGTGTCACAACCGTACATATGCAAAATTATTCACCAAAAAACTAACATTCGTCATCGTAAAAAAACTAAAACACCAAAAAAAACACCGGCTCAAAAAGCAGCTGTTCGTTCAGGGTGCCGCAGGTTGGTTTTGATTTTTATTTGAGCAACACTAATATTTATGGAAATGATGGATTTTACTCTTCTGACATTAAAGCAGCATCAAATGATGTAAGGTTAAAAAGAATTACAAATTTGAACAAAATTACTCGTTTGGATTGCATTCTCTACAAAGGGAATCTCTCAGCAGTACATTTCTCCGTCAGGCCAAGCAGTCAATGAAGATGTATATATTTCAAAATGTCTTATTAGATTGAAGAAATTCATTGAAAAACATCATAAAAATGGCAATATTGTTTTTTGGCCTGGATCTAGCTTCGTCGCATTATTCACCTAAAGTACAAAGTTATCGTAAAGCAAAAAATATTGAATTTGTACCGAAAGAGCATAATCCTGCTAATGTGCCAGAATTACGTCCAATTGAAGATTTTTAGTCTGAACTTAAAAGATTAGTGTACAACAAAAACTAGCAATCTGAATACCTTGGCATACTTAAAAAGCAGATAGAGTTTTCAATTAAAAGAATCGACATAGAACGTGTACATCGGCGTGACGACGAACAGTGTCTACTCTTGTAAATGTGACGGCAGCCACATTTACAAGAGTAGACACTGTTTGTCGTCATAGCATGAAAAACTTATAAATCTATTTATTTTTATTATTTAAATGTTTTTTGTTATTATACTTTTTAAATTGTTAAAAAAGATGTCTCCGTTAAAAAGTTATACCATTTCTAATTTTATCCAGATTTTTAGTTATCACATGTTAGTATATTAATAATAATAATAACAATAATAATAATAACAATAATAATAACAATAATAATAATAATAACAATAACAATAATAATAAAAATAATAAGAATATCTATAATTTATAAATAATAAAATCAAAATATAATTATTAAGAATAAATATAAATAATTGATTGAGGAAGGAGTCACTCATGCAGAATCCTGATCAAACCAAATAATTTTATTAATAATAATAATTTAAAAAATAATAATGATAACAATAATAACTTTATTCATTAATAGAGCACAAGTAACAGCAAAAATAATAGTATTTATAATAATTATAATAATAATAGTAATAACAAAAACAGCAGTAATGAAAGTAATAAATATTAATGACAAAAACAGTAAAGTTTCTATAGAAATAGTAAGAAAAAAAAAAGAAAACTAAAATTAAAATAAAATTATTTTTAGAATTTGTTTAAATTTATTTTGTGTTAAATAAAGAAATGAAGATGAATTATTTTGAAATTTTAACTTTTCAAACTCATTCACAATGCACACAAGACTTCGATTCCATTCACTTATGCACTGATGTGTATTTGAATACTTACCATACCTCAAAGTTTTATAGGGAGGTACATTTAGTTTTCCATTATTGATGTTTCTAGTAAAATGTGAATGTATAAATCGAGTTTCAGTGAAGAAGGTTGTAATAGAGGAAGGTAAATTTTTATTAAGGGAGTCAAAAACAAAAAGAAGATTAGCAAATTTAACCTAGTGCTGACAAGGTAGGAATTTTAGGTTCTTTAAAGAATTTTGAAGTTTCTGTATTATGGAGTTGAAAGTCAATTATTTGGATTGATTGGCGCTGAGCTGATAACAATTTATTAATATTACAGTTGCCAATTTGTCCCCAAACTTGACAACAGTAGATGAGATGAGATTGAAAAATTGCAAAATACAGATTCTTAAGGGTAGTTTTATCAGCGTAATGGTGAATTATTGAGGGCATACCATTAGATCGATTAAGTTTTTAAAGTTTTTAGTGCATCTATATGAAAATTCCATGAGAGGTTCGAATTTATAAAAATACCAAGTTATTTAAAAACGTGTGTTGGATGTAAACGTCTGTTATTAATTTTAGTTATATGATTGTTATATAAAATTTTTTGTCTTGGAGATAAAAAATATTAATTCAGTTAAAAAATATTAGTTCAGTACACTAAAACTTTTAAAGTGAGAGACCATTTACAGTAAGCGTTTTTTTCTTCTTCGGTAGAGTAAGGGTAAGGAGGTATTTATAATCGTAAAGGTTTTGGATTTTTTTAATATATATGGTGTTTTTTAGTGATATCAATATATAATATTGCTAAAAAATATTATATTTTTCTTATGAATTAAAGCATACATACATAAAGACATACAAATACAGTCATCAAATGTTAACAAATTGAAATGATTAAAACAGTAAAATTTTGAACTTGTTGAACGTATGTTATACAAATTTTTACAGATGTCAAAAGTACTTTTTTTTTAGTTTTCATATATATACACAGTTTTTGATTCCGTATTTGTTTAAAAATAAACGTGTTTTTATATTGTCTATCTTAAGAAAAAAAGTTTAAAAAAATAATAAAGTTTAAATTTTAGTTTTATTTTTTTGTTCGGTTATCGGTTCGTTGATTGATTTGTTCTGATTTGATTTGTTTATATCTGTAGATGGATAGTTCTACATGAATCATATTTGATCTATTTTTTAAATAGATTATAACATAAGGCATCTATTCTTTAAATAGATTATAACATGTATAATAAAAAGTTTTCTTAGAAATAGAAAATTTTCCTACAAATAGAAAGTTGAAGTTTACATTTAAGTTTAAACAAGTTTACATTAGAATGTATGTAATGTAATTTAAATGTAATTTAAATGTAATTTAAATTTAGAATTTTACTAATGTATAAGCTTTTTATAGTAATGCTTATTAAAAAAACATTTTGAAGAAAACTTTAGTTTTCTCTATTTATCGGTGGTAGTTTAAAGCTGTACCAGGAGTAATCAAAGGTACTGTTTTTAACTTTAGATCAAAATTTATAGAAACACTGCAGTTTCATTCTTTAACTATCTTTTTGACTGTTCAGAATTAAAAAAAGTGTTTAAAACAAAAATAAAATATTGATTTATAAAAAAAAGTTTGAATCTTGCTCTTCCTCCTCCTCTACACTCTGAAAAAAAAGATAGAAGTTTCTGCCTTAGGGTAGGTTATTGATAAACGTGTAGTAATGTATTATTTTCTACCTTTTAAGGTAGAAAGTTATACCTTTAAAATCATTATTTTTAATATAATTTTCTACCTTAGAAGGTAGAATATTATACTTTACTAAGGGTATATCACATATTCTACACTAAATAAAAGAAATTTCTTCCTTTTTTTTTAGAGTGTAATAGTAAAAAAGATATTAAAATAATATTTACGACGGGCCTATGATAGTTTTAAATTTTGTTTTAAGAAATGAATAACAATAATGAAATATTTTTTATTTTAGACCTGGAGATCCATTATCATTTTGTGAGAAATGGCTAAATGACATCATTGAATCAAAAGTTTTACTCATGGATGCAATAAAGTTTTAACTATATTGTTCGATTATTTGGTACGCAAAAACTTAGCACAATTTTACGTTGTTTTTCAGAACCTATAGATTATTTTGCAATCTGAAGAGCTTCAAAAAAAGTTTCTTGCTTCATACGGAGAGAATACCAAAATTTTTTATAGAGGACCGGTATATGACTTGATGTATGTACACTATCTGCATGTTTAATGCGGTAGTGTTGTAGTAGTAGAGCGCTCGCCTAATAGGCGAGAAGTTTCGAGTTCGATCCCCAACACGTCCCTGGTAGTCCTGCGCTCAACTTATTTCTCCGCGCAGTGGCCTTGTTCGTCAAGGTTCGTGTTTCGGAGTTAAAGAGTTGAGAGAAGGTTGTAACCATAACTAAAAGTAGCCTTCATGGCCTTGGGGAGGTGAATTAAAATAAAAAAAGATAAAAATGTTTAATCTAATTAAGTAAGTCAATGTATGTACACACCCTGCATGTTTTTTTCTATTTAAAGTTATCAGCAATACATTAATAACAAAAACCAGATAAAAATTTTATTTTCTACTTTTCATATTAAAATTATTTACTGGTCATTTTAATAAATCTGCTGATCATTCTATTTAATTTACTGTTAGTTTCATCCGTTTTACCGGGCAAAAATAATCCAATTAGCTAAATCTGCTAATAATTTGATAAAATTTAACACAAAAAAGTAGTTGACATCAATAAAAGCAGATGATAAATATGTTTTGTTAGGCGACCCATTGATAACCAAGAAAATATTAAGAACACAGGTAGTTTTTTTTAAATTCGGGCGATGACTTTTTAACTTTTTTTCTCAAAAACCGCTGTCTGGCCCACCGGGAAATTTCCCGGTGCGTCTCTCCCTATCCTTGGCGCCTCCTCCACGTCACAATATTATTAATATATTTTATACATGAATAATAACTACAAAATCATTTGGTGTTATCGCTTCAGGTGCAAATTCAAGATCCTTCATTTTATGACAATGCAATTAAAGTATCGTGTATATCACAAACTTGATAGCAATTGGCTTTGACACTTCTTAATTTTGCTTTTAAAAGCGTGTCACAGAGTTTCTTTAAATACAAAAGTGTTTGCATTAATTTAAATTATTTTCTTCTTTTTGAAATTATTTCAAGGGGAAATAACGCACGCTATATATATAAATATATATATATATATATATATATATATATATATATATATATATATATATATATATATATACATATATATATATATGTGTGTGTGTGTATATATACATATAAATTTATATATATATACACACTCACACACATTTAAACGAATGCTTGCAGCAGTCATTTTCATTAGAAAGCAAGCTCTTTCGTACAGAGGTAATCGGTATCAATCTCCCCACAGTTTGCACCATAAATCTATTGATCGGGAACTTTTAGGAACTAATATTTTCAATTCAAGAAAATCAATAGAGAAAAAAATGTTTGGTACGCAAAGGGAAGGGAAGCTCGCGTGGACATGGAGGTTTGGTAACAATGTTATCAAAGATCACAATCAACAATATTCTAGCTTCTAGAATTATATAGCCAAGTAAATTGGTGATTAGAAATTAAATGTTCAAATAGTAGTCAAGATAAGTCGGTGATTGATCAAAAGACGATAATCTAGCAGTATGTACATGAAGAGGACGTGAAAGAGCGATTGTTGCTGTAAAAAAATTTATTGATGCAAAAGGTCTAGAACTATACCAACTATTGAAATCAGGGCTTGAACGCAATGATTTAAAAATGGAAAAAATTGTCGGCGAATCCTTTGATGAAGCATGCGTGGTGATCATGGAGTTTAAAGTTACATTAACGATGTTTTACCAAATGCTGTATACATTTGGTTTTACGTGCCCGTCCTAAACTTTTCCACAGCAGATATTGTGATAAACCTATAAGCTATCAATAATATAATTGAATTTTTGCATAGTACAGCAACGCACTTCGGCAATTTTTGCAAACGAATGAATATTTGAACGGATGTTCTCGTTGGACAAGAATTGTCCAACTAGATCTGTAAAACTGAAAAAGATGCAAAAAATCGGTGAAACACACTGGTGGTCAAAACAGGTGGCGCTTGAACGAATTCTTAGAACTTATGATGCTCTAAAACGGGAATCTATGCTCGTTTGCAAGTTTTTAGTAGTATAAAGATGTTTTCAAGATTCAATACAAAATCAACTTCGAAGTCACATAGCTGTATGACAAATGGTGTCGATTCGATGTGCCTCTTGTAGCCTTTCTTCTACGTGGGTACACCATTTTGCGACAAGCTTTCGAATATTTGCAAACATAAGGTCTTGACTATTTGAGTGCTCCGAATATAATGGAGTTAGCAAAACATAAGCTACAGACTATCTTTCAAACATGTTCATTCGAAGACGATTGCATTTGTTGAAGAAACCAAAACCCTCCTTGATGCGAGTGAATTTAATTCATATATTAAAATAGAGTTACATGTAGATCGAGTTTATTAAAAAAAACGTATGGCAGGGGAACTTGCCTTTGATAACATACTAGAGAATCTTTTTGATTGTTTCAGAGTGAAAGTTTTCCGTAAAGTAATTGATCAGATTACCACTTGCATAAATGAGTGTTTTTCAGTTAACATGGAAATCATTAGAGACACTGCATATTTAGATCTCAGATGTTTTAAAGAAATTGTTGAAAATGGAATTACAGAAAGCAGTCTTGTAAAGATTTCTCAGCTATCTAATCTTTGTTCTGACAGATTGCGGTCTAAATTGCATAGCTTTGCAATAAAATTTGATGGGCTCTCAAAAACACTAAGAGATAAACTTTCAGCGAGTTCTAGTGACGGTGATTCAAAAGAATTAAACACAGTCTCAGAGTTGGATTTTATAAAAGCTACTGAAAATGAGAATGACACAGATTTTATAAAATTTTGAACGTTGTGTCGGGTTTTGTAAAAAATGTTTAAAATGTTGCAAAAGCATTTTATTCAAGTATTCCTTAAATGCAACCGCTTATTCAAATCTTTTTCTGGCTTACAAATATCTATTAACACTTTCATTCTTACAAGTGACCTGTAAACGGGAATATAGTAAATTAAAAATTGTCAAAACTAGACTGCGTATCTACTAAGGTAGATAGCAACAAGCTTGAGATAGTTATGTTGATGTTGACCGAGACGGACATTTTGAATTCAATTGCAGTTGACGACGTAATTGGCTATTATTATTATAATATATAAACTATTTCATGCATAAGTAACATGACAGACTAAATTATATTTTAAGCCTGAATGAACTTTGAAATTTTGAAGTGAAACATTATTTTACCTATTCATATTCAAATTGAAAAAAATCTTCATATGGATAAATATTGTAACTTATAATAGATAATTATCCCTACCCAAACCATTTTTTACCTCTTTTCCGCCCTTGTAGCACCCCTCCCTCTTCTATTCCCGGTAGAATTTGTAGCTCCATTCCGTGTCTGACTTTACGATGTGTTACAGGAATTCAACCTGTGGGTTGAATTCCTGTAACACATTGTGATTGTTGTTGCCGATACAACAAGTACAACTGGTAAGAAAACAGGCGTTGTTTTTCAGCTGCTTAAAATGTTCAAAAAGAAACCACAAACCTAAGTTCATCAGTTGCCAACATCATGTGCTGAAATTTCATGGACGGTGAGCTTAATGTGTTTCAATCAGTCAATTTTTAAAAAAATTTGAAAAATGATAATTTAGAAACCATAAGAAATTAGAGTTTCATTTTAGAAAAACGTTCCGTGCACATAAAATGAAGGGGCTCTACCAAAATCACTGCTACATTTTAGTAAAAGTTGTAATTTTTGATTTTTTTGGAAAATTTGGAAGGTTGGCAAATGAAATCAAATGGAAAAATGTCAATAAATTGTTAAGTACTTAGTTTTTGGCATAAATTTTGCTACAGACACTCCGTCATTATATGTTGAACATGTCCTGAATATTTGAAGCAAAAAAGTATAGCGATTAAAAAGTTATTATTTTTTAATAATTACTATATGCACAAAAAAAGTGAATGCTGAAACAATAAAAATTTTATAAATAAAAAAAAATATCAAAAACTTCCAGATGAGTAGGGTTTGTAAGTTTCCAGTTGTTGCTCTTCTTCTTACCAACCCATATTAAAGACTTTTAAATGCATTCTTCTGCTTTTTTTTCTATAGTGTCTTTTTTATTCATACTGGTAATGCGTTTTTGATCCCTACAAAATGAGGACACTGCAAATTTTCCACCATTCTCAAGGTTTCATTACTCTCTGAACACCAGCAGTTCCCTCATTAAAGTACAACACAGCTGAGTTCTCTCTCAATTCAAACAAAACTTTGTGAATAAAAATGTTTTTTGGGGATCTGGATCTTATAAAACTGTTGATTCCCTCATTAGAATTCTGTGTTTGACAATGAGTGCATTTTTTCAAAAGGTTGTCATCACTTAATTTTTCAAACTCTTTCTTAATAATATCGTATATTCATACTGGTAATTTAACTTTTGTTGTGTAATTGCTATTACCTGCAGAGTTTCCCTTCTTCCATTTACAGCAGCTATCAGGACCCACTGGACATGATACGTGGCAATGAAACTGATCCGGAAAATTAGTGCAATGGTAAAGAACTGCGCAAATGTTCTTTTTCTTTTGGTATACCTTTTCATTTTCACTTAATGAATTATTAGCTGCAGCCTGTCGAATAGCCATACCAAAATAGTTTTGTATTCTATTAACTGCACATTCTGTCAATTTTCCTTTTCCAGTTAACCGACTACCAAGATGTTTATCTTTTATTTGGTTAGGTAGTCTTGTACCAATTTGCTTCTGGATGTAACCAACACACTCTAATTTTTCCGGTTTGATTTGAAACTTTCCATATGGATTACTGTTAAGAACATCATTGAATGCAGAGGAATCCTTATCTCCCAAAAAATATTTAAAATCAAATCATTTTTTTCTACAGAGCAATTAAATATCTTTACAACTCCAGCACTTTTTATTGCCCCTGACAATGCTGTATGATTACGTACAAAAAGTGTTTGCAATTCGTGCAAAGTCCACTAAAGCTTGCCCAGGAAAAAATTTTTTATAGAATTTCTATAAACTTTTAGAACATATGATCTATAGAAATTCTATAGAATTCTATAAAATTTCTATAGAATCTCTGTTAATTTCTATAAAAAATTCCAATAGAACTTATTTTATAGAAAATAAAGTTTTATAGCAATTTCTATAGAAATTAGTTGACATTCTATAGAAATTTTATAGAATTCTATAGAATTTCTATAGACCATATGTTCCAAAAGTTTATAGAAATTCTATTGAACTTTTTTTCCTGGGTGTCCTTTGCCAATATCACGGAAAGCTATAACCATTCTAAAGTTTATCAAAATAGTTTCTGCCTTTGTTTGGTACAGCTTTTTAAACATTATCAGATGTACATGTGCAATACTGAAATTTACATTTGTTACATTTAAAATTCAACTGTGATAAAATCCACTTTATTTATTGTCATCATCTGTAACAACAATGCAACTGTTACATTCTAGACAACTGCCAATATTATAAACAACTTTTTTTAAAACAGAGACGTTTATTTAAATGTCATAATTTTCTGCATTACTATTATTATCAACTTTTGTTAAAGTAACTTTGTGGGCACTAACTGAAAAAGGCTCAAAACACCTACAAAAAAACAACAAAAACGAAACACCTACCCTAGAAGTTCTAGGGTAGGTGTTTTGTTCCACTGGTTGCCACGAAAGGCTCGTTTTCTTTTTAAACTTATTCTTTTTTTGCTTTCTTACTATATATTATTCTAATATTTTAAAATATATAATAAAACTGATAAATTGTACTAAGTAATATAAATAATACGAAGCTTTTCAAACACAACAATAAATTATCACAAGATAAATTATTTGATGAATCATACAAAAATAGCAACTTCTATACACTGTTTTATTTCATATCTCTGTCAAACTATGCTGGCTACTAAACTAATGCGTAACTAACTAAATTTGACAAAAAGAATAAAACGAAGGCCAAGAGACAGGGGAAACAAAAACCAAAGTTTGTGTTGCTAAGGGCCGTTGCTATGGTCAAATTGTCTGATTAAGTGTAAATAAAGTAGAATATCTCAAAAAACATACAGCTATGTTGAATTACTTAATTAAATCAAAAAAATCTCAAAAACCAAAATTTTTTTTTTTTTGGTTTTTTATTACAATATTTATGATACAGATACAAAATAATATAAAAAAAGAAAAACTAGATATCGTTGAGAAATAAAGAATAAAAATAAATATAAAGAACGCGGATACTCAATGGAGACCATCAGGTCTTGTTACAGAGAAACTGCTATTGAAAAAATAAAAACTTTTTTTTTTTAATGGTTTCTTCCTTTTGTTATGGTGTTTACGGCTTGCATCAATCAAATTACTGTGTCTTCCGAACAGCTCATGCGAAGATTATTTATTGTCCATAATTTTTTAGATAAATATCTTGCGCGCACTGAATCTAATTTGTCGAAAATAATCACTGAATCTTATTAATCGATATATATTATTCACTATATATCACTGAATATAATCAATATAATCTCATTTCCAAACTGAATATAATAACAGATTTCCAGATTTTTCAAACGGTTGTGCAAAAGGACATATGATGGTCAGACGATGTGTTTAAGCCAAATTACCAAATTTCCGTTTACGCTTCTGACAACAAAATCGCCAAGCCACTGCCAATTATATAAATTGCCGTTTACGCTTCGGAAGACAAAAACCCCAAGCCACTGCCAAAGGATGGTTCACTTCCACACGTAGCCTACATACATATATTGGCAGATACGCATACATCCATTATTTTTTATTTCCTTATTCTTATATATATATTTTTAATACTTTTGTCTTTTTTTTATTTATCTATTTTTTCAATGTTTTTATTCTTGTTATTTATTTATTTTTGTTCAATTTCATTCTATTACAAAATTAAATTTAATAATAAAAGTATATAAAGTTCGTAATATAATATCATAAATTAAGATAAAAATAAACTTATAATATTACAATAGCAGTGTTCTAAAACTTAAAAACTAAAACATGTTAAATAATGCGCCAGTTCAAGCGAAGCTCTGCCATTATCATTATTGCGCAAAAAAAAGTCCTGGAACGAATTTAGAAGGGTAAATATTTAATTTCTCAGTTGCGAATTAGTAATAAAATATATAAGACGAAAGTTTACTGTGCTGTTATGTACCAATAGTTCCTATAAGCTAGAAAAATTGAAAGATAAAACGTGTTTTCAACACGAAGGGAAGATACTATCCGAGTGTGGATGTGAGGCACCATTTCGAATGTATTATTTCCCAAGTTTTAAAAGAAATAGCTTAAAAAGAGAACAATAGATTAGTCAGCTTAGACGAGAAGGAAATAAAAAAGGAAGTGCATGGAAACCCGGAACTGCAGATAGAGTATGCTCCAATCATTTTGTCGATAAAATTCCAACTGTTATGAACCCTAATCCAACAATAAATATGGGTTTTGATCAACCTGAACAAAAAAAAACTAGAATAACTTTAATAAAGCACCCAATCAATTCTTTACCATGTTCTAGCAAAATGCAACCTGTAGAATCTTTGTTGACTGAAATAAATATTGTCACAGAGTTTTCAAGTGTTAGTTTTAATGCAGATTTTATCACCTATATTATCAGACTATACGTATTCATTGAGCATACCACATCTTAACAAATGTACTTTATGTGAATACAAATCTTCACTTATCACCTCTTATGTGAGTAAAGTAAATACCCTTACTAATCAGTTTAAAAAATTGAAATTAAAACAAACAGTCAAGCCTAAACAAAATAAAGTTGTATGTTTGCTGTCAGCAACTATCCAAAATGTAAACTCAACAAATCATACAATAAAGCGTTGCATGTATGACGTCAGCAACTATCCAAAATGTGAAAAAATCGTTAAACTTATTTTACTGCTTTTTAAAAAATCTTTTTTTAAAAAAGCAGCTAGTTATTAGCTTAAAACTAAATTCTCAAAGTATATTACACTAAACCGCTGACCATAAAATATTGCTTAGAAAGCTCAAATACTAGATAATCAATAGCAATATGCTAAAATGGTTTCATATTTACTTATCAAATTTGACTCTGAAGCAGCCGTGGCGCAGTGGTAATGCACTTGCCTCAGAAAAAAAGAATCCGTGGTTCAAACTCCACCTCTGGGCAAGTTTTGCGACATCGGTCATCAAAGTTGATGACCGATGGCCTTCAAAGTGACTATGTTGAAATAACCTGTGATGTTTCACAAGGCTCTATTCTAGGTCCTCTTATGTTTTTTAAATAATATTAATGACTTAAGTAAAGCAGCTAATCTTTGGAGTATTATCACGGCCTACTTAATAACAGGCCTGAAAGACGCGCGCAAAAAAAAAAAAAAAAAACTGTAGGCGGATAATTTGAAAACAAATATGTCGATTTTAACAATTTTGTAAACAAATAAGTTGAGTTAAAATTTAAAGTTCGCTATACTAGCTGCTAAGTTGCTTGTTTTCAAATGTTGAGAGCTGTTTATTTTAAAATCTTTTTACAATAAGATAACATTTCTTAATCGATTAATTAAAAAAAACACTTTTCTTTTATAATATAAATGATTTCTTTTCAAATTTCACAAATTTCTCAAAACATATTTTACATACATTTATATTTCTGCTCCGCTGTGATCATTTTTGTGACAATTTAAGTACTTTTAAAGCTGGTTCTTTTGTCGACCGAGGTGAGTAAAGCTTGCTATAGTTGTTAAATAATATGTTAGATAGTATTTTTTCATGAAGCTTATCTATGTTTTCAAATCCATAAAATTCTGCTATCATCATTGTTATGTTTATAAAACTTATCCTACAAACTGATAACATGATGTGATAAAAAAATACGTAGCAATAAATCACCCATTGACACATATTGTCTCCAGGTATCTTCAAGCCTTCTCTGTTGATTTCTTTAGTAAATTCCCCAAATTCTTCGTAATAGAACTGTGTATCATACTCATCTACATCATTTCTACTGATGTATCCTGCAACATAAACTAAGGCCATTTTTACAGACTTAGACAAGGCTAACTCCATATTTGAAAGATTATGAAACACATTAAAGGCATTGTCATCATTTAGCGAAAATCCACATTTCAAACAAGCATGTTCACAACTTGTTTGAATTCCATCAAAATCTGTGTTTAAATCAAGAAGAAGTTTTATTTTCTTAATGTTTACTTTTTGTAAAACTTGTTGAACATTAATAAAATATGTTCCACCAGAACCTTGACGTAGCTTACTAAACATTTTTTACTTACTAAACAATGGGATCACTTGAAAAATTTCCTAGACATACATATTCGTGTGAAGTGCTGAGGAGATGCTTAGTTAACTCAACCAGTCCTCTACTTGTGTATGCAAGAGCAAGAGCAGTATCCTTGGTAAGTTGTTTTACTCTTTGTCCTTGTTTTTTAGGAACCATTTTTCAAACATACTTGCTATATCAAGTAAAAATTCTAATCGTTGATCGTTAGGGTCATCAAAGACAGCCCTTTTTAAGTCTTTAGTTTTAACATCTTTGAACTGACTTTTTACATTTAGGATTTTAAAAAAGTCTGCAACTTTTTCTATAAAATCAACAGTTCCACCTGAATCCTGCATTTCTGCATGAATTTTTAATGCAGTTAATGTTTCAACACAAAAAATCTTAAGACATAAAGCAACATTCTGTCGTTCTATAGGTTTTGGTCGGATAGAAACTTCATTAAGCCTTGATAGTTTCACAATAGAATTATTTTCTAACTCAACCAGTTTCTTCAAGTCAACCCACTTTGCAGTTTTTTCAAGGCCGCAGTCAAAATACTTTAACTCTTGCATTTTTTCAGTTAACCAATTGTTTCTAAGAGATTTGATTAAATGTACATAATAGTACAT
Source organism: Hydra vulgaris (assembly GCF_038396675.1). Classification (NCBI taxonomy): domain Eukaryota; kingdom Metazoa; phylum Cnidaria; class Hydrozoa; order Anthoathecata; family Hydridae; genus Hydra; species Hydra vulgaris. The sequence continues at coordinate 38,424,214 of NC_088920.1, forward strand.
AGAGCAAAAAAATGTTTTCAGTTGTGCGCCATGGAGAAATCAAATTGAATTTTTTAAAGAATGATTGATTTACTCTTTTATTATCACATAAAATTGCAACAATAATGTTGTTACATGAACCAATCAAATTTAACAGATCAACAACTTGTTCATATTGAAAATCAGCACTTAAACAATACACTGGCAATGCTTTGTACAAAAACTTCTTTCCTCCAACTAATGAGCAAATCATAAAACTCAAAACAGTGGTTGCAAAATGTTCTGGAGTATTTACTGCTTTTCCAAATAAGTTACCCCCTTGATACATTAGTTGTGGTTTTACATAAACTTCATCGATTATAATAATTACATTTTTTTGACGAGGATCTTCTAGTTGCATAAAATATTTGTTGAGGAAATCAAAATCCTCTAGCTTACTAACCTTAGATATAAGTTTACCAAGTGTTACAATACTTGGCATTTCATAGTCATCTCTAATACGACTGTAAAGAGATCTTGAAATTGAAAAATATTCAAAAGCCCTACACACTAAAAATTAAAGGTAGAAATTTTTAGTTAAGGTAGGATATGTGATATACCCTTAGTAAGGTATAATTTTCTACCTTATAAGATAGAAAATTATACCTTTAAGTTAGAAAATTGTATGAGAAATAATTGTTTTTAATATAATTTTCTACCCTAAAAGGTAGAAAATTATACCTTACTAAGGGTATATCACATATCCTACCCTAAGGTAGAAATTTCTACCTTTTTTTTTTAGTGTGTACTTAGAATTTCTGGAGAATATTTTTTATTACCAACAAATGTTAATGCATGCATGCAAACAACTTATTGTAGGACAATGTTTTTTTTATGATCCATTTCAAAAGAATGTAAATATCTAATAGCTTCTAAAATTTGTAAGTAAGATGTAATTTTATGTATTTGATTACTGCACAGTGGTTTAATAGAGCATCTAGATTCAAAATGAAAACCTTCAAATCGCATATCCATTTTAACTTTTAAAAGAAACTTTGGAATAGCAGCGGTATCAATATAATCCTTACTTTGGACTATTAAACCATCATCCACTGTAAAAGATGTTACTGGAAATGGAATAATGCTTACTTTTAGGTAAAGATCATCAAAACAACTAATTTCATACAAATCCAAGTGAGCTGAAATTTCATCAGGTTTCATGTTACGCGTAGATGGTAGTGATTTTGTCGTTGTTCTTTTTGTTGGTGGAGGTGTAGGAAGTTAACTTTGAAATACACAGATGAAAATAGTTGGTGGATTTAAGGGACGAATTTTACTATGAATGTGACAAGTTTCATAATTAACTGGCCAATGATTTTCACAAATGAATGTATTTGGACTATTCGGAATGTTTTCTCTTGGAATAGATCTAATCCATCTTTCTCTTTCTTGAAAATTACGGTTTTTGTTTGGTAATCGAAAAAGTTTAACTTTATGTTCTTTATCATAGTTACCTCTACAACCAGTTACACAACATTTAAAGGGCATGCTATAGTAATTTTTGTTTTAAAAGATTACATTTTGCTAAATATACAAAATACAAATAAAATAATATTAATTATTAAATAATTACAAGCAATTGATTTTAAATATACATTGTATAGTATATCATATGATATATAGATATAATGCAGTAATTTATTTACATAATATGATCATATTATGTAAATACATTACTGATTATGTCTATATACATAACTGATTTATATATATATATATATATATATATATATATATATACATATATATATATATATATATATATATATATATATATATATATACATATATATATATATATATATATATATATATATACATATATTTATATATACATATATATATATATATATATATATATATATATATATATATATATATATATATATATATATATATATACATATATATATATATATATATATATATATATATATATATATATATATATATATATATATACATATATTTATATATACATATATATATATATATATATATATATATATATATATATATATATATATATATATAAACACTAAAAAAATATATAAACACTAAAAAAAACACAAAAACTTTCTCCGTTTTTGTTTTTACAAACATCCGCCTACAGTTTTTTTTTTTTTTTTGCACGTCTTTCAAGCTTGTTATTAAGTAGGCCATGAGTATTATGTTTGCTGATGATACAAATTTGTTCTTATCGAACAGTACAATCAATGAACTGTTATTCTGATATGAATAAAGAACTTAAATGCGTATCTGAGTGATTTAAATGTAGAAAATTGACCTTAAACTTTGATAAAACCAAATACATTATGTTTCACCCTATATCAAATAACGTTTTTTTACCAACAACCCTGCAAAAAATTCTTATTGATTAATTTGAAATAAAAAAGGAACTTTTTTCAAGAAAGTCAATAAATTATTTGAAGAAAAACATTTTATTCCAACTCTATTACTCGTTTATACATAGCTATAGTAATTATGCAAATATTGCTTAGGGAAGTGCAAGCAAAAGTAAGTTGCGTACTCTTTATCATCGCCAGGAACACGCAATGCACTTGTTTTGAAAATCGTCTTTTGCATTCAAAGTTTTTATTTATAAGTATTAAAGTACTTAATATTTATGAAGCGAAAAATATTATGTTTTATGTTTCAATGTAAAATCAATCCGTCATTACAAATTTTTAAAACTTAATTACCTTAAAAACAAAAAATAATTATACACTACGAGGTGATGACTTACTCTATGAACCTTTTTGTCGAACAAAGTTCAATCAGTTCTGTATTGTAATCGTGCACCTAATCTCTGGAACAAAATCGTTTCCCCTAATTTTGATTTATCAATTACTTTCCCGGTCTTTAAAAAGAAATTGAAGAAATTCATTTTCTTTAATAAGAATATTTTGAAATTAAAAATAAGAAACTTATATAAACACGCTCTTTGGTTTTTGTATTTTGTCATTTTTATTTATATACATAATTATTGTTGGATTAAGTTATATTTTATTACAACGTTTTATGGCTCTGGCGACAAGATCATTAGATCTTTTATCAGATACCAAGTTTTTATTTAAACTAATCTACTTCTTTCTTTTTTGTTATTTTTATTTAAATTTGTGTTGATATGGTGATTTTATTAATTATTATAATTTTTTAAAAGTATAAAAATTTAAATATTTGTAAATCTAAAACTTTATATAATAAAAAAAAAGAAAATGTATAATAATATATATATACAAAATTTATGTATGTATGTGTGTATATACGTATGAGTGTAAGTGCGTGTAATTATATTTGAATGCGTATACATATAAATAAGAAATAAATAAAAAAATTATCAGACCGGAACACACTTGTCAAAACAGCAATTTTTCAGTATCTACGTATAAATTATCTAGTATCTTCTTTGTTTGTCAAGAATTTGAGATGATTTAAAAGAAGAAAAAGAGCTTGAATTTTTTAAAACTGAAGATTTGGATAAATTCATAACAGCCGAAAAAACGGAAAATTAGAACAAATTAATAAATCGATATTTTTCTGTTAAAGCTTTCATCGATATGAAATCCAAAACGAAACTCAGTTGATAGACGTTAAGGACTATGATGCTGGAGTTAAAAAAAATAGTTTAAAATTACAAACAATACTCGAAAGAAGCAATAGAAGTTAATTAACACACAAAACTCGAAACACACAAAACTCGAAAAAAAGTATTAAATAGATCCTTTTACTAAAACACTTACTAATTAAAAATTCCGTTAATAAAAATGATAAACTCTACTTTACTCACGTAAAATATGTCACTGAATTTCGACAAGTAAAGTTACTCAATTTCTGCAAGTATTATTTATAAAACGACGCCACAAATTTCGAAAAGAATGGTCGAAAGAACAGTAATTACCGAAAGCAAGTTATAAAGATAAAAATGTAAACAATATTATTGAATATATTAAATTAAAAAAATTAAAAAATTAAAAAAAATTTATATATATAACACAAATTTTTGTTTGTTTATTGCATAAAATGGACGTTAAAGTACAGTATTTTCGGAACTTCAAAAATTAAAATCCAACAAATATAAATAATTGTATGAAGGACGGAGAGGGGGTTAGTTTTTCAGGGTCATAACGTTTGAACATCATTTGTGAATTTTTTTTTTGTTTATAACCGTTTTTTAATTGCGTACGAATTCAAACAAAAAAAAAGTTCAACAAATCTCGAAACTTGTAAAGTCAACCATTAAAAAAACCTGTTTTCGTCTAAATTTATTGATTAAACTTTCTTTCATAGTCTGAGAAACCTAAAATTAAGTTGTGATTTCTCTCTCAGTTACTTCCTCTCACAAGAAAAGTAAGAAATACTTATGTAACAAAGAATTCAAAAAATTTTGAATTGTTGACGTTGCTGTTTCACATACAAATCAGATACGATGTAGAACAGTAAACTATTTTTCAAAATGTAATTTTATTTACCGTAATAATCGCAACATGTTCTTGCTTATTGGATCTGTTTTAACATGTTCTTGCTTATTGGATCTGTTTAAGTTAGAAACAAATTTATTTTAGCTTTTTTTTTTTAATCAATTGAAATTAATAGATTTAGGATTAAAGCATTAAAAGAAAATAAGTACTCTATAGTTATAATATTTTATAATAAAATAGTAAAATAATAACAAATATGTTTTTGTTAACAACATTTTAAAATGATCACAGTCGAATAAGTATTTGAATATCTGATAAAAAATTATTTGTAATATGATTGATACAAGAAGAAAAAGATTGTTTTGTTTGACTTTTTTGGCATGCTTGTTTCACGGTATGTAGTTAAGTAATCGCAATTCTTATATGTAATAATGGTGATAACAAAATATATATATATATATTTTTAAAACAGTTGAACATTATGAAAGTAAAAAAATTCAAATTACAACTCAAGTAAGCCTCTTAAAAGACTCAATCCTTCGAAATGAATCAAGTGACTGGTTTGGTGCGAGAGAATGGCCGGATGGGATTGTACCGTATAAGTTTGATACAAACAATACTCTTCGTAAGTTTTGAAATAAATAAAATAGTATAAAATTGATTTTAATTTCTAAGAAGTTTACTTTTTTTACTTTGGAGTTTTTTTTGTACAGTTTCACAATATAATCTACAAGGTTGTTCAAAAAAGTTTCATAATTGGAATAAAAAATAATAACGTGCAGTTTAATTTGTTAATTCGGGATTTTTTTGTGGATCTAACTCGGTGACACGGATTATGTATCATTTTTTAAAAAATTTTGGTGTATCCAAAAATTTTTTTGGTCTATGCAAAAATATTGTTAAACATTTATATTAAAGTTTCATAGTTTATACAAATAGTATATAAACCTAAAGGGTTTTAGTCACTTCGAGTGAGAATCACTTTCAACCTTATAAAATTGCTGATAAATTAAGAAAATAACAAATTAAATTCGAAAATAATAAATATTGCAATGAAATGTTTAATTTACAAACATCATAAAAAGGAACGTTTTATTTATCTAAACTTTTCATTTCAATTAAAAAACAAAAATTATGTAAATAAAAAATTACAACATGCGAAATAACAAAACTTCCGCCCAGATATACGTATATTTATTTACTTAAGACAGTAAAATTAACATATTTTAAAATTTACATTAATATATATATATATATATATATATATATATATATATATATATATATATATATATATATATATATATATATATATATATATATATATATATATATATATATATATATAATGCATTACGTTTTAATATATAATACGTTTATAATATATAATACATTACGTTTGTAAAATTTACATTAATGGTTTTTAAATTAATAAAAAAACCATTATACAGATTACAATTAATAAGATTACAAACTGCGATTAATAGATTGGTACCTAATAGGGTACAACAAATTACAGAATGCGTTAATTTTGAAGTATAGTTTGAGGCAGAGATTAATTTTGAAGTATAGTTTTTTGACCTTTTCAATAAGTTTAGTGTTACTTTGCAGTATGGACTCCAGACTGAGGACGCATATTTTAAAACAAACTAAAAACGCATATTTTAAAACAAACAATAAAATTAATAATAAAAAAAGTATTAAAACTGTTTTTATGATTAATGCTATGATAATGTTGTATGTTCAATTGAGATTGGTCTGGAAAATATCTTATGTGGATGTATATATAGAACAAGTGCTGGTGATATATCAAGTTGCCAGAAAATAACTAAATCTATTCGACATGCTTATAAAGCTCGGAAAAATGGTAAATAAACGGGAATTCTAATCTGTTGAGATTTCAATTTTTCAAATATAAAATAGTTCAATGATAGTTCATGTAAACTTGAAAATGATTCAGATTTGATTGCCTCAGAATTTATAGAATTTTTAAGCGATTTCTTTATATATCAAAATGTCTCGTTGCCAACATTTCAAGTTAGCTTTGGGTTTGACACAAATTTATTAGACTTGGTCCTCACAGAAAAAAGAAATTGGGTTTTTTCTTTGAATCACTTACCTCCCCTCGGTGGAATTGAACATGGACACCATATAATTAATTTCAAGTGTTTTTATAAAAACAACAATATTGATCAAAAACCAAAAATCAAAACAAAATTATTATATATTAAAGGAAATTATAAAGAACTTTCAAAATACTTTACAAGTTTTGATTGGGAAAATGAGTTTAAAGATTTAAATGCTAGTCAAGCTTATAAAAAATGACTAAACATATATCATACTGGATGAGGTAAATTTATTCCAATTATTAGTTACAATACAAGTAAAAAATATGCTCCATGGATGACTAAAGAACTTCGAAAATTAGTTAAGTTAAAAAAAAGGTTATGGTACAAATGCAGACATTCGAGATTTAAACAAACTGACATGGTAAATAACTATAAAACATTGAACAAAAATGTAAAAAAAAGAGTCAATAAAGATATAAGAACTAATAAAGATATAACTCCAAGAACAACCCTAAAACTGTTTATGCATATGTAAAACTGTTTATGCATATTTAAAACTGTTTATGCATATTTAAAAGTGTTTATGCATATTTAAATAGTAAAATAGTTATAAAAGATTCAATTAAAGCACTCAAAACCTTTGATGGTTCAAACAAATGAAGTAAATATTGCAAATTGTTTAAATGTGTATTTTGTTTCAGTATTTTTAAAAGATGATTATTTTAAATGAGGTATTAGACCATGTATTTTTTCCTTAAAAGTCTAATTTTTATTGTAGCGATCCAAGTTTTAATGACACTGATGTTGAATATCAGTTAGTAAACCTTAATGTTAATAAAACTATCGGTGTTGACAAAGTTCATCCTCGTTTTCTTAAAGAATGTTCAAAATCACTTTCTCATCCTTTATCACTGACCTTTAAAATTTCATTTTATAGAGGTGTTATACCAAATGAATGGTTAACTGCACACATAACTCTACAATTCAAGAAAGGAGATAACTTATATTCTTTAAATTATCGACCAATATCAATAACATCAATAGTATGCAAGGCTATGGAGAAAATTATTCACAATGTTATGATGAACCATTTGACTTTAAATAAGTTAATAGCAAGTGAACAGCATGGATTTATTAATGGTAAAAATTGTTGCTCCAATTTATTAGAGACTTTAGATTTTATAACATGAAAAATTGAAATTGGTAATAATGTTGATATAATATTTTTGGACTTTGCAAAAGCGTTTGATTCAGTCCAATATCCTACAATGGTGTAAATCATTTCTCAGTAATAGGAAACAACGAATAGTTCTGGGTGAGTTTGTTTCAGATTGGCAGGAAGTCACAAATGGAGTTCCCCAAGGTTCTGTCCTCGGTCCACTCCTGTTTATCATATTTATAAATAACTTAAAAGTAAACATACTAAATAAACTAGAACTATTTGCAGATGATACAAAAATAATGTCAGTAATTAATAATGAAGTAACAACAATGCTCTTCAAAAAGACTTAAATAAGTTAATAGACTGGTCGAATAAGTGGTCTGTTAAATTCAACAGAGAAAAGTGTAAAACAATGCACATTGGTAATTCGAATCTTCAATTTAGTTACAAATTAGGAGATCACATTTTGCAAAAAACAGAAGTTGAAAGAGATTTAAGTGTGATAATATCAAATGACCTCAAATGGAAAAATCGTGTTATCAGTGTAGTAAATAAGGCAAATCGAACACACGGATTTAAATATCTTGATGTTTCCATGTTAAAGTTATTATACAAGTCAACTATTAGGCCACAGTTTGAATATGCAGCATCTGTATGGAGCCCATTTTGTACTAAAGATATTAAGAGACTCGAAAATGTACAGCGTAGATCGAGAAGGATTGAATCACTGAAAGGTATCTGTTATGAAGAAAGGAGAAAAATATTAGGTTTACCAACCTTACAAGAAAGGAGAAGAAAAGGCGGCTTAATAGAGATGTTTAAAATATTAAATTCAACCGAATATATTAGATTTGAAGAGCCTTTGAGTTTTTATAACAGCGTGCCCAGATATCGTCATAATAAAAGATTTCATCGACAATATACTAAGAAATTATGCAGGTATTATTATTTAACAAACAGAGTGGTTGACGATTGGAATTTACTGTCACAGGATGCAATCGATTTTACAAACAAAGACACGTTCAAAAATAGAATAGACAAAATTTGAGCTTTTGATATCAAACTCTATTTACAAACTTTTTTTACGAAACTAATTTTATTTACAAAATTTTACATTTAACGGCTGCTACAGTCAAAACTCAACGTAGTTTTGACTCACCAAACTTAAATAGTTTGTACAGCAATTTTTATATTATATTATATTATAATTATGATAATTTATGAATGACCACATAATAGCGCCAAGTACAAAACTTGCTTGGGTTGTAACAAGTTTTGAGTGATCTTTCTAATTCAGATTATTTGTAATTTGAACATTATTGTCATGTTTAGAAGCAGTTCTAGCGAGTAAATAAAGGAAACCATTTTCCTTGAACATTGTATTATAAAGAGTGGATACTTTATGTGTCGCCAATGATTTTCTGATTACCATTAATTTGCATTTAGGAGAACTTATCTTCATTATTCGTTTTACTAACCAGTTTATAATTTTATTCCTTTTTGCAGCATAATTATTGCTTCAATTTTTGATAATTTTGTAACCTTGTAAGGTACAGATGTGAGTGAGTCTGACATTTACGGTAACTTGTTTGTCTCCTTTTTTTCAAAAGCGGAGTGACGTCAGTTGATTTCAAAGAGATAGGGAAAGTTTAAACCATTTTAAAAGGATTTAACATGTAGGTGTAGTAGCCGTAGCACAATGAATAAAGTTCTGGCTCAGATTCAAAAAGTTCGTGGTTCGTTGCCGGCTCTGACCCTTATGTAAAAATTGAACTTCTTGGTTAAATGCTTCTCCACGTTGCATTGTGATAAGACCAATAGGTCTTTTTAGGGCACCTTAAAAACTAGTTGGAAAAAAAGTTTAAATACCGGAGTGATGCTAATGTAGTGAATGAGGGTGAATACTGTTACCACCTTTGGCCTTAAGTTTTAATTCAATATTTTGCAGCTGCTCATTGATTACTAACATCAAAAAGAATAATTGAATAAACATGTTTAACCTTAATATTATGTTATTTAATATTAGATGAAAAAAGAGTTTCCAAAATTGTACTAATATAGGCTAACGATAGACATAATGGTAGTAAGAGTTTGTAATTAAACAGTAAGGCGACATCTTGCGTGACAAAAAAATAATTTTTAATCTCAATATATGTTTCATAATTCAATTTTTAATTCAATGATCAAATTATAAATTGGCAGTGGACAATGACTATTTATGGAACTTTTGTTTAAAACTGAGTAAAACTAATTGTTTAGCCGTTTTGCAATTTGAACTTAACTAAAAGTCACTTCTCCAGATTAAAATTTTAATAACTTGATTTTAGATTTGGTTTTATGCTAAGTATTTGTATTTTTATAGTATTTTTTTTAGTATTTTTTTAGTTTTATGTTTTTATCTATGAGTATAAAAGTTTTGAGCTAAATTAAGAAATTAAGAAATTTGTTATCTCTAACTACTGTATTGTTTGTTTTTAACCTCTTTAGAGCCTAAATTTGACATGAATATGATGAGTTTAAATGAAATCAATATTTACCAGCAATTTTGATGTATGCTTGATTTCGAAAATCTTTTAAAAATTTTTAAAAATTATTAAGAAAAAGTAATGATGGGTACCTAAACTGTGAAACACTTTTTAAAAAGAAAACAATTAGGGTAAAGTTGTTAAATACTTTCAAGTAGAGTGTACAACATCGTTTAAGTTTTTTTAGAATTGCAATTGATTATAAAAATAAATTATCAACATATATTAAAAAATAATTTAAACCTGGAAATAAAATAGAATCGCATGGGAAAACTACTTTAAATTTAAAAGTAATCTAATTAATTCAAATCGAAGCTAGAGCTGATTTTTATTAGATTTACAGTTTAGACTTTAAAAGTTTTACAGTTTTTTGGCCTTAAAATAAAAAACTATAATATTCTATTAAAAAAATCGTTTTTGTCTGTATATATATTTGTAACAAAAATTTTTTGAATTTATAAAGAATTATTTTTTGAGTTCTCTACAAAAAATTTTGTTGCTGGATGTTCGTTTTGTATTGTTACAATTAAAGAGAGTTTGTTATTTATTATTACAATTTATTGCTGATAATTGTTTGTTGGTTCCCTATTTTTTTGAATCTAATTTATGCGAACATTCAATTATTATTTTGTTGCAAAGATTTTTTTTTTTTGAGAAAATTTCTTTCAGTATGTTTTCTCAATCATTCCAACTTTCTCCAAGCAATTCATTTGCACCGTAAATTTTCAGATTATTTTGTGATATAATTTTTGAAGTCTACCACGGAGTCGACAAGTTACATCCATCTCACAAGTTGCATCCATCTATCTCACAAGTTACATCCCCCATCTTGAAACACTGCACTACTTATTATGAGATGGCAGAGAGCCGTTATGATTATGTTTCAACTTGAGGTGTACGGTGGAGTTCCTTGTTTATTTTCTGATTGTTTTTTTATTTCTTTTTTCCTTCATTAATTCTTTTTGGAAGTTTTGACTTTCTATTATTTCTATTCCTTTTAAATCTTTTTCTATATTGTATATTTATGTTCTGTCGGCAGTTAAGTCATATAAAGTGTTATTATTTTAATTTTTTGTATTAATCAGAACTACCTTATTATTTAAATGTGTACAGATAGTTAAAGGTGAAGATAAAAAATATATGTATAAAGTTAGGAGAACTAAAAAATTATATATACATTTTCAATTTTAGTTGAAATTGAAAAAATGAATGTAAAGGAAGCAATGGCTCACATTCAAAATAAGACTTGTATCAAATTTGTTCCAAGAACAAATGAAAATGTCTTTTTGACTATAGAAAGAGTGAACGTTTATCCGTAAGTACTTTTTGATCAAAAATAGTTAATGTAATTTATCTAATCAAAAAAGAAAATAAGAAAAACTTTACCAGTTGACGATTTTTTAATTGTAAATGATATGTGGGGACTTAATTCTAAAAAGCGCTGCAAAAAAAAAAATAAAAAAAATAACATAATTGTGACGTCGAATTCAGGGGGAAAAAAAAGAAAATCAGGAACAGATTGTTTTGATTTAAATTTTTTTTTTATTTAAAATTATCAAAACTACATCAAGTGAATTTTTAACAAGTATTAGATAAATTTTTACGAATACTTCGTGTAAAAACAGGGTGATTTCCATTTTAAGATATTGAAAATCTTTTTAACAAGATTAAAAAAGTTGTAAACATTGTAATGACAACTTGAGATCGAAGCAAGACACACCGCAAGATGAGTATTTATTGAGTAGGTACTTTTAAAAAACTTTCTTGAGTTGTTAACAGTAACAAGTTCTTATGATGCGCATGCGTATTTATATCTACAAAGCTTGACTAAAAGTTTGTTCAATAAAAAATTGAAAATATATTACATCAAAAAAAAGCTGGTCGACCATCAGTTGAATTGTTTATTTTAAAAACTCATTAAGTGCGCATTTTTAAATTTTCGGAAAACTAAAGAAAACTTCCGAATTTTAAAAAGGTTTCTGCAATAAGCTTAAGAAAAAATGCAACTCATTAAAAGGCTTGATAGTTCACGTCTTGATAGTTCAAGTCATGATAGTTCAAGTCATGATAGTTCACGTCTTGATAGTTCAAGTCATGGTAGCTCACGTGTTTCTGGAGAAGACAGTGCCACTTAAGTCGGCCATTCATAATCTATAAAAGTATCATTTTTGAAAAAAATGTCACGATTTAGTTAGAGTTTATTTTAATTTAAAAATATGATTAAGAAAAATTGTTGATTGATAAGCATAAAGTCATTTTTACAGTTAGTAACATAAAATTATTAATGTTAACTAAAGTATTAATTGGATAATCCAAAGTTGAAAACTTTTTTGTATCAACTATTATATTGTTCAGAACAATATAACATTTAATTTTTAATTTAAATTTTTTTCTTAGTTGACGCGTTGATAACTTAAGGAAATGTCAATTGTCAACTTAATGTTATTTAGTTAAAGTTCCAAAAAGTTCATTTAACTTTTTTAAAATTTTTACAATGCATGCTGTTACTAAAAATATTCTTATAATTTCTATTGCAAAATGCAAATCGCAAATCCAAAAGAAAATTCTACACAAAAATAATAAAGTCTGTTGAAATCAAACTTGATACTCATGAAAAGTTATGGAATCTATTGAAATAAGATTTGATTAAACTTTTAAAGTTATGAAAAAGTTTCTTAAATGAGCGAACAACTTCGTCTGTTATTCCAAATAACAGAAACAGTTTAACACACATAAAATGTTTCAATAGAAAAAACCATTTATAAAAAAATATGATAAAAAAAAAATACTTAAACCGTTGAAACAAATTCTTTGATTTATTATTCTTTAAACAATAACACCGGGTGTTGATAAATTTTTAAATTTTTTTATTTTGTAATTATTAAAGCAAAAAGGAATTACTAAAATATGCATATAAAAGAATAACCAAGTTAGTCCTTTAAAATATGCAATAAAGTACGCATGCAGTAAAACCACTGATTTAAGTTCCTCTCCTCCTTGTAAGCATCTGTGTGCATTTACGTACGCAATTATTTACTACAAAACCAACCCCCTCTTCTCCAACACATAAATTTTTCAAAAAATTAATAACAAAAAAACTTTTAGTTAATTCTACATATTTCTGTTACATATCACGATATTGATTTTTTTTAAAAATAAATCAAGTTTTAGAACAATTAGAGAATGAGAGATAGTCAAATTGAGTACGTACTCACTATTTTAAACACCCTCCTAACTTGTTGCACAAGTACGTTTTTGGGCAACCCTCTCTTCTATACATCCGTACGTACTTTGTTGTAGGTGAAGACCCCCTACAACAAATCATTGGTTGTGGTAATTATAATTTTCAAAAAATTAAATTGTCATGTTTAAATATCATTTTAAAGATCTTAAAAATAAGTTTTGTCAGTATAAAAATCTAAAAATGTTAAATCTCACAAGACCAAAGTTTTGTCTGATGAGATCATAAAAAGCTCAACTTGATTATATACAAAAGTTTATAATCAAAAGTAGATCAGCTAAGATATTTGGTTAAACTCATGTTTGATGATGCAGAAAGTTCAATTACGTGACTCAAACTATTCAATTAAGGAATAGAAGTTGAAACTACAGCATATATTTTATTAACACTAAAACAATCGTTGCATATTTTTTAATCTTTCAAAATAAAATAATGTTGGTTAAACTAAATAAAACGGTTCTAACAAAATCTCTTAAGTTTTATTTGAATACGCTTGTCCAGTATGGTACCATGGTGATGGGCAGTATGGTACCATGGGGATGGACATCCTCATGGTACCACACTGTAAACATTTCGACTTTTTTTGGAGGGGTATGAGAATTGGGTGTTTATAATTACAACTTTGCAATAATTTCAACTCTGGCTTATTTCAACTTTAGTTAAATTTAGTTGCTAAATATATTGTCAAATTAAAGAACTTGAGATGAAAAAGTAAAAAAAAAACAGGGAGTCAGTTGTTGCACTAGCACTTCCTTGATTTTTACCATTCGTAACGGTAAAGAAAAAACAAAATACTCATAATTATGGTTGTTATAAGTTTTTAATAAATATATTTTTAAGTGTGTTATTTTGTATTATAAAAGCTGAACTTAACTGTTTGATTAATAGCTGTTTTACTCCTATTGGTTATGTTCAAGCAAAATCAGCTAGAATGATATTTGGAAATAGTTGCACTCAAAAATTGGTTATGATACATGAATTGTTGCATGTTTTGGGCTTTGAGCATGAACATCAAAGAGTTGATCGCGATATCTATATTACCGTAAACATGTCTAATGTACAAAAAGGTAATTTATTCTAATAAATAAAACTATTCTTCAACTATTGACTTGATGCTAATGAAACGTCACCAATAAAATTGCATATATATGTATGTGTACATATATATATATATACATATATATATATATATATATATATATATATATATATATATATATATATATATATATATGTATATATATATATATATATATATATATGTATATATATATATATATATATATATATGTATATATATATATGTATATATATATATATATATATATATATATATATATATATATATATTATATATATATATATATATATATATATATATATATATATATATATATATATGTATATATATATATATATATATATATATATAAATATATATATATATAAATATATATATATAAGCTATTTGATGACCAATCAAAACGCTAAAAAACAGATTTTTTTCAGCTTTTGATTGATATTTTTATTCCATCTAAACCACCTAAAGAACATATGAACAGTTTATTTTGAAAGTAAATATGTTTTTAATAATAATTCTTCGTTTGGCCTTCTATTAAGTTTTGAGAATCATAAAAACAAGAAAATGTTTGTCGTTTTTTCTACAGCTTGAAATTTAAATGATGAATAAGAGCATAGAGAGCGGTGTTGAGTTCAACTCAAACTGTTTTCTTCATTTTTGTCAAAATGAGTTTTGTTCTGGCTTCTTTATAAAAAATCTTCTTTTTTCTTGTTCTCTTTTGGACAAAATTTGATAAAAATTATAATATCTTAGGCCGGAGTAAATCAAATGTGCTTCATTAATAAAGTTGGGTCAAGAATATTGCATTTGGTGAAATTCTCAAAAATAGTTTTTATATGTTTTATTATCTAAGGAGATGCTTTTCTAGTTTTATCTTACACTGGTCTTCATATGTTTGAACTCATTTTAATCACTTTCCATGATATTCAAATTAATATTGAAGATTGCAGAAAACCAACCTATGAGAAGAGCAGTAACATGTTAGGTAAATATTTTGGAGATCAATACAAGTATTCTGGAAACAAAGAAAACAGCTCCGTATAATCCTTGTATTGCTCACTTGCTTAATTTATCTGGTACTGCAGCTGCCGAGTCATGTATAGATGCACAAAACTTTTTTTATGTGTTTATTGTCTATACACCTCTTTTGTAGAATCCACTTATAGGTAGACTGTTTTGAATAATAAAGTAGAAAATGAAGATGAAAGTAGACAAAATGCATCTGAAAATAAAGTGTGTGCACATCTTCCAAAACGTTTAAGTGACACGAGGGGAAAAATTAAATATATTTTCATTTTTAAATTTATTAAAAAAAGAATATTATTAAATTTAAAGTTTATCAAAAAGTTAATTAAACTTAAAGTTTATTAAAAAGTTTAGTAAATTTAAAGTTTATTAAAATTAAATATTATTTAATCAAAGTTTATTAAAATTATTGGGAAATTCACTCATTTTTAGGTGTCTTCTTATTAGTTATCTTTTGTAATGATTGACTAATAACTCCCTATATATATATATATATATATATATATATATATATATATATATATATATATATATATATATATATATATATATAATATATATATATATATTATTATCGATTGGTATAATTTCATTTGGGCATTATTAATGATTTCTATAATTCACTAAGGAAATTTGTAATGATTGCCTCGAAAATAATTCGGTTTAGACATTATTTACGCACGCAAGAAATCTCGAATAAAAACACATAAAAACCTTAACTTAACTAACTTAAGTAAAAGATGTTACAAGAGTATAGTGATACGGTGATACAAGAGTAAAAAACGAATAGTTTCAAGAGTATATAGGTTATCTAAAAAATAGAAAATCCACAAATCCAAACGTACTTCAAAATAAATCAGTAAAGGCAACAGAATTACTCAGAAAGCAAATAAATGATCTGTTTTTGTTGTCTAAAGAAAAATAAAGTGTCAGCATTTGGACTCTAAACCAGCCCTAAGCGATTTGGTGTAACAGTTTGTAGAACCAGTGTGTTTCAGCTCTATAAACATCTACCATCCTGGTCTCTGCCAATCATATTGCACAGTTCTTTATTTCAAAAGAGTTGGTTTTTATAATTTTATAGAAACTTTAAATGATATCAAAGTTACTTAATTCTGAATAGTGCTTATGCAATTAATATTAAAACAGAAGTAAATCAAAATCAAAAAATCAAAAGTTAAAGAAGGAATTAACGCATTAAATGTAAACGGCAAACTTGAAACAAATTATTTATCAATAGCGCATTCGTTAAATAACTATTTTAGCTCTGTTTTCACCAATGAAACTAGTGACAGTATGCCATTCTTTAAAAATAGGACAAACATTATTTGTGATGATCCTACATTTTCACCGGACACAGTTTATATAATCCTGAAGTCACTAAATCCAAATAAATGTACAGGAGTAGATGGAGTTCACCCATTTCCTTTAAAGTGTTGCGCAGATGCGTTCTCACTTCCTTTATCACTTATTTTTAATAAATCTTATGACACTGAAATAATTCCATCGATGTGGTTAAATGCTAATATAACACCGTTATTTAAAAGTGGAGATAAATCGAAACCATCAAGTTATCGACCAGTATCACTTACTTCAGTTATAAGTAAAGTAATGGAACGTATCTTAAAAGCTACATTTATGTCGCACTTAGAAAATAACAATCTCTTGACTAAGGAACAACATGGATTTTCTAAAAAAAAAAAACTGTTGTACAAACCTTATAGAATTTATGGATCTAATAACTCAAGCAATGGAAGATAATTTACCAGTAGATATCATTTTCCTAGATATGAAAAAAGCTTTCGTAAGTAACAACGTGTCGTCTGCAACGGCGGATTTTCAAATTGTTCTCCAGTTACAAGTGGAGTACCGCAAGGGTCTGTCTTGGGTCCGTTAATGTTTATTGTTTATATAAACGACTTACCGAATGAGTTATCAACGAACTGTAAAATGTATGCTGATGATATTAAACTAATTAACATAATTAGATCATCTTCTGACATAGAAAAGACTCAAACAGATCTAAACAAATTAATAACATGGTTACAATTATGGCTATTAAAATTTAATGTCAGCAAATGTAAACGCATGCATATAGGTAGCAAAAATACTAGGCATATATACACAATGTATGATTCAGTGCTAAATAGAGTTGAACTACCAGAAACAAAAATTGAAAAAGATTTAGGAATTATGATTTCAAACGACTTAAAATGGTCTAGTCAAGTTAGTTATGCGTATGGTAAAGCTAATAAAATGTTAGGAATAATAAAACATTCATTTAAAAACTTAGACATAAACGCATCTAAATTATTGTACACCTCTCTTGTAAGACCGCATCTAGACTACGCAAATTCAGTGTGGTGTCCTTACTTAGAACAAGATAAAAAAAAAATTGAATCGATACAACGTAAAACAACACGAATAAAATGTCTTTAAGGGAAAAACTATGAAAGTAGACTAACCTACTTTAAATTAACGACTCTTGAAAAAAGACGCGAACTTAATGACTTAATCCAACTTTTCAAAATAGTAAAAAAATAGATAACTTAACATTGGAATACCCACCAGATTTAATAACTTCAAATACGAGAGGTCACAATTTGAGGTTTCATAGACAATTAATTAAAAATCCAAAGAGGTACTATTTCTTAACAAACCGTGTTATTAACAGCTGGAATAATTTAGATCAAAACATTGTAGATTCTAAAACACTTAAACAATTTAAATCAAAGTTGGACTTATTTTTAACATAAATTGGCTGTTAAAGCCTAGATTACCTTGGCTCCGTACATTGTCATTGTACATGTACACAGTTATTATTAAATAAATAAATAATAAAAATAAAATTTTAAATTTCTAAAAGAAATTTAACCAAGATTTAAAACTAAAATCTTAAAAAAAAGAATTTTTGTAAAACATATATCTCATTTTTGTATTGATAAGTTTATTATGAAGACCTTGAAAAAAAAATTCCTGCTTCTTTATAATATTTGAGAAAAAAGTCATATGTGATTGAAGAGCTTCACAGTAAAAATATTCCTCTGCAATAAATATCTTTCAACCCCAGCGGGCATTTTTTCTAAAAAAACATCTTTTGAATTCTAAAAAGACGTTCAGAATTTTGAAAAAACGTTAAAAAGACGTTTATTTGAACCAAATGCCGACTAAGACACTACGTTCAATGTTAAAAATAATAATGATCTTCTAAAGAACTGTAAAAAGCATTATGACAGAATTAAGGAAAGATCTCAGTCGACAAGGTATCACACAAAAGTGTATAATTGAGCGAACTTGTGAAGTAGAAAAATAATATAATAATAAAATACAACATATGAAAGAAAAAATTTAAAAAGAATAGTTTTGTTACGGTACCGATAGCTCTTGTAAACAAAACTTGCTTTCAAAGAGAGATTCGCTGCAAATAATTATCAGAGTTGACATTGATGGCGGTCAAGTTTCTTTAAAGGTTATAATCAACGATCTTAATAAAAAGATCTTCATGGAAGTAGAAGAAATGAAAAGAATACTAGAACAAATTAAGTTAAAATTCTAGCTGTTGTTGAAAGAATTTATAAAAACAACTTTTACTTAATTCAAATCATAAGCCGACTGAGCTAAACGATATAAAACTTCTGATATAAAACTTATTAATTTTTTTTTCTTTAATATTTTCAGTCCAAGTTCAAATAAAGATTTTATATCACCATTATTTTTGAAATGATTTTTTTTCTAGTTTAGTTTTGCTTGATAATAACAGTTCCAATATTTAGACTTATAGATGTAAGTTTCCCTACTGTTATTGTGAGTAGAAAATCAATTAATTGGATAGACCCAGGAAAAAAAGGTTTATAGAATTTCTATAAACTTTTGGAACATATGGTCTATAGAAATTCTATAGAATTCTATAAAATTTCTGTAGAACCTCTGTTAATTTCTATAGAAATTCCAATAAAACTTTTTTTTACTACTTTTATTTTATAGAAAATAAAGTTTTATAGCAATTTCTATAGAAATTAATTGACATTCTATAAAATTTTTTATAGAATTCTATAGAATTTCTAAAGACCATATGTTCCAAAAGTTTATAGAAATTCTATAGAACTTTTGTTCCTGGGGAGACTTTAGACCTATAGAATCAAAATGATAAAAATAATAAAAAGCTGAAGGAAAACCTTAGAAAAAGATGTCGTTCAAAAATGATATTGCTCCTTGCCATTTGGAAACTAATGTTTTGTGGAAAATGGATAGTTTGATTTAAGTCTTTGTGACACCCTTATAAGTCAAATGGAATCAGAAAATGTATATCTATATTTTAAAATAATGCAATAAAAGACTTTAAAATAATTTATTAACTCAAAAATGATTAGAAAAAGTTATAATTAAATCTTTTAGAGGATTGTTATGTATTTGCTAAATGCAACGGAGAATTATACCCTGGAAAATTTTACTTATTTGTTTGAAATATTCAAAAAGTGCGCATTCAGCCTAATTATTGTATCTTTTGTAATTATTGCAACTAATATATTGTACTTAATAATTAAATAATTTTTTCTATGCGGTTGAAAAAACTAAGTAAAATTGGAGCAAAATGTGAAAAACGGGGCTTAACTGAAAGTGGTCACTACCAGTTGAGCAACGCCTATCCCCGTGGACAGATAAAGTTGATTTTAAAGAAAAAAAAGAAATTTATTCAGTTCTAGAACTTTGTCAATAAATTTTGTTTTAAAACTGCTATTTTATTGGACGGTTCAATCACTTTCTGTGATTGAACCATTTGTTAATTGTTATTTTTAATCCAATCCACTGCTGGTGGTCTATATGGTTTCTCTAAATGCTGGAATGTACCATCTTTTACTTTGACAAAATATCAGAAAATTTTCTTGAATTTACTAAACTTTTAAAGATCTGTACCTTTTCAAGATGTAATTGAGAAAATGAAAGTTGTAGATAATAAATTGCAATATGTAATTGAGAAACACACTATGTAAATAAGAAATCGTTATATGTATTTAAGAATACATAAACTGTAATTAAGTCAACTCAAAGGTAACGTTAAAAATGCGATTCGCATTCTACCTGCATTCGGTGCTGGGATTGTGGAACAAGGAATGCAGTATTTTGAAAGAATTGTGTCTGCGGCAAAAAATACAATAATGGGAGGTGGTTGTGCACGTTCTGTACAGTATACGACTTTGCATTAAGCAAAGATTTTAAATATTGAAGACTTCCAAGTTGGTGTTTAATTAAACATTGCAATGATTTTTAATGACATTGTTTAAATTCAGTTTTAATATTTATATTTTTTTTGTAAATAAACTATTTGTGTTTAATTTAATATTCATCTAAATTCTCAATTGATTTTTCCAGTTACCGCCAGAACTGGAAATGCCTGTTCACGACTTTTGTATTTTATTGATAATATATAACTATTTATCGAAAACCAACCCATATGGCCACTTTGACCAAATTAGGATCCAACATTAAATTAAAAAATTAAAAATACAAAGAAATTTATTCTGAGAACCTATATAGTAAACTTTTTTAATTACAACTATTATGTTCTCTTTTCTTTTGATTTTTTATTTACAACTTTTATGTTTTACATTACATCTTACGTTTTTTAATTATAACTTTCATCTTCTCAATTACATTTTACGTTTTTATAAACAACTTTCAAGTTCCCAATTTCATCTTGAAAAGGTGTGATCGAAAACTTGACACAAACTCAACTCTATAAAGTTTATGAAGAACTCTATGTTTGTTTAAAAACCTTATCTCAATCATTTTGTATAAATCGAAAAATTATTTTAGTTTTTATTAAAAGCATTTGTGTATATAAATTACATTCATTATAAAAAATGGTATTAAGTAATTATTAGTATTTAATTTTTTTGGATTTGCAGCAACTCTGTTAGAGGAATTTTGAACCTAAATGTACAAAAAATATCAAAGCAAGTGCATAAAAAAATTAACCAAATAACTACAAGCTAAGATATGTTTTATTCATTTTTGGAAACAAGCGATTATATTCAACATAATATTTTAAAATAATAACATTTCTAAATTTTTTGTTAAATACTTTTTTTTAATTGCAAAAATTTAATGATTATTTTTCTAAAAATATTTCAAATATACTTTTTAATATTGTTTAAAAGGCTTTGAACATGAATTTATTCGTCATCAAATCAACTGGACAACTTATTATACACCATATGATATTAACAGTGTCATGCATTTCGGAAAGTATGTTGTTGTTTTTTTGTTTTATTTTCTTACTTTCTAATAAAACGGTTATAAAGTTAAAACTGAAAATATTTTTTTTTTGAAGTAGTACAAATATTAATTATTAAAGAAATTTACAATTGCAAATATTAACAATTTTACAATTATTAATAGCATAATATATAATATTAACTAAGAAAATAATAAAATTTAAATGAATAATAATAACCAAATAATTATTAATAATTAAACTAATATTACTTGCGTAACAAATATTGAAAAATAAAAAATAAAGAGTTAAAAAAGTTAATTAATTTATTTTTTTGACAAGTTTTGATTTTAGTTTAAACAAACATTTGGGAAAACTTGCTTTTGTTAGTCATTTGACATGAAAAGCAAGTTGGGTAATTATTGTTATCGCTGCAATTTGGGTAATTGTTGCTTACAGAGTTCCCCGGTAAATAATGTGTCATTGTATTTTGACAGCGTATCATTTTTTTGACTATAATTTAAGATTTTAGAAATTTATTTAATATATTCAATTGTTTAATAACATTAAATCAAAAAATCAATAAATATTCTTATAATAGTCATACAAATCAGGTTATCCGATTTTAAAAGAATACAGGAAGTATTTTTCACTTTGCGTCAAACTTAATATCCAAAAAAATTCAAATGCCGAGAAAGAATAGTACTGTACCAAATTATAATAGAGAAAGGGTGATTTCATCATCTGAAAACCAAATGACACCAAGAAGAATATCTCAAATTCTTCAAAGTTCACCAAAAAAGATCAATCTACTACAAATGTAGCAGTTTTGTTTTAAAATAAAAGCTTTTAGAAGAATAAATGAACACAATCATATTTTAGATTGACGCGGATTGCACAATTTCCTTGAATCAAGTTGCAAGTAAGCTATTGAAAGAATTTGATTTTGATTTCAAAATTAACTATCGAATAATTATTAGATGACTTCCACTACTTTTAGAAATTGATTTAAATTATTTCTGAACGTCAAAATTCCAAATAAACTATTGAGACACGAAGGGATAATGCAAATCAGTGACGGATCTAGGGAGGTGGGGTGGGGGTGGGGGGTGGTGGTTAGAGTTATACAAATTGACGACCTTTTTTTTTTCAGGGAACGCAAATGTGGTACAAAATACAAAAATAATTTATCATCTTTACCTCCCCCCCCCCTCTCCCACCGCCACTACCATCAAAAATTCCTGGATCCGTCAGTCACATTCAGTTTAGTGCTCCTCTAGCAATGTAGGGGAGAACCTTAATGAATGGGACAGTTTTCGTAAAATGCATTTTTTGAGGTTGATAAATTTGTTTAAAAATTACTTTGAAAATAGTTTGATAACTATTAACTCTCGTACTATGATAAACAAAAAAAAAAAAAATTGATTCCGCATATGGGTATTGGTAAAAAGAGAGTTTTATTGGACCATGGCATTTGTCCCATTCATTAAGAACTACTCATTGAATGGGACAAAAAAAATTATTGAATGGGAAAAATCTAAAAAATTAATAAAAGAAGAGAGGTTCTAAGTAAGTTTCAAGGCAGTCAAGCAGTAAGGGTAGTTTCTACGATTAGGGAACCCAAAAAAGCTATAAATATAGCAGAATGTCTGCATATATTGACAAACCTAAAATAATTTTATTAAAAAATATATGTATATTAAAAATAAATTAAAAACACAAATAATTGCTTTTAGTGAAACAAAAAGCGTTGTTTAAATGCTTGGATATAATTCCCAGTAATGAAACATTTCCAATAGAGAAATGAGTCGTTGCCTACAGCATCCCTATGCTAAATTATAAATTAGAAATAAATAAACTTTATACCATATAAAGTATCTAGTTTACTTTCAAAAAACTCAATAACAAAGCATCTTATTAGATATTTAAAAAATTCATTTTATTTATGTTTAACCAAAATACAAAAATCAACAATTATTGCTTGTTGCAAAGTACATGAAATAAAAACCAATAAATCAAAGAAAGTGTAGAAGATATTAACAGTCAACTTCACATAGTTCGCATTCATAATAACGCTTCTTGCTGTTATTATTACAATTACCACATATCCACCATTGACAAGTAAAACACTGAATCCAAGCAGGCCCAAAGAAATTTTTCCAGTTGCATTTGCATATTTTGCAAGTATTTTGTTGTTGTTGGTTTACGGGTTCATTTTTTACAGATGACACAATTAAAAAATCTGCATCAGAGTTTTCTGTTTCTTTCACTCTATTGAGGTCAATTTTTCTTTTTCGATTTTGTGTGTTAATTTTACCAGTTTCAAAAATTTTCCTTTTATCTACTGTCTTTTCTGGAGTTTTAGTTAATATAGTACTTTTACCCTGCTGTCTTCTTTTTTTAGAATCTTTTCTTGGGGGTGCTTTAGGGTATGGATGAGTGGTTTCTGGATTAACTATTTTGATTGATGATTCTGAAGAATCAACTTGTTTATTTTTTTCATATGATTGTTGATTATCTGGTTGTTTATTTTCTGGTTGCTCGACAGGAAGAGGTCTGTCACTAACACTAGATGATATGAAATCACTTTCCCCGAATATTTGTCTATTAAGTGGATAGATCCCACATTTAGAAAATCCACTGCAAGCATTTTTTATTGTGAATGACATATTATATGCTCTGCATGCTAGCTGAGGTAAATTATATATGTTAATAATTCTCCCTGGATTGGAGGCCAACCATTCATTCTGAGCCAATCTAAAATAAGATTTAAAAGGACCAAACACCGAAACATCCAAAGGCTGCAATCTATGACTGCAGTGTGGTGGAAATGTTAATAAAATAAAAAAGTTTTCTTTTGCAAATGTTATTGTTTCAAATGAAATGTGACTTTCGTGGTTGTCCATTAATAACAGCACTGGATGATCTACAGATGGCTTAGCATGGGAAACAAAGTGCTTCATTGCAACTAAAAAGTTCTCACTTGTCGTCCAACCACTTTTGTTACACAGCCCTAAGCTTCTTGTTGGGGCTCCACTTATCATAAAATCCTTGTAGTTTACTCTCGGAAATATAAAGACAGGTGGAACTGTATTACCCATAGCATTCACAAAAGCTAACATTGTCACCAATGAACCTCTTTCTGCTGAAACAGCTTGTGATACCCTCTTAGTTCCACGAGTTGAAATAATCTTTGGAGGACCGGTTACTGTTAATAATCCTGTGTCATCTGCATTAAAAATACATTCTGGTTTTATATTTTAATTGAACTTCTGACAAGTTATCAAAAAACATTGATACCGTATGTTCATTAAATGCAGTTGCACGAGCAAGACTAACTTTTTCTGGCTTACATAGTGATAATTTTGGATGTCGTATCAAAAAACTTTCCAACCATTGCTTTCCAGCCATTTTATTTTGGTGCCATGACTCTGGAATACTGTTAGAATTTAATGCAATTCCGTACTTGTAGGCTAACTGCCTAGTTTGTAATTTAGTTAAACCATAGCACATATTTGAAGATGTATGCAAATAATCTGCAATAGCACTTTCCTCGGACGCATGAAATATTTTTCTATTTCCAATGTTTACAGTGTGTTTATAGCCTGGCAGCTTTTGATATCTTGCCATTTTAACAGCTCTACCTAATGCAGATTTTGATAAACTATATATTTCAGCTGCATCTCGTATGGAAATACCCTTAAGAACACTTTTGACTGCATCTTCAACATCTAAAGAGTTTTTACGTATTAATTTTGTATTTAGTTTCATCTAAAATAAAATTTGAAACTTCACAAAAAACCAAATATATGCAAAATGCAAATATTTAAATACAAACATTAAATATATAATTAAAATACACACAGATATACACACACATATATATGTATGTATATGTATGATACATATACATACATATAGTATATGATATAAATACATATGTGTGTGTGTGTGTTTTAAGGTTCTACGGTCATTTAAAAAAAAGGGCAACTTTGAAACAACCACTGATGTCAACTATTTTCGGAGGGCTATTCTCAAAGTAGTATAGCAAAACAATTAAAAATATCAAGATGTCTCATGCAAAATGCTTTACTTGTGTTCAAGACTATTCAAATCGCAAAAATTATGGTAGAAAATGTGTGAGTACATCACGAGAAGACCATTTTTTAAAGAATGTTGTTAATAGTGAGCCCCACACAACATCTGCAAGGTTATCACAACTTGCTATTGAAAGGGGACTTACTATTAGTTCGAGAACAATTAGAAGAAGGTTGTGTTATGACTTTGGTCTAGTTGCAAGAAGACCAGCTAAAAAATCTTTATTAACTCCATCTCAATTTCAAGCTAGGATTAAATTTTGTAAGAGTTTAAAAGACAAGACACCGGAATGGTGGGAACGCGTAATGTTTACAGACAAAAGTACGTTTCAACAGATTAGAAGCACGGGCTATAATTATGCTAGAAGACCTGTGGGAGAACACCTGAATCCAAAGTATACCATAAAAACAGTAAAACATCCTCCTTTAGTCATGGTATGGGGAGCAATCACAGCGCAAGACCGATGCGGGTCGCACATCTTTAAAAAAGGTGAAAAAGTCAATGCACAAAAGTATCTAAGTGTATCAAAAGATAAAGTGAAACTGCACACGGAAATTACTAAAACCAGAATTTTCCAGCAAGATTCAGCACCTTGTCATACAGCTAAAACAGTTAAGAAGTGGTTTACTGATGATAAAATTAAATTATTGGAATATAATGAAGCAGAAAGTTGCATCACATCAGCCAAAATCTGAAGAACATCTTCAAAAAGTTAAAGAAGTGTGGACTAATGAAATCACTCGAGAGTTTTGTAAAACATTAGTACATAGAATCCCAAGAAGAATACAAGCTGTGCTTGATAATAAGGGACATCCGACAAAGTATTGAATTATAACATTCAAGTCATATAAAAGTTTTTTTTTATAATGACAAAAATTTTCTCTTGAACTATTTCAACTTTTGTTTTTATTCATAAAGTGTACCTTTTCTATCCTAACAAAGTGAAAAATCGACTCAATATACTGATTTTGACTATTGGACTATTGGTCTGATGATGCATGTTCTATGCAGCATGATTTTAAATTATTAATTATCTCAAATATAAAAGATATCAAGCTAATTTGCAATTTATGTGCTAGGCAAAGTATAAAATGAAAATTTTTAGATCGATTTTATTATCTAGTTCATAAAACTGAAAAACTTGACAGCATTACTATTTCACTACTAATTAGAACTCTGTTACATTCTGTATAGGCATGACACCTACAGAATGTGATAGAAACATGGCCATTGCAAATCAAAAGTGTCTGTCAGAAACACTATACGATCTCACAAAAACTATAATAATTCAATATTATATACAAACATGATACAAGAAAAATTTCTGAAATTTGCAGAGTTTCAAAGCCAAACTTCTTGGTTGTTTGTTCATTTAATACATGTTCACTTAAAGAAATTAAATGATTAAAGGCTAGTTAAAATTGAGTTATATGGAAAATTGGAAATATTTAATTTTATGTGTGTTATGATCCTTATGTTTAGATCAAAGATCAAAGTGCCTGATAAACTGAAACAAGCATACATAGCTCTGTTGTCTCTTTTTTGTTAAAAATTTCAAAACTCATTAAACATTTTCCAACTGGGCAAAATAAGACATTTGATATTCTTTTTTCTTATTTTTGAAAAATTTATTTTATTTGTCTTTGAAATTAAAAAAACACATTTTTATTAACGGTGTGTTCACAATTGGTTTTTGTATGGCTTAAACAAACTTGATACAATGTGATGGTACAAAGACATCATGAAATCATTTATCATAAATAGATGAGGTTGGGGTAGAGAAAAGGTTGCAATGATATTTTGTATAAAGTTAAAAGAAAAACATTCATATATTTTTTTATTTGAATTTTTTTAATGTAAATAAAGGGGGGGGGGGGCAGCTTTATTACCCCATCACACACTTAGTACGTTGTGGTTGTATATTACAATGTGTTACCATCAACCTTCAAAAAAATAAGTGCTCTAAAAGGTTACAAGCTAACGTGGTTTATGAGTTGATTGATTTACAACGGTAAAACCACAGATGTCCAAAATGAGTGTCTTGTTTTCAAAAGAACACTGTGAATAAATAACTTTTGTATTCAGCACAAAAATTGCATTTATATATTGTGTTAGGACTAAATAGTCATAAAAATATATTTTTAATTAAATATATTATTAATAAGCAGATATCTAATGTCACTAAACACTAAATTTCATTTTTCTCAAAATGAGAAAAATGTGACATCTGTGGTTTTACCCGTGTGGTCTTCATATATATATATATTATATTATATATATATATATATATATATATATATATATATATATATATATATATATATATATATATATATATATATATATATATATATATATATATATATATATATATATATATATATATATATATATATATATATATATATATATATATATATATATATATATATATATATATATATATATATATAGTATATAATATATATATGTAATATTCGCCATCTTTTTAATACTCTGTTATCAACAACATATCTAATTAAACATTTATACATATTTATACATATTATAAATTTCATACATCAACATATCTAATTAAATATTTAAAATTAATTTCATTTAATAAACTATTGATCGACACAACTTTAAAGAATACTAAAGAAATAATTTTAATAGAGATTTAGTTCTCTCTTTACTCTGAACATAATATCAATTTGTAACTAAAGCATTGGTCACACTTGTTTAGAACCACATTCTAACATCAAATTAAAACGTATTTAAAAATAAAATTATGTGTCACCATAACGAAGTTGCCGAAATATATTTTTCTGCTTTTTTCACATCAGGCCGTTTGGAAATGTCCCATTCAATAATCATACTTTGTCCCATTCAATAGGCTTCCCACTATATCCACAAATGACAGGACAGGCTAAAAACAGTAATACCTAACCGCAAATGCTTTACAAATTTAAAAAGTAGAGACATTTGGGTGTTTAAAAATGGAGTTTCATTTTCCATAACTTTAGTAATCGCTGCAAAATCAGACACAGAAAATTGTTTTTAAAAATTACTTTTTGTTCTTCAAAACACAATAACATCCAATGCCATTATGTTTAGACCATAATAGAAATAAAGATTTGGTCTGTTGAATGGTTGTGTCAAACACTTCTTACCACAGTAGTTTGGATAGCCAACCGTAGATGCTTCTAAGCAAATTTGATTTTGTCCCATTCAATAATTGTCCCATTCATTAAGGTTCTCCCCTACTCAGAGGAAGAAATGATTTTTGGTTGAAAAATATGTTTCACTACGGGTTCCTCGTGAGTATTCTTAAACTAAAACACAGACTAAAGTAGTTTTTCCCTCAATTTGTTCTCAACATAATTTCCATACGCTGTGCTATGAATTGAAATGGCATTGTTTTTTACAAATCCAGTAATATAGTATTCATTAAACTTTTTACTGACTATATTTTGGAACTGAAATTGAAACTACGAGAAGTAGACATTCAAAGTACGATATTTGTTTCGGAAAATGCTCGCTTTCATCGAATTTTGAGAATTCAAAATGTAATTATGGATGGGCAAATAAACTTGTTGCACATACACACCATTTTTAAATCCAATTGAAAATATGTATAGCAAGTGGAAAGAAATTACTAAAGGGCCAAATCCACGTAATGAGGCTAAGCTTATGGTTGCAATTTCCGACAATTCATATTTTGCATTAAGTACAGACTGCACTTGATACTCCTGTAGTATGTTGTCTTTGCAATACATTCTACAATGCCTCAAATGCAAAGAATTTATAATTAACAAAGTACTTGAAAGTAAAGTTAAAAGTAATAATGATTAGTAAAGTTTATTAAAAAATATTGTCAAAAATCAATGAAATCTTATCAAAAATTGAAGACACGTTATCAAAATACACCGATACATTGTCAAAATACAATAACAAAATGTCATATTAGGCTGGGAAACCTTGTAAGTACAAAGTTACGCTAAATTGAATTTGCAAAGGTTGCGTAACGGAGTAACGGAGTAATGCAACCATTGTGAAAACAAAGGTTACGTATTTTCCAAAACTGCTATACTTTAGAATATTTTACAATTTTTTTGTATGAACTATCAAGTGATAAAATTTATTACTAACAAGCAAAATCAAAATGTTTTTGTAAACTATCAGAATAATTAAAAAACATTACCATATAAATATATGAAAGCGTGGACACTAGGGTGGGCTAGATTTTAGCCTGTTCTAGTGTATGAGAAAACTCAAACAATGTTTGGAAATACTCAATAAATTTACAAAGTACATCTAGCATTAAATTTTGATATGTTTAATTTATAAAATCACATGAAGAGCTATAAAGCATTCACAGAACTTTACAGAAAACCACAAAAAAGATGTTTTAAGGACAAATTTTTTTAAATGAGATCAAAACTAAAGCTGAGAAATTAAATATCAATCTTCATGTTTTCATGACATAAAAATTGTTGTGAAAACCCAAGGTCATCAAATGTTAATGCCTGCATTTTGGCAAGCTATGCGTCATATATATGGATTCTCTCGTTAGTTCTCAAAAATGTAACAGTCCTTATTTTATGTTTTTCTCATAACATACCACTGTAATTAAGATAACATACGACTGTAATTAACATAACTTTTTTTTTTTAAATAATTCACCTCCCCAAAGCCGAGAAGGCCACTACAGATGTGGAGGCTACTTGTGGTTATCACCCTCTATAACTCCGAAACATGAACCTTGACGAACAAGGCCGCTGCGCGGAGAAACAAGTTGAGCGCGGTTCTACCAGGGACGTGGTGGGAATCGAACTCGAAACCTCTCGCTTACGAAGCGAGCGCTCTACCACTACACCGCTACCGCATTTACGACTGTAATTAGCATACCACAGCATACGACTGTAATTAGCATAACATACCACTGTAATTAACATAACATACCACTGTAATTAACATGACCATTACTGTAACTAACTTGATTACCACTGTAATTATAATATCAGGTATCAGCATGAAAACCATCTGAATTTGTGCGGTAATCTACGCAATTTAACTTTACATAAGTTTTACAAAACTTGTGTAAAAAAAGACATACATTTGCATTAATTAAAAACATATATACTTTTATTTGTTTACATAAATACCAAATACGAAAGAAAAATAATTTAGAATACCAAATAATTTTTTTTTTGATTGTCTTTACAAAATTTGTGCAAAACAAAGAGCACTTGGTACAAAAAAGAAGTGTTGATCGCACCCAACAACCCTCCACGGTACGGGTTTGATTTATATATATATATATATATATATATATATATATATATATATATATATATATATATATATATATATATATATATATATATATATATATTTATATATATATATATATATATATATATATATATATATAATAAATCATAAACTTGTTATTGATTTTAAAATTATTACTGTAAGTGCTCCCAAAAAGTTTGATGCAAAATTACAAAACATGTCAAGATTTAAAAATATCGTGTTTTATTTCAAAAATACTTACTTATTTTGTACTATTACGACATTCAAGAAATATATATATATATATATATATATATATATATATATATATATATATATATATATATATATATATTTCTTGAATGTCGTAATATATATATATATATATATATATATATATATATATATATATATATGTATGTATACATAATTACAGAATGCATAGTTATAAGAAATGTACTCTTTACAATTTTACAATCTAAATTTATTTATTCTAAATAACACAAGGCTACTAAAAATTTGCACAAAATTTGAACGTTCGAAACTCGTGAACAAATTCGAATATTTCTACAGTTCGAAGTTAAGTATATTCCCTAGACATTTTTATTTCATAATCTGATACTGATTTTGGCATTTAAAATTATATAAATAAAATGGATAAAAATAAAGAAAACGACAAATGAAAATTTATTGGAAACTTCTATTTAGATAACATAGACAAAGAGAAAACATTTTCAGTGCATCATTTTATACAAATGAAAGTTGCAAGGCGAACAATTTATAATATTATTAGAGTTGACAACAGTATTGACCTTAAAAGAAAGTCGGGAAGCGGCAGAAAACCATAGAAAATGGACATAAGAAAAATTACTTCACTCATTAATAAAGCTGAAAATAAAGTTGGAACCTCCCAGAGAAAACTTGCTTTAAAATATGGAATTCATAGAAGTTATGTCTATAAAATTTTTGACATGCATGTACTTAAATATTTCAAAAGAAAGAAAGCACCAAAAAGCTCTGAAATTCAATAATTAAACAAAAACAACGACCGTTAAAACTTTCGAAAACTTTTTTCCGACCGTCAAATGAGTTTGAAATTATCATGGATGACGAGCCCTATTTTACATTGAGCAGCCAAAACACATCAGGAAATGATGGCTTTTATAGCCAAGATAAAGACGAAACTGAAGATAATATTAAATATAAGTTTAAATCAAAGTTTCAAGCGAAAGTTTTAGTATGGATTGCAATCAGTAGATTTGTTAAATCAAAGCCTTTCTTTGCAATTAAGAATAATGCCATTGATGCAAAAATATATTCCAAAGAATGCATTGAAAAGAAACTTGTTCCCTTCATCAATTCGTATCACAAAAATATAAAATATATATTTTGGCCTGACGGTGCAAGCTGTCATTATGCAAAGTTAACAATTGAAATTTATAAGAAGTTTAATATAACCTATGTTTCTAAAGATGATAATCCACTAAATGTACCGCAATTAAGACCCATTGAGACATTTTGGGCTCACCTAAAACAGAGAGTCAATTCCAATGATTTTAAAGCAAAAAATATTAACCATCTGAAAAAGAGAATTCAACTTAAGTAACGATATTTCAGTCCAGAATACTTTGAAAACCTTCTTTTGTTCGCTTAAGACTAAAGTTGGCTACACTGTTGATCATAGGACACTTTCAGTTATAAGATGATCTATTATTGCTATCTTTACTTATTTGATCAGTTGTGAAACAATAATATAATTTGAATGGCAATTATAAGCAATTCTTTTAGTAGCCTCGTGTTTCATTTTATGGATATATTTTTAATGATAAACGTTTTCCTCAAATTTGAGTTTTTATTTGGTAAATTGGTAACATTAATGAAAAAAAACCCAGCTTTTTTGTAATAAATTTGCAACTACATTTTTTATTAATTAGAATAACTATTTTTAATTTTTAATTTTTTTTATTTTTAATTACAAGGAATAAAAACATGGAGTAAAAACATGGAGTAAAAACATGGAGTAAAAACATGGAGTAAAAACTTATTACAAAAGAATAAAAAGTGAAATAATTTATAAATAAAGATTTAACAAGATGCAAGAAAAAAATATTTGCATATAAATACTTAACTATTAAATTTTTATTTTCAAAAAACTATTTTCAGGTATCCGTTTACATATGTAATTATAAATAGAATAATTCACTTTTAAATTTAGGTTTTTTCGCACATAAAAAATTCGTTGTCCAGTTCATATATTATTCATATCCACAGAAGAATTAAACCATTAAAAAGAATTCATTTTACGTTTCTCTGATTAGTTTAAAAAAATTGTCAAGAAGCATGAAAAAAATCAATTGAAAATGTGTGCGAGAAATGCAGAATCAAATCTCAGTTTACAGGGTGGACAACTGCTCACAAGATTGACAACAGAAATGTGGTTTCATAGAATAAAGAACCAATGAACAAAAAATTTCTTCAACTAAAGCTGCGACAAAAGTTTCGTCTTTTTTAGTAGAAATCAAGAAAACATTTTTAGAGTTTTTACAAGTTTTACAAGGCTGGGACAACTGTACACATTAGGACAAGACTGGAACTCTAACATAATAATAGCTTAAAACAATTCTACAAGAATTAAGAAACATAAGCGAGGTTAATGGTAAAAGTTATGTTGATAAGTGAAGTATCGACATAAACATTGATGAAGCAATGGCAAAGTATAATACTTTCAAATATATATATGCATCAATATCCGGTTGATAGTATCAGGTCTCTCTGAATTGCCTGTACTCTATTAAATCTACATCACTCTTCGTTGACGAAGATTATCAAAAATTTCAAGCGATCAAAAATGACAAAAAAAAGTCATCTGGATTAAACATTATTAAACGTAGGCTTGTTGAGAACATTATTTTTTCAATTAACTATTTTGTTTCAATAAAATCTTGCAGAAAACAGTTTGTATGAACTAGTAGGAAATCAAATTTACTCTATAGTGATTTCTTTCATTAATGTGTCTTATGTAAGATGTATTTTACATAACCGAAACATTAAAGTAATATTAAATGTTTCTTATTCTATTAAAGATAATTCTTATTTAAAATAAACTTTGTAAACTCAATTTTTAGATTGTTTAGTGCCTCAGGTGTACGTAATAATTGTGGTAAAACCATATTAAAGCACCAATAAAATATGATTGTTGTATGTACAAACGACAAAAAAATTTTCTGGGGCTCAGGGTAAGAAAATATTGTTGAACTTAGATATAAGTAGAAATAAAATTGCATCATTTATTTTATAGTTTTAAATGACAAAAAAAGATATTAGCTGTACAAACACGGGCTCCACCCCCTCTTATTCGGTCTATATTTAAGTATGTATGTATGTATGTATGTATGTATGTATGTATGTATGTATGTATGTATGTATGTATGTATGTATGTATGTATGTATGTATGTATGTATGTATGTATGTATGTATGTATGTATGTATGTATGTATGTATGTATGTATGTATGTATGTATGTATGTATGCATGCATGTATGTATGTCAGGGGCGGATCCAGACCATCAAGTAAGGGGGGGGAGGGGCAATTTTGAAGCAACCCCACAAATTATTTTTGTATAATTTTCGTTTGAATATTACTCTTTTTCTGTCATACTCTTATATATATATTACTCTTTAATTTTTTAATTTTAATCTTTAATTCTAAATAAACTACTCTATAATATATATACTACTATAATGACGTTATATATTGGTATCTCAGGAGTCCGGTTTAAAATTTGTGCGGCACAACTTAATTAATTCATTTTTAAATTGTACGTTGAAAGTTCACATCGGAAGTTGAACTATGGCTGTGCAAATGTATAAGGATGAAAGATGAGGGAGGAATCACATCACTACCTACTGATCTTTCTGTTGTTTTTGATTTGTGTGACCAGGTGCAATATCCAATCAGTCACAAGTTGTTTCAAATTATCAAGTCCTGTAATTTAAATGTCCTGTAAGTGTCGCCAGCGCAGAACGTAGCCAGTGTTGCCAGTGCTCAACCTTGTGAAGAATTTGAAATTGGCTGAGAACACAAATGACAGAAAACAGACCAATGGGTTTGGTCTTACTTAATGTGCTCAGAGAAGTTATTAACTGTGATAAACCGTTTTGCAAAGACGGAAAATCGTAAATTAGAATTTGTAATATGTTGGTAAAATAATCGACAAAATAAGTATGCTTCTTTTATAAAAGGCTACAAATACTAAACACAAAATCGCCCCCCTTATATGTTTTTTCAAATCATGTAAGGGGAGCAATCGCCCCCATGGTCTCCCCTACGGATCCGCCCTTAATGTATGTATGTATGTATGTATGTATGTATGTATGTATGTATGTATGTATGTATGTATGTATGTATGTATGTATGTATGTATGTATGTATGTATGTATGTATGTATGTATGTATGAGCGTATAAATAATAACAAAGTTATACTAACTAAATTAAATCTGTATATAATTATAATTTTTTTATTTTTATTTTTTTTTATTCTTTTAAATTTTTTTGATTTTTTTAGCTTTGATTATTCAAAATATCTAAACCAAAGTATTCACAAAAATTATCATAGTCAAACACAAGAAATAGATTTCAATAAAAAATACATGACTATCTATAACAATCACGATTACAAAACATTCTTGGGCAGTAAATCTGGACTAAGTCCCGGAGATGTTGATAAAATTAACTTGCGGTATAACTGTAGTATAAAAGTTCTGCAATCTTCTGCAACCACAGTGCAACCATGGGTTATTACAGTGCAACCAATCATTAATACAGTGTATAAAACATTATTGCTTTTAGCAACAAAAAGTAACGTAGTAACGTTTAATGTGGAAAACTCTACACCAAAAAAATCTGTGACTTTAAATAAAAACTATAATCAAATAGAAAATACTCTTACAAACTTTAATCATACAGAACCAGATCTAACAATTTTTACTGTTTTCCTAATAGCGCTGTCATTAGCTGTATTTTTTTGTTGTTTATTTATAAAACATTATGCAGTATTATAGTTTTAAAAATGTTTTGGGTAAACCGTCTCGTTTGAGACAAACGAAAGTACAAGGAAGTGTTTCTATACCTCAAAATTTATTCGATAACGTAAATGAAGGAAAACTATTGCTTTAATTAGTCAATGATGTTCAAATATTTTGTAAAAGTTCAAAAACCCAGTTATTAAATTTACAATTACAATGAATTAAGTAGAGTCACGGTTAAAGCTAATATAAAAAAACAGTGAATAAAAACTGAAGGCGATCATATTGCAAAAATTCATTTTAATACAAATGTTTATTTTATCATTTTTACGAGTAAATCGTATTTTTATATTATTTTAATATAAATTGTTAAGAACAATAAAATTTTCAATAAGTTAAAACCAATGACACACGGCAAAAACTCGTCTATAAAAACATAGAGAACTATATATCTAAATAATAATTAGTCCTGAAATTTGATTAATTAAGCATCTATAGAGAATTAAATTTTACTATATTTTCATGTATATATATATATATATACATATATATATATATATATATATATATATATATATATATTAGGGTGGTTCAGATTTAGATAAAAAATTTTTTTGGAATAGAGTGGAAGCTTATAAGGTGCGCAAACCCTCCTTTTATAAATACCTGCTCTTTTTATAGATGACATTCAAATTAAAAGAGTAACGGCTACAAATTTTTTAGAGGTTTTTATTGATGAAAATCTGACATGGAAAAAACACATTGAAAACTTATCCTCTAAAATTTCCAAAAGTATAGGAATACTATTTAAAATAAGAAGCATGCTAAATAAACATACTTTAATTCAGCTTTACCACTCTTTTATTCATTGCCATCAAAACTATGCTAATGCGGCTTGGGGTAGTGTAAGTAAAACTAAATTAGAACCACTTTATCGCCAACAGAAACATGTTGCACGACTTATTAATTTTAAACATCGATTTTATCATGCTAAGCCTATTTTAAACGAAATGAATATTCTTAATATATATCAACTTAATATTTTTAATGTATTGTGTTTTATGTTTAAATGTAAGTCTCGCACATCTCCAATTTCTTTTCACAATTTATATTCTTTAAAAGTTAAAAATAAATACAATTTGCGTAATGAAAATTTTATTCTTCAACCAGTTTTCAAAACTAATTTTGGTAAATTTTGTATTTTATTTAAAGGAGCATTTTTATGGAACAAAATAGTGTTAAAACTTTTTGATTCTCTCATGAATGGAACTTTTTCTTATTTAAAAGAAAATTGAAAGAAATTCTTTTCTCAGTTGAAAACATTCTAATATATTTTTAAGTTTGTTTTGTTTTTTATTAATACTCTTAGGAAATATTTTATCGTAATTTATATATACGAAATCTTTTATCTTAACTTATGTATATATATATATGTATATATATATATATGTGTATATGTATGTGTGTATGTGTATGTGTGTGTATGTATATGTATATATATATATATATATATATATATATATATATATATGTATATATATATATATATATGTATATATATGTATATATATATGTGTGTATGTGTATATGTATATGTATGTGTGTCTGTGTATGTGTATGTGTATATGTATATACGTATATATGTATGTGTATTTGTGCGTATTATTTGTATGTGTATATATATATATTGATGTGTAAGTATATTTATTTACATGTTTGTATGTTTAAATATGTATAAATAATTATATTTGTATTTATGTGTGAGTATTTGTCAATGAATTATTAAAGGATTATTTATTATTTAAAATCTGTTTAGGCGGGTCTCGATGACAAGATCTTAAGATCTTCTGCGAGTATCCGCGTTCTTGTTGTAACGTTAACAAAATCGTAATTCTGACTATACGTATTTTATTCATTCTTATATTGTAAAACTTATTTTGAATAAATAAAAAGAACAAAAAAAAAAAAAAAAAAAAAGATTTTTTTTAAAAAGTTCAAGGGTGAAAAAGTTTAAGGAAGAAACTTTAAAAAAAGTTTAAGGGTGGCACACAGCCCAAAACTACTTTTTTATTTTTACCCTTTTTGACATTTTTCAACCCCATGCGTGCCACCCTTAAACAATATTGAATTCAATTTGTTTTTCAATATAAACTCTCACGATGACCAATATAAAAATAAAATTCTAAAAAATTAAAGCACTCTAACTGTATTTTTTTTCTCAACGCTGCAAAGCTTATAGAAAAGTCAAAAAGTAGACAAAAAAAATGATTTTCCCTATTTCATGGATCGCGGCAACTTTTTTTGGTGATTGAGATAGATAACTTGCAGACATGTAGCAAACTTCAAACTTGGGTATGTTTATCCTTATATCAAATTAGGATGCTTCAAAATAAATTGGATTGACTGGAGCCTGGGAACTACAAAACTCCAAAACTTGTGCCCCCCTGCCCCAAATATGAGGGCATTATGTTACCGAGATTTACACTACTGATATTTTAAACTAAATTTATATTCATCAACAGATTTCAAATTTCATCTAATAATACTTTAGCATTCGAAAAATATGACTATGTAAAGATTTCACACTTTCCAAAATGTTAAAAACTTTACATTGTCATAACTTTCGAAGGCTGAAATATTATTAGATCAAACTTGAAATCTGTCGATGAATATGAATTTAGTTTTAAATAACATTTGAAGAGTACACGGGAAAAAACGGCACGTTTAAAAAGTTTTGAGAAAGTATATGTTAATCATTTATAAAAGTTTTCCTATAAAGCATAGAAGTAAATTAGGAAAAATTATTTCTTGAATAATTTACCTGGGGTTTACATTTTTATTAAAATATTTATAACTTTTATTAAAAATTTTTTTTTCCTAACTTTATACAAAGACTTTTATAAATGATTCATAAATGAGTCATTTTCTCATTCCGTCAACTCCGTTACTGAAATTTTGTCCTGTATAGTCCTGCATCTAGGACTATATTGTTATACTCAATATTTTTTTTTCTTTTATATTAAGGCTAATCGAGGACATAATTTGGTGCTTTAGACATTCTAATATATAGTATTTTAATACATGTATTAATTTACACCTTATCCTGTTGTAGCTCTTGTCAAAAACTTGCTGTCCCCACATTTTTTGTCCACTCCGTTATTACATTCTAAAATAGTCACAGGTTTGTAGTTTTTACTTATTTATTGGTTAAAATA
This sequence comes from Hydra vulgaris, assembly GCF_038396675.1. NCBI lineage: Eukaryota > Metazoa > Cnidaria > Hydrozoa > Anthoathecata > Hydridae > Hydra > Hydra vulgaris. The sequence goes on from NC_088920.1 coordinate 38,463,588, forward strand.
ATGAAAAAAAGTCCAGTTCTATGGAATTTATTAACATTTAAAGTTATGTCGTGCTGCAAGCATTATTTATATAAAAATGAGAGCCTAATTACCTTATTTTAAAAATGATATTCTTATTCGAAGTCTACTCCGTTACGCTTTTTTATTCCGTAAAGTTACAAATTTTTATATGGCGTGTTTTAATACTCCTTAAATCTTTTGGACAATATAGAAATAAAAGATTTGAAGATGTTTTCCAATGAGTAATAATGAGATATTATTGATTATGTATAATTATGTCTACTCTGTTACTGTCAACTCCGTGATTTCCTCTTAATAACGGAGTTGATAACAACACAACGGAGCTGACATCACGAAGATAAAAAAAATCAATAGCTCTTAACTAAGCAATTTTCTGCATTAAATAAACACGTCAACCGTTAGGGACTTACTACAGCGATAAAATATGATTATCTTGCAGGGTTAAATATGATTGCCATATGTACGCTGCGTTCTTTTACTTTCAAGTTATTGTAAGAGTAATTTGTTAGTATTTTAGTATTAGGATTTCATTTATTGTTTGGTTTTTATTTACATTTGACTCTAATACGTTTGGTTTTTAAAATAAATGTAAATCTTGAAATCGTTGGCATATGCGGCGTGAGCAGATGAAGGTTAAAGTGATATCAGAATTATCAGAAAAAGAAAAACGAATTGTTCGTCGTTATTGGCGCGTCCAGAAAGCAAAAATTAGAGCTGCAAAAAGAAAGATTGAAACATCGTTATCAGAGTCGCCGGAACGCGAGTTGAGTAGGAATAACGAACGCAAACAAAGAGGTAGAGCAAAGGTTGCTTACCAAAAAAACAAAGGCTTATAGAAAAATACAAACATTAACGGACAAGTTGGAAACGGCTAATTGTTCAGCCCAAAAATACAAAAAACGTTGGTAAGGCTTAAAAGTTTCCTGCTTGGTTTACAAGCAAATTCACCTACAACCGCTGACAGGTCATCTACTTTTTCTGTAGAAAACGGTTTTCTTACAAATGAAACAAGTAGGATGTCAAATTTATTAGCAGGTAATAAAACCCCAAACACTTCTTTTTCATCAAAAAGTAAAACTCCAAACAGCGAATGCCATCGTGGTAATGCATCGCTTGATTTGATCAGAGTGATGACAATTCTAGAATAATAACTGGAAAGAAACAGACTGTAACAAAAAATAAAGATAAAAAACAAAAGTGACTACTACACAATTCATTAATAAACCTTTATGAAAAATTTAGCGCGGAATATACGAGAAACAACATTTCATATACAACGTTTACTCGTTATCGCCCATCTTTTGTCCGCAAACCGTCGGCTAAAGATAGAGATACATGTCTGTGCAAAAAACACGAGAACATACAATTACTTTGTGTTAAACTTATTAACCTGCGTGTTTTGAACGAAAAAAATATTGAAGAAGTAGTGAAACAAGTTTGTTGTAGTACTGATAGAAGAGAATGCATTTTCAGAGAATGTAACATTTGTTTTAAGTCTCGTGTTCAATTTCAAGCAAAAGGATTGCTAAAAGAATAAAGTAGTATAGTTTGGTTCCAGTGGAAAAAAGAAAAACAGGAATGCGAAAAAATGGGAGAAAAGAAAACAACAAATGTTATCAGGAAAAGTGTAAAGCGTGGAACACTTAAAGATCTTAAATTAAAATTCTGTGAATCGATTCGAAACGAGCTATCCAAGCATGTTTTTATAATAAGACACCAGTTGAATGTACAAACAATTAAAAGAAATAGTAAATGTTAACGAAGCTGTTATACATTTAGATTTTTTTGAGAACTATGTGTGCAACAATTTTGCTGCAATTCAAACTTCAAATTTTTGAGCAAGTAACAAACAAGCTACATTGCATACAGGAGTAATTTATAAAATAGATGGACATCAGTCATTTACAACTATATCCGACTCTTTGAGGCACGATCCTCCTTCTATATGGGCACATATAGAACCCGTGCTAATTTCACTCAAGATAGATAACCCACAAATTACAGATCTTCATTTTTTTTCTGATGGACCAACCACACAATATAGGAATAAGCAAAACTTCTTCTTATTCTCTACATTGATATACGAATTAAAATTTAATTTAGCCAGTTGGAAATTTTTTGAAAGTGGACATGACAAGGGAGCACCAGATGCGATAGGAGGATCTGTGAAACGTCAGGCAGATCAATTGCTTATTATGGGTTGTGATCTTCCAGGCACTATTACAGGCACCATGAAATTGCATCAGCTGCACACAGACAGAAAATTTAATGTTTTGTATCGAGATTTAAGTTGCTTCAGTAAGAGGGCTACATTTTGCACATGCTACAATTTAAAGCGATATATGTTTTCCAAAAACACTGGCACGGTAAAAAAATATTTTTGTATTTTATTATTTTGCTAATTTATTTGTTTCTATAATATTTAAATTTATTTTAAGTACTGAATTTCTTTTTAATATTGCAGAATTTTAACAGTGATGAAAGTATTACTTCGGCCAATGCAACGGATGTCAATGATTACCAATTTCAAAATTTAAGCAAAAATATCATTGATCTGGTTAATTTCGATGAAAATTTAAATATCTTGTTGATTGAAGCAAATGATGTTGTGAGCGACCACGACTTTCTTCACATTAATGATGTATGGTAATGATCCAGTAACGGAGCGGACAGTATTTGTACAATTTAAATCCAAAAAAGATTTTTGTCGAGTTTCTTTTTTTAAAGACGCTTTACCTTTTTTAAAAAGACAATATACTGAATTTATTTGTATACTAAGATTTTCCCTTTAATTTAAAATGTAACTTACACTGATTTGCTTTTAAATAATAAATAATTAGCTAATAAATTACTTAAATGTCAGTAACAAGGCAGACATTGTCACATAAATTAAATTTTTTATGTGATTAAATTTGGCTAATATACTTAACATCTAGGCTGTAGTTATAGTACCCAGTATATTTCATTACAAAAATAGAACTTGTTACAATAATAATAATAATTCACAGATGTAGTTACATTTATGTTACGGTAACGGAGTGGAAAAAATTATTGGGCCTCATTACTTGATGATATCCAAAAACATTTAAATAGCAGATTCGTGCAAAACCAAATCTATTTTGTACATCCCAAATGATGAAATTTAACATACTTGTTAAAATTTTATAGATAAGCCAAACTTTATTTTCATGCAACATTAGTTGCGACAAAACCGTCTTATGAGAAATTGACTCAAATACTTTCTTAAAACTTTTTAAATGTAACTCGCCGTTTTTTACCAACAACTCTTCATTTGAATAAAACTTGGTAACTTATTGCCCTCACATTTGGGGCTGGTGGCACAAGTTTTGGGGTTTTGGTAGTTTCAAGGCTCCACTCACTGCGATTTTTTACAAAGTATTCTCATTTAATATAAGTATAAACATACCCAAAATTAAAGATTGCTCCATGTCTGAAAGTTATCTATCTTTATCACCAAAAAAGCTGCTGCAACCCCTGTACTTCTATGGTATTTTTCAATACAAAATCTAGCCAGTTAAATGGAATCAAAATAAGATATTATAGTATATTATATTATTTTCGATGTTAAACTTAGAGATAAATCTAGATGAAGATGGTTTACCCTCCCCTATTGATATACCTTTATTTCGAGCTGCGTGAGGAGGAGGGGGAAGAAATAAAAATAAAAATTAACGTCTTATTAGACTCAAGGTACTAGCTGTGTCTGTCAAATGATTTTAATACCGATGAAGCTCCAAGAAGATTTATATCCATGAACCTCATCATCTGCAACAGAGCTTTCATATCCTACCCAATATTTTAAAAATATTAGATTAAGTCATCATCAAACAATTAACTAATAATTTTTTACGCTGTTTTCTTATTTATAATTATTATTTTTAACCTGATATGGGGCAGTAATTGGCGATACTGCTCTAAGAAACCACTGAGTGTAAAAGATGCCGACAAACATAGCAATATCACAAATCTCTTATACATTTTCTTCTGATAAATTTTAAATGGTTTCATATAGTAAATAAATTTTAAGGTAATACAACGCTTTTGTCATGCATCTTGCATAATGCAATAGACCAGAAACCTATTATCTATTACATCTCTGTAGAACTGTTTAGCCTCAAGATGTTGTTTATTTATCCAAGCTTCTGAGTGAATCCTCATTAATGGAACTGTGCCTTTTTCAAGATCCTCCCAGACAGATTTTAGATGTTTAAAGAGCTGGTTCTTTGAACCAGACGTTTTACTTCCTGGATATATCATAATAAAGTGGGTAACATGTCTTTCAAAAATATGGCGTCTACAGGCAAGGAGAAGTATTGGCGGCCCCAGCTTAAACGCCATTCTCGTTATAACTCCTTGGCTTTCGATGATGGAAGCAGTAGTATCCAAGCTTATTTGGTGATTGAGAAAATCTCAGTGATTAAAGCATGGGAACTACCAAACCCCAAAATTTGTGCCATAGCCAAAATGTGAGAATAATAAGTTACCGAGTTTAATGCTATTGTTATTCTAAACTAAATTTATATTCATTGACAGATTTCAAATTTCATTTGATAATATTTTAGCGTTTTACGATTTTTTGGGCTGAGGGGCACAAGTTTTTTTATAGTTCCCAGGCTCCAATCACTCCAATTTCTTTTGAAGCATCCTAATTTGATATAAGTATAAACATAAGTTTGAAGTTTGCTCCATTTCTGCAAGTTATCTATCTCAATCACCAAAAAAAGTTGCCGCGATCCATGAAAGAGGGAAAATCATTTTTTTTGTCTACTTTTTGACTTTTCTATAAATTTTGCAGCGTTGAGAAAAAAAAACAAAAAACAGTTAGAGTGCTTATTTTTATTTTTATATTAGTCATTGTGAGAGTTTATATAGAAAAAAAATTGATTTCAATATTATTTAAGGGTGGCATACATGGGGTCAAAAAATGTCGAAAAAGGATAAAAAAAAAAAAAAAAAAGAGTACTTTGAGGCCGTGTGCCACCCTTAAATTTTTTTTAAAGTTAAAAAAAAAATCTTATTTATAAAAGAAGGGTTTGCGCATCTTATAAGCTTCCACTCTAGTTCAATAATATATATATATATATATATATATATATATATATATATATATATATATATATATATATATATATATATATATATATATATATATATATAGCAAATTTTTTTAACAAATATGGGTGAATGTTCCAGGTAACAAAAGAAAAACTATTCAAACTAAGGTGAGTAAAATATATTTATTATTTAAATTTTGACAAATATTTAAAATTTTTTTTCTCTAACACAGAAGGCCTTTCATATAAAATCTTCAGCTGTGTATGAGATATACAAAACTAAAAAAACTCTTTATATTGAACTTCCTATAAAAATTTTTTTAAAAAAGGAAGTAATTAAGGTTTATATAATGAACTATAATTAACAAAATTATAGCATAACTCAAAGTTGCAAGTTATGCTATAGTTTTGTTAATTATAGTTCCTTATATAAACCTTAATTACTTCCTTTTTTAAAAAAATTTTTTAGGAAGTTCAATATAAAGAGTTTTTTTAGTTTTGTATATCTCATACACAACTGAAGATTTTATATGAAAGGCCTTCTGTGTTAGAGAAAATTTTTTTTAAATATTTGTCAAAATTTAAATAATAAATATATTTTACGGAAGAACCTTAAACATTCATTTTATACTGCTGATTAAGGTGAGCAGTGTGATGTCTTACTTAAACAGCCTGTTGCCGGGGGCTTCAGTGCATATATCGACTGGAAAATAGCCTGACTTGCAGTGGAGTGTTGCTATATCAACTGAGGGTTTGGGATGGGGCAGCAATCTTTTCATTCATTATTCTTTATTTACTAAAAAAACCCGTATCGATTTAGATAAGCAAAAAAAGTAAGCAAATGCTCACATAAATATGCTATAGTATATGCTATAGTATATGGTATATATATATATATATATATATATATATATATATATATATATATATATATATATATATATATATATATATATATATGTATATATATATATATATATATATATTTATATATATATATATATATACATACATATATATATATATATATATATATATATATATATTTATATATATATATACATACATATATATATATATATATATATATATATATATATATATATATATATATATATGTATGTATATATGTATACATATATAAATATATATATATACATATATATGTATATATATATATATATATATATATATATATATATATATATATATATATATATATATATATATATATATATATATATATATATATATATATATATATATATATATATATATATATATATATACCATATACTATAACATATTTATGTGAGCATTTGCTTACTTTTTTTGCTTATCTAAATCGATACGGTTTTTTTTAGTAAATAAAGAATAATGAATGAAAAGATTGCTGCCCCATCCCAAACCCTCAGTTGATATAGCAACACTCCACTGCAAGTCAGGCTATTTTCCAGTCGATATATGCACTGAAGCCCCCGGCAACAGGCTGTTTAAGTAAGACATCCCACTGCTCACCTTAATCAGCAGTATAAAATGAATGTTTAAGGTTCTTCCGTTAAATGTTTAAGGTTCTTGAGGCCCCCTAATGATTAATAAAGCAAATTTCAAATCATGAAAATTTACTAAATTAAAATCATATTGAAACAGTAGAAAACCTAAAATAAAACAGTAGAAGTATATGTTTAGTAACAAAAAGTAAATTTAAAAATATTTAATTAAAAGTAGACATGAATCAAAATCTGTAAATTTTTAAAACCTTTTAACAAAAAGACGCTTTTTTTAACAAAAGTTCCTAACATAAATAAATAAAAGATAAAAAATTTTGTAAAATGAATTTTCATTAAACTAAGTACAGCAAAATTGAAATATGTGTCATGATGTGTGATTAAGTTGCACATTATGACACAGATTCATAAGCAAATTGCTAACGCTAAGTTATCAAGCACATCGCTACAATTATAGTCCAAGAAAAATAATATTTTTGTTTGACATATGTCTTTTAATCCTTGAATAAGTTTGTGGCAATATTTTTGACCATAATTTTGAATCTAATGGTTAAAAATCTAGCAGTAATTTTTTTAATCAATTGAACAACGTGTAAGTCTTTATTAAAATGGTCTTGGTTAAAGTAATTATCCAGTGTGTAACAAATCACGAACAACAGACCCTGCAATGTAGCATAACACACCTTGTTGAAACATGCTTATGTTTTCCTCAATGACGTATAAATATAACTAGATGTGTGACCTAAGTTAAAAAGTAAAGCAAGCGTCTGCAAAAATCTTGATTTCTGAAAGCGTTACTTAAGAATATTAGAATCACATTAACTGAACTTAAGTTTTCAAATAGGCTTTAGCTGTTAGATTTTAAGGAGCAACTATTTCTTCTTGAAAAATTGAAGATATATGATAATTTCGTGCTATTTATACGGATGCACAAATCGGCAAAAACAAGGCGCGTCGTTGCACAGATATAATGAAACACTTATACTAATACTAACTATACTAATAATACACTTATACTTAAAGTGTAATACTATTATCAATTGAATAAGTTATTAATTGTATATTCTGCAATATTTTATTTTATTTTGTGAAGTGTGCATTACTATTTCATTACTATATATATATATATATATATTATAAATAATATATATATATATATTTTTATATATAGTATATATATATATATTTTTTTTTATATATAATATATATATATATTATATATATATATTTTTTAATTTTATATATATATATATTATTTTATATTTTATATATGTTGTTGTTTGTTTTCGCGCAACTTTTTTTTGTTATCAACGATAAAAATGGCAGCTGCAAGTTTATGCAATAAAAATAGCAGCTGCAATTTTATGTCTGACTAAAAGCAGTTATTCATTTTTCATACTTTCTACTTTGAAACGTGAATATTTATTTCCATGAATTGATTTTAACATTTCTGTCTTTGTATGAAAAATATGATAGCATTTAAAATGATATGATTCATTTTTTAATATAATAATTTTATATAAAGCTTTTTATCAGAAAGTATAATAAAATAAATGCTAAACTCTGATATGAAACTTTTGCGCATGTTATTACTTCCAATTATCAGTATACTAAAGTAGGATCAGAATTAGGTTTGTAGGAGTAATAGGCCTAATTAAAATATATAATAGGATTATTAGTCTTATTCTTTTATTATAAGACTCTTATATCTTATCACATTTATTAAGAGTGATAACTTTTATAAACATTGAATCATTTAAAAATTACGGTAAATTATAGTATCTGCGTTTGTTTTCCAGCACTAAATATTAATAGCAAAAGATATAAATTACAATGTTGTGTAAGCAAAGCAGTATTTAATAACGACTATAAAACCAGTTATGAAAGATCCGTTCATGGTGGTAGAAAGGTTCATATACAAACAGTGGGAGCCCCAGAGAATCCTTTTGTAGCCTCCTTAGCTTCAATAAAACGAACCTCAGAATGCTGGTATTGATGTCGAAGTGGATAATAAAATACAAAGTAGTGAACATACAAAGTTAGACTTGATAATAATTGAAACATTGACTTCAACATGTGGTATATCCATAGAAGAAGAAACAACATCTTTTAATAAAAAATTTGAAGAGGTTGCAAGTTCCAAAATTCAAGATAATGATGCAAAGGGAGAAAACCCGGGTTATGTTGTAGTCCAGGAACAAGCAGAGAAATTTACAGAATTAAATTCTAAATCAGATCAATTAACCCAGTTTCATGACCGAGATGAAAAGGATGACACGATTATTATTAACTACTGAAGATACTACTGAAGTAAGCAGTGAAACAACAAATTGGACTTCGCTCATGGGGAATAAATAGATAATCTTAAAGATTGTAATGACATTTATAAAAAATATTGTAAAGAAGAATTAGTAAATGAAAAATTCGCTGCAATTTAAATTTTGAATGCAACAAGTTCTGTGGTGGAAATGTCAAAAAATGTTTTGAAAATGGGAAACCCTTTTATAAAAAAACTCGATACCAAAGCTTAAAACATTATAATTGACAAATTAGATTCATCAGAATTGATAAGCCATGAACCAGGTTTACGTCCACATACAATTACGGATAATCAAAAATTGTATTTAATCCAGTTAGGGCCACACCAACCAAAACTTGATAGTTTCTCAAGTGACGGTAAAAATAAATTTAATCCCCAGTGGTACAAAGAGTTTGAACATTTAGAATACAGCACCCAGAAGGATGCCACATTTTGTTTTCTCTGCCGCCTTTTCCCCAAGGGTTTTGGAAAGAAGGAAAAACTAAAGATGCTTGGATAAATGTTGGGGTGGGATCTTGGTCTAAGATAAAAAGCTATGGGAAAGACAAACTTGGAAAGCTTCAGGCGCACTTTACCTCTCAAGCACATAAAGTTGCATTAAGTGAATATTGTCACTTTCTTATGAAAAAAGGGCATATAGATCACCTTATTGATAAATCCAATAGACTTGCTCTAATAGAAGAGCAAAAAATAGAGGTGCAGAATAGAAAAACTGTCGAATTTCTTATCGATACATGCAAGACTTTGGGAAGCCAAGGGCTAGCGTTTAGAGAATTGGACAGTGCTAATCAAGGTAACTTTGTTGCAGTTGTTAATCTTATCTCTCGCTACAATCCCACTCTAAAAGCTTGGATTGAAGATAGAGCCCTTCGTCCATATAAAGTTACATACACGAGTCCATCGTCTCAAAATGAAATGATTAGTAAAATTGCAACTGAATTAAAGAGTAAAATCATTGATGAAATTAACAGCTCCAATTTTTTTCCGTGATGGCCGACACTACTCCCAATATGTCACATAAGGACATAATGAGTACAGTTGTGATAACAGCCAGTGAATACGGTAAGATTCGGGAAAGGCTTTTGAAATCCGTCGAATGCACTGATAAGACTGGAAAAGGGATGGCTGAGCTAATTTTATCTTCTTTACATAAAGAAGGCATTGACACATCAAAGATGGCTTTTCAGTCGTATGATTACGCGAGTTCAATGTCTGAACAATTTAAAGGAGTAGAAAAGTATATAACAGAAGAAGTTGGCCATAATGTACCTTACATACCTTGTCAAGATCACAGAACAAACCCTGCTCTTGAACATGCCTGCAATGTTAATGCTTTAATACGAGAATTGTTTAATGTCCTCGAACAGTTGCATGTTTTCTTCACATCAAGCACAAAAAGATTTAGTCATTTAAAAGAAAAACTTGAAGACATTGACATTTGTAAACCTGTCTAGAACAAGATAGACCGCACGAGTAAAATCTGTTAAGGCTTTAAATCAGTGTTTGGAAAAGGTTATTGATCTTCTTCAGAGCATCTCAAATAATAAGATTTTTGATACTAACACGAGAACTAAGGCAATGGGACTTCTGAAAAAAGTAACAACTTTTGATTTCATTACTCTTTTCTTCATGAAGAATATCATTGAGAAGATAAAAATATTAACAGAAATCTAAGAAAGTCCAAACTTCAATGTCATTGACAGTATTAATGTAATTGAAAGTACTGCCAAGAACATACAAAACATTAGTAGCGATACAGATGCTATGAACAATTTGATTGAAAGTGCAGTAATATTTTCTAGGAAATTATACATTGATGCAGAAAACGATTACGAACGACACCATAGATTAATAGCAATGGAAATGAAAGCTTTTTACCGGAAAGAATTAAAAGAGGTCATTGACTCTCTAGCCATGGGTTTAACCGAAAACTCGGCAGCATTAAAGGAAATATTTGCCCCTATCACCAAAACTTTTAGTTTTCCGTTAAATAAGGATAATTTGAGTATTGAAAACTTAACAAAAGCAAGCAAACTTTTTCCTCCTGGATACAAGGATCATATTCCAGACGTTCATGTGCTGAAAGGCTAGATGGAAATTTTGATAGATATCTGTTTAGAAGAAGGTGATGAAGATTTTAACTCATCAAGAACACCAGCCAAGATGCTGCAAGACATTTTGTACCATGTTGTGAAGTTAAAGGATATACTCAAACATGCCCATAAACTACGCATTTTTGTAATCACAGCTGCTTATGATGTAGCATCAAATGAATGTTCTTTCAGTCAACTCAAGATTGTAAAATCACATCTGAGAAAAACAATGAGTGACGAGAGATTGGATAGTCTCATGCTACTGAAGTGCAAAAAAGAACTTTGTAAAGGAGTTAACCCCGAACATCTTGTTAAACGATGGGTTCAGTTGAAGAAACGTCATATTAAAATCAAACAGTAGACAAAAAATGATTGACTGATGATAAAATGTTGTGCGTATAAGTTTTGTAATAAGATAATATTTTCCATATTCCTTTGTACTAACTCATTTCCGTTAAATTTTAAACTGTTATATATGCTGCCAGAATGGTTTGTAAAGTTTATTGGATTTGTAAATTTCAATATATTTTTGGACTAATACAATTTCACTATGAATGGGTAAAACTTTTAGACGTTTTTTGAATTGAATATTTTGTATATATGTAAAGAAAGCTATGTTTGTTAATAGAAGTTAATAAATACTGGTAATTGGCAGTTCATGAGAGTGAATGTTTTTTATAATTCAAGAATTCAAGAAATCAATTTTTGTCCTATTTACAAAATCTACTGATTGTTATACTACACTAGTATAACAATCAGTAGATTTTGTAAATAGGACAGAAATTGGTTTCTTGAATTCTTGAATTATAAAAAACAGTTTTGAAAACTATGTTAAGCAGTTGGGAAAAACAAGGTCTTTTCTCCTCCTCCCCCCCCCCCTGGAATTTTCTTACGCAACGCCCCTGTATGTATATATATATATATATATATATATATATATATATATATATATATATATATATATATATATATATATTTATTTATTTATTTTTCTAAATATGCTTAATTGATCAAATTTCATGACTAATTATTATTTAGAAGTACAGTTCTCTATGTTTTTATTGATGCGTCTTATGTTTTTGCCGTACCTCAAAATGGCAGACGCTGGCTTCACTAAATTATACGCAAAAAGCTGACATGCATCAAGTTATATTATTACGTCATTGGATAAATTCAATTAAAACTAAGCACTGGCAAGGCGGTTATTTGATCAAAGAGCATGGCGCAAGGCGGTTATTTGATCAAAGATCAAGGCGGTTATTTGATCAAAGAGCAAGGCGGTTATTTGATCAAAGAGCATGACGCAATAAGCATGTAAAATTCGCCCCCAGAAAATCGCCTCTTAATATCAAAATTTCGCTTTTTAATCTATTATTAAATATCACCTTGATATCTACCGGAATGACAAGAAAAAAATTCAGAAAAAATTCTGGAAAAAATTGGTAGTATAAAAGAAAAATCGATTAAATAGTCCAAATAAACGGGTTTTTTTAATAAGTCTTCATTTTCGTAACTTTGTTTTGCTTTAACTCTTGGTTAAACTCTTTGCTTTGTTTTAACGCGTTGGTTAGACAATGTTCTAACTGATTTTTATCATATTAGGAGAATAGCAAATAAATCTTTTTTTCTTTTTTTACAATGTCTAAATAAAAATATTTCTTTGCTTATTTTTTATTTATTTATGTATTTTTATACATCAATCAAAATAAGAATACACAAACAAATAAAAAAAAGCAATAATATAAAATAATTTTAATGAAACATTAGAAAAAATTAAAAGATTTTTTTTTATTCTCCTTACATAAAAAACTTTCGTTAAAACGCAATAATCAGTGTTTTTATCTTTTTTGAAGCACGATTATCTGCTTCCGCGTAAATTGGAACCTTTAATAGTTTAAAATAAAGATATTTAATAATCTTTAATTAGTTTTTTGATTGCTAAACTTTAAATGGCAAAAAAAATATGCTCGATATTTGTAGTGTGCTGTCATGTTTCTTTAAGAACTAAAACAGTTTAGTGCAGTTAGTTCAAAAGAAAATATTGATAGTTTAAATGAAATCCGAAAGAAAGAATTGGATTTGATTAAAAAAATGATAAAATCTGTAAAAAGTGCCAAAACACTTCACAACGAAATAAAAAAATAAAAAATAAAAATATAATAATGAAGAATATGTAAACGATATTTGATCTAGCCCCGGGATTTCCGATAACGCATTTTCTTTTTCAATAAGCGATCTATCAGTATTTTCAGCTGAAAGTGTAATAAGCAACAAAGATAGTTCTAGAGTTTCAAATTCACAAGTTGTTTTAAAAGAAACAACTGAAAGAAAATTAAATCCTGATGATGAAATTTTTTTCGCACTCTTTCGTCTCACAAAAGCTGTCTTATTTGTGGAAAGAAAAACATATATAAAAAGTTGAAAAACATTTCTAATGTAGCGATTGTTGACATCTATATAGAAAAAATATGTTAATTCCGCCTGGTTCTAAGCGTTGCAGCATTCATCTTTGTCAATCGTCAACTCTATTAATCAAGCAAAGTATGGAGATGTTATCAATTGGTACAGCTCAAAAAAAAAAGAGGTTAAAAATATTTTCGAAACAATGCGTAATTCTGTACTTCGAAATTCGCTTTTTTACAATTTCATGGATAAAGTATCTTTGATCGAGTATAAATGTCTCAGAATAACTGGATTTACAAGAGAACATTTTATTGAAGTAAGCAAATCACATGATTTAATGAGAAATTCAATCCAGCGCACTAAAACCCAGGCTTTGGCAATATATCTATTCTGGCTCAAAACTGAGTTGGATCATTTGACAATATCAATGTTTTTTAATTTGGATCCTGAATTTAATATAAGTCGGTTACTTCAACAAGTCAGAGAGTCATATACCATTGATTTTATTCCAAATAATCTATGCGTGAACCATATCCAAAGAAATGAATTATTAAAAAATAAATAACAGCCGTATTGCTAAAGAGACTTTTCAAACAAGTGATGATCAATTGGTATTAATAGCAGATGGAAATTATTGCTATTGTCAAAAGAGTAACAATAAGCGTAAAACATACAGTGTCCAAAAAAAAAAGAAGCACTTGGTAAAGCCATTCGTGATATATTCTTCTAACGGATATATCTTAGATGTTTATGATCCTAAACATATGTCCATTAGTTTGACCAAAACAACGTCTCTATATTTGTTTTTGTTGTTGGTTTTTACTCTTTAATGTAAGCATATGTTGGCAAAAAGCCATAAATTATGATAATAAACGGAGGTGACTTTCAGATTGTTTTTTAGGAATGTTGCCAACAAAGATCTCAATATATCCTTTTTTTTATTTATAATCAGCGTCTCTCAATTATTAAAAAACTATTTAGAAGTTTTAGGATCTTGCTTGACAATAGAGGGGCCGGAGAGGTAATCTTATTGCGTCATGCTCTTTGATAGCGATTTTTGGAGAAAGAATCACATGACGTTTAATTACGATTGCAGTTTTTAATTAGGTAATCAAGTGCCAATATATTACAATTTTAAGTAATCGCTACTAAACTAATCAAAATGAAATTATTTTTGATTGACCAAAAAATAGTTGCAGCTATTGCCATTCAGTAAAATGATATATTGTATATAATAGATGTCTAACTTAGATCCAAAAAGTGATACCGCTTTTGCCCCAATTAGAAATGGCTTCCACAATATTAACTATAATGTTCTGCTCTTTTTACTAATGACAGATTAAATTTGTAAAGAAAAAAAAAGCGGCTTCACTTTTCGTTATATTAAACAAATTCACAACATCATATATATATATATATATATATATACATATATATATATATATATATATATATATATATATATATATATATATATATATATATATATATATATATATATATATATATATATATATTGATATTTGAGGCTGTTTTGTATTATAATAATAAAACAAAACTCATAGTCGTAAAAGAGTGCTCAATATTAAAAAGATACTTCAAATAGAGCGATATACACGATAAACTTCGTAAGATATTTAATCGAAATACCATTAAAATAAGCTACTCATGTATGCCAAACATTAAGTCCATCATTAATTCGCACAATCACAGGATATTATATAGCCAAGGTAAAGATGAGGGAAAAACATGCAACTGTGTCAATAAATCCATCTGTCCCATGAACAATCAGTGCTTGTCGAAGAACATCGTTTATCAAGCGACCGTGTCGTCAAATGAACCTGACTACAAAGAAAAAGTATATTTTGGCTTATGTGAAACTCCATTTAAATTTCGGTATGCTAACCATCTAAAATCTTTTAACATTAATAAATATAAAAATGATACCGAATTGTCTAAAGAAATTTGGGACATAAAAGTCAAAATGTTTACACCCTTAATTAAGTGGAAAATTGTAAAACGTTGTAATCCTTGCAACACTTCGTCAAAAATTTGCAATCTTTGTTTATAAGAAAAATTCCTTATTTTAACATATAAAGGTGATAACTTGTTAAATAAACGAAATGAGTTGATTTCAAAATGCAGACACAAGAATAAATTCCTCTTATCTTTTTTTGACACCGGTGATTAGCTGATATTTTGTTTTTTCTTAGCGACGTTAAGATCCCACTACACAGTATTTTGTAATTTTAGCGGGTTTTTTTGTTTTTGATTTTGTCTTCAATGTCTGTTGATAGCCGTATAGGAATTAAACTTAAACTAAAATATAAAAAGTTTTTTTTTCTTATTTAATATATATATATATATATATATATATATATATATATATATATATATATATATATATATATATATATATATATATATATATATATATACATAGCCTGAAAAAGGTTACCCAATGAGGTTAATTGTAAGCACCATTGGTACACCTACATATAACATCTCTAAATATTTAGTCAATATGGTACAACCCACTCTAAACTTAAATGAAACGCGTTTAAAAAATTCTCAACAATTTGTGGATACAACAAAATTATGGGAAATTGATAAGAATGAGGTTCAGGTCTTTGATGTTGTGAATTTGTACCCTTCGGTCCCGATTAAAGAAGCAATCATTATACTAGTTGAAAGATTAAGAAACAACCAGAGCTTTACATCTAAGTTAACTTTTGAAGAGATCAGATTACTTTTAGAACTTTGTCTTTCTCATTGCTATTTTTTATATGAAAATGACATTCATGAGCTCGAAAACTCCGGACCAATTGGGTTAGCTCTTATGGTGGTAGTTGCTGAGTGTTTTTTACAACATCATGAAAGTAATGTTCTTTCATTGGCGCTTAACAACAATATCCATGTGAAATCATTTAAAAGATATGTCGACGATATTAAATCAAAGTTCCAAGTAGAAGAACATGCGCAAAAGTTTTTAGATCTACTTAACAAACAACACAAAAGTATTCAATACACAATGGAATCTGCCGACTTAACCAATACATTAAACTATCTTGATGTTTCAGTTACCAACACTTAAACCGGTACATATAGTTTAAAATACATCGCAAAAAGGCAATCACTAATGTTCAAACTAAACCGAAATCATGCCATGACCCTAAAATTATCAATGTTGTCTTTATTGGTTTCGTCCATAGAGCACTACGTTTATGCACAATAAATAACATTGATGATGAGTTGTCGTTTCTTATCGATGTATTTGTAGAAAACGGTTATGAGAGAAAAAGTCTGGAAAAACTAGTTAAGTCTGCGAAAGTGCTAACAACAAAAAAGATCTCACGAAAAATCAACATTTCCTAATGTCTCGAAAAAGAATTGTGTCTTTACACTGGATCCCTGGAATCAGTCCTTAGTTACGAAGAGTTTTTAAAAAAGCAGGATACGCACCAGTGTTTAAGTCTCCAAAAATCTCTAAAGTCTACTTAATTCTAAAAATAAACATACACTACCATTTAATTCCTATCTTGGTGTTTACAAATTAGAGTGCTCTTGTGGCAAATGTTATGTTGGTGAAACTGGACTGAAAATATCGTCTCGGATATGCCAGCATCAAACAAGTGCAGCAAACAAGGTAAAGGGAAAAATTCAGCTGTAGCTGAACATTCCAAAATTTGCCAAGGAAATTTGCCAAGAAAAATAGTTTTAATAGGAAAGTTAGGGAAGCGTTGGAAATACAGCACAACGAAAGTACCTTTCGCGACAATGGTCTTAACTGGGATAATGACAATTATGTGACGACGTCATTTTGGAAACCTATGTTCAAATTCTTGCGTCACAAAAAACTCTCTTAAAAAACTCTCAAAAAGAAGCTCTTACAAAGAACATTGTTTCGTAAATTTAGACGGTTTTGTATAATATTATTTTTTATAACGGTTTTTAATATACTTGATAAAGAGGGTATCTATATTCCCTCGAAATATTATAAAAACAAATATATTTTTAACAAATAGAACTTAATTCATAAAAAGAAGTTTTTAAAAAATTATGTATATATATATATATATATATATATATATATATATATATATATATATATATATATATATATATATATATATATTTATATATATATACATATGTATAATAAAAGGTTTGGGATTTTAAATCATTTAAATCTTGTTAAAACCTATTTTAAATTGCACCTTTAATGTTGTTGTGGAAAGTTATGGAGCATTCTATGACAATTATGAGATGCTCGTTTAATAGTTTTTTATTAGTAATTACTTTTATGTTTAAACGGTTTTGTAAATTTTTGTAATGTAAATTTTTTATGGACGTATCGTGTTATGTATTGAGTTAAATTTATGTGAACATAAATTTAACACAATACATAAAAAGCAGAGTTTAATTTTTATAAAGAGAAATTAGCTAGTTTACGAAAAAAAAAAGATTTTCAATTTATTGTTGTATTGAAAGCAAGAAAACTTCTTCATCTAGTACTTTAATTTTTAATGTCGTCTAAATAACTTTTCTAAAATGCCGTTTTCACCTAGAAAATTGAATGGGTCAAATGTGTTTTGTTCATTTAAATAGTCCGCAAAAAAAAATGGAAAATTGTACAATATATGAGGAAAATAATCATTTCATACACCCTAATATTAATGTTTTACGCTAAAATGCGGAAAATTTGGACAAAAATGTATAATGCACATTTTTCCTTTTCCCTAGTGCCTAGTTCCCTCGTATCTTGTAAAATGAAGAACAATAATATTACAGATCGCATTTTTAAGCTTACAACATAGCTGACCTATATCGTAAGTTTTTTACAGCATAGCTGACTTATGTCGTAAGTTTGTTACAACATAGCTAAATACTATGATGCTTGCGTACTGAGGCAGAAGTTAGCTGAAAAAGTTAAATCGTGGTCTGGTATGAATGTCTGGTATGAATGATTCTGTTAACAGTTGTCTTGCTCAGAAAAATAATCAATGAGCCCCAACCTTTCAGGCCCTTTTTATTCATGTCTCTCTACTAACTTCTTCTAGATGAGTTTTCAAAATATTTAATGAAGTTACAATACAAGTATACACACACAAAAAAAAAGCTAAATAAAATTAAGATCTTTTACATACAATTTTAAAATTTAATGAAAACATAATTTTGAAATGCATGAGTACAAAACAAAAATATAAATGTAAAAATATAAGTTTATATAAATAATTATGAAGGTTTAGTAATAAATAGATTAGGATTCGAACTTCGAAAGTTTTCGAGCAGTTCTTTATTAGTAATATTTAGTGTGATTAAATATCCTAATAACACGATAAAGTAGAATAAACATAAATTTACTTCATAAAATGATCTGATTGCATTTCTCGTTAAACATTTCTTTATTTTTTTTTTTTTAGGTGCCCCAAGAAGACCTAACAGACTTGTCACAGAACACCGCGGAAGTGCATTTAACCAAGAAGTTTACGCCTCCTTCCTTTTCGTGACGCGAAATGTCTAAAGCTCGCTTCGAACCTCAATCTCCTGCTTATAGAGCAAGCGCTCTAACCACTGCGCCACGGCCGCAATTATATATATATATATATATATATATATATATATATATATATATATATATATATATATATATATATATATATATATATATATATATATATATATATATATATATATATATATATATATATATACATATATATATATATATACATATATATATATATATATATATATATATATATATATATATTATATATATATATATATATATATATATATATATATGTATATATATATATATGTAAGCTCCTTCATGTTTACCCGATAAGCAATGTCTTGTTTTCCAATATGCAAAATGATGTCAATTACTCTATCAAAAAGAAGGCGTTGTTGTTCCACCTCACTTTGTCTTTTACTGTTAAACAGGTGATCAACTTCTTTCTTTTTCTCAGCTGCAAAAAAACCATTAATGGCTGCAAAATGAGATTTAGAATTTTCATGCTTTTGAAGTCTATCTAACAGATGCCGTTTGTTACAACTAAACCCAGTTATAAAAGTTTTGGTCTTGTGAGAATGCCATACACGCACTGCAGAATATCTTTTCAATGAAGTGGAATATAATAGTCAACTTCGTTGGACTTGTTCACCGTTAGGCATATCTCTGTAATATAAAAGAAGTCATATCTGTTGTTAATTCTTCTTCAATCTTATTTGGCTCAGATTGTTCACTATCTGTCTCTTCTTCTTTAGATATATCATCTATAAAACATCCATTTCATTTCTATCCTCATCAATCAGTTTTTCTCTATCATGAACGATAGTTTCTGGAACAATCAATTCTACTCCATACTCACGTCCTCAATAATATTTGGGACAATAACTTCTTACAGATTTGTCAGTTTGCTATCATTTTTAAAGTTCGCACACAGAGGCGATTCTACGAACAAAACTAGGGGGGGAGGGTGAATTTGTAAAAAGTACCAACTGGCTTCTGAAAAAAAAAAGAAAAAAAAAGCTCCTCTAAACTAAAATTTACGTCTCTGTTTGCACATTTTTATCTCCAGGGCCCTGGTCTTATATAAAATATATACACATGACTCAATCAAAACAAAAAGTTTAATTTTTTTTGTTATAAATTGATTTTTTAGTCTCTTACTCAAGATAGTTTACTTTACCACTAATAAATAAAATATAAGGCTGCTTTACGATGTCTTTGTATATTTTATTAAACATTTCATATTTTAATCGTATAAATAACTACCATATTAATTATATTGTTTTTGCAAAATTAATGCATATTATTAATTTGTATTTTTGTGTTTTACTCATGCATCAAGATTGGGGCCAAGCACTTTTAAGCGTGATATGGGTTTGGGAAGGAGGAAATCCTCCAACCTCCCTGGCCATTCCGACCATGATTTAAGGCGATGCTTGTAAAAGTAAGGGACGAAGGCCAAAAAAGTCTTTTAGGGAGGCCACATCCTGGACCAAAAAAAGAAGGGCAGAGAAGAACAACAAAGGGAAGACTCTGGAATAGGAACTCATAGCTAGCTGCAACAAGTTGAAGGAGGAAGGAAGAGAGCAGGACTGTTCTATTAAAGTTGGTGAATTACAATTATTACGTATACGTGGTAAAAGTCACGTAGATAAACGTGATAAAAGTCACGCATTTATTTATGGTTTTTAATGGCTATTGTTGTTTTATAATTTTCATGGGAATTATAACTTTGTATTTATATACGATTTTTTGTAATAAAACAGAAGGTTGAAAAACGCTTAGATATTTGTTTTATATATATATATATATATATATATATATATATATATATATATATATATATATATATATATAAACGAATACAAGAATGCAACAAGCTATTTCGGCTATTATGCCACCAGTATTTGATGGCAACCATCAACGGTTTATCCGTCAACTGCGAACATATATTGCAGCAATGGACATTGACGAAGCAAAGAGAAAAACGATAACATTAACATGCTTGCCACCACAGATTTATTCTGCATTAGAAGATCTATGCTTGCTGGCATACCCAGAAGACGATTCAGTGACTTACGAAGAGATCGAGGAAAATATTATGAAGCTTTTTAAACCAAAGTCATCGTTAATACTACGCTTTGAATTTGCAACAATTAAAAAAGCAAGTAACGAGAGCGTGACGGAATTTTCACGACGGATTGCAAGAGCTGCTGAAGGATGCAAATTTACGGAAAGAGATGACAGGATGCGCGACCAATTTATCACTGGCTTTAACGATGGAGCTACAATCAAACGGCTAATACTGGAATCTGAAGAACTTACATTTGCAAAGGCTGTTGAGGTTGCTGTTATTTTGGAACGAGTGACTCAAGAAGCCCGACAGTTGGATGGTTCCGATAATGTGATGGTTGCAGCAACATCGCTACTTCCCCAAACAACTGATTTTGCCGGAACAAATAAAATAACATGTTTTAATTGTGGGAAATTTGGACATTATGCACGGGACTGCGAGGCAAAATGCAAGAGCTGTTTAACGATTGCAAGGTTTAAAAGGAAAAGGGAGAATTTGGAAATAATGGCATCCAGTATTCTCACTGAAACAGCATAGCCATCATTAAAAGTTAAAATAAACGGAATGTTCCGAACAGCATTAATTGATTCTGGATGCTCAATTACAGTGGTTCATGCTGAATCTACACGTGGACTTGTTTCAAAAAGTGAAAAATGCATCACAACTTTGGGAGGAACTGTACAAGTACTAGGTGAAATGGTAATCAAATTGGAAATTGATGGAATATATCGGATGGTTAATTCGTTAATTGTAAAGGACAAACCATTCGGGTTTGATTTGATTTTTGGAATGGATGCTATTGAAAAATTCGGAGGAGCCGTAATCTATGGTGATAAAAACCGTACCGTCCGAATGTTAGCATGTGACACGGAAAAATGTGGCGCAAATTATATAAGTAAAGAAAACGAAATAAACGAAAAGAACAAAATAAACGAAGAGAACGAAATAAACGAAGTAAACGAAGAGAACGAAGTAAACGAAGAGAACGAAGTAAACGAAGAGAACGAAGTAAACGAAGAGAACGAAGTAAACGAAGAGAACGAAGTAAACGAAGAGAACGAAGTAAACGAAGTAAACGAAGAGAACGAAGTAAACGAAGAGAACGAAGTAAACGAAGAGAACGAAGTAAACGAAGAGAACGAAGTAAACGAAGAGAACGAAGTAAACGAAGAGAACGAAGTAAACGAAGAGAACGAAATAAACGAAGAGAACGAAGTAAACGAAAAGAACGAAGTAAACGAAGAAAACAAAATAAACGAAGATAACGAAATAAACGAAGAGAAAGAAATAAACAAAAACAACGAAATAAAACATCAGGATTTCACGGCAAATTTCGACGGAAAAAAGTGGACGGCATCATGGAACTGGAATAAAGAGCCCGCAATTAATACGATCCGCGAATACAATTAATACGATCCGCGAATGCAAGATGAATTAATACGATCCGCGAATACAAGATGAGCGAAAAGCATGAAAGTGTTACCGAAAAGAAATAAATAAATAATCAACTCTGGCATTCTTGTGCCGTACAACGAGCAAGCATTGGGACCACCTGAAGTATTGATACCGCTCATGTGTGTTGTGCAAGAAAATAAAGGTAAAAAGATACGCCCAGTGGGAGACTTCCGAGCTCTCAACGAATTTGTAAATTGTCACACAGCAAATGACGTTTGTCAAGAGAAACTGCGTCGTTGGAGGAAAATTGAAAGTGCGAAAATCCTTGATCTTAAGAAAGCCTACCTTCAAATTCACATTGACAAAAAATTGTGGCCATATCAAACTGTGATTATAAATGGTGAACGGTATTGTTTCACCAGAATGTGTTTTGGCATCAACGTGGCTCCAACAATAATGACTACAATTCTTTGTCACAAGCTCAATATGAATTCTACTGTGAAGAAAGCATGGGATAATTACATTGATGATATATTTGTCGATGAAAGTGTAGAAACAGCTGAAAATGTAGCGAAGCATCTTGAGAAATTTGGGTTGCAGTGTAAACCTCCAGAAGAGCTAGAAAAAGGACGTGTTTTAGGATTGAGAGTCGAACGAAATAAAAATGGGGAATTGATATGGAAGCCGAACAATGTAGTACAATTCCAATCTTCAAATGCAGTCACACGATCACAGCTTTTTAGCAATTTAGGTAAACTTATTGGACATTACTCGGTGGCAGGAAGTTTGCGTTTACAAGCTTCATACATCAAACGATTAACTGGAAATATTCCATGGAATGAGTATGTTTCTGAAGATTGCAAAGAAAAAATGAATGAGTTGCTTCACCGTTTGGAAAAAGAGGACTCGGTTGGTGGGAAATGACTGGTACCAGTGAATGGAAAAGCTGAGCTTTACTGTGATGCATCGTCCATAGGACTGGCTGAATACGATAAAGGAAATAGCAAAAGATATTAAGATTATTGTACAATGGATTCCATCTGAACTAAATCTAGCCGATCGACTTTCACGAATCCCTTAAAAATGGTGCAGAACAGTGTGTGCAACCGGAATAATCCAACAGAAAGACATATGGAAAGTTCATTCAATTGGTCATTTTGGTGTCGATCGAACATTGCAACTTTGTTTACGAAACAACCAGAATGTATCACGTAAGGAGGTTTCAGCAGTAATTGCAAGTTGTAACCAGTGCAACTCCATCGATCCTTATTCCGTAAAATGGAAGCATAGTCAGCTGAGTGTAAAGCAAAATTGGATTCGGGTTGCTCTCGATGTGACGCATGTAGGTGCAGAACTATACTTATCAATGATTGACTGTGGCCCATCACGGTATACAGTGTAGCGCAAACTGGTAACCAAAACAGCGGCTGAAATTATTGGAAAGCTGGAAGAAATATTTTCCTTATTTGGACCGCCAGTCAACCTTCCAATGGACAATGAATTTCGTTCACACACGCTAACAAGGTTTGCTGACGAGTGGGACGTTGATTTAGAATATTGAGCAGCTCATCGAGCTCAAGGCAATGGTATCGTTGAACGCATACACAGAACAATCAAAAGAACAGTCGCCCGCTCACGTTGCTCAATCGCTCTGGCAGTATTACTATACAATGAGACGATCTCATCAAATTGTAGTAAAAGTCCATCGCAGCTATTTAAGCAAAAATCAACGTCGTTTATTCCAGGTGTCGATACACGTAAGAAAGTCTAAAAAATATGAAGCAGACAACAGATTCAAGGAACGTGACAATGTTTGGGTATAACCAGCTTAAGAGACAAAATGTGAACGGTCTTGGATACCTGGTATCGTACGGAAGCAAAATGCCTGGTCGTTTGACGTCGAAACCGCAAATAGGGTATTCCCACGACATTTCTCACACTTGCGTCGCCGTATTCCGGACTCTCATGATAAAAAAGACTCATTTAACGATGGTCTTTATATACTAAAAGATGGAGTTGGTAACGGTAAAGGAAGATATAACGAGAATGCCGTTCAAGTTCGAAATGATTGCAACGAACAAACGATAACGCGCTCCGGACAAATAATAAGAGCCCTACAACGATTAGACTTATGAGTTAATTCACCAAGAGGGCATGTTCTATTAAAGTTGGTGAATTACAATTATTACGTATACGTGGTAAAAGTCACGTAGATAAACGTGATGAAAGTCACGCATTCATTTATGGTTTTTAATGACTATTGTTGTTTTATAATTGTCATGGGACTATTGTTGTTTTATAATTGTCTATTGTTGACTATTGTTGTTTTATAATTGTCATTATAATTGTCATTATAACTTTGTATTTATATACGATTTTTTGTAATAAAACAGAAGGTTGAAAAACGCTTAGATAGTTGTTTTTAATATATATATATATAAACGAATACAAGAATGCAACAAGGACGCTTAAGTTCTGAAGAAGATCAGAACCTTTTATATTAATGGTTCAACAGCTGAGCATAAGTGCTACAATGTTGTTAAAGATTTGACCTTTTGGAAATGTGGGTAGTAGATAAGTTTGGCATAATTTTTATGTGTTAAATTAATAATAATACAAATTGTCTTTATTCCTCACCTGCCTTGTTACCCTACTGATCCGGAGCAAGAAGACGGAAGAGGTTTCTAAAGAAACCCACTCTATTGCAAATCCGCTTCCACACTCTATTGCAAGCTAATTAGTTTTAAAATTGTAATAAAAACAAAGCTGTTGTGGTGGAGGAGAGAAACTTTTTCAAGGATTTTCAGGCTGCCCCTAGAAGGTTGGATGTCACTAAGAGGTCATTTCACTAAGAAGTTGCCACACTTCTTAGTGAAATGATTGACGCAATTTAAATTCCCGAACTTTATTACTTATATTAAGATATAAAACTTTCCCATATAATTGAAAAACCATCAAGACATCCTAGGACTACCTTGATCACCCCTAAATTGACCACTTAAGCGGTCCTGACTCCTCCTAAAGACCAAATATGCCCAGATTTAATTTCCTTGACTTCAATTATCTATATTTAGACACAACATATCCAGTGGTGAGATCCAAGTATTTTAGGAACCGGTTCTATCTTAAATATTAGAACTACCATCGTTTTTCGGTGCATGATACATCCAAGTACTACAGATTTGCGATTGTATGTATATGCAACTTTTTTTGTTTTACACGACTGTCATCAGCAGAATGATTTTGTCTTAGCCATGATTTTACAGTTGATTGGGGATCCCAGTCTTCTAATGGTAGACCCAGCAAATCTATAGTCATTAAATTGTTTGCATTTTCAACAAGTAACCTACTTCTTTTATATAAATAGATAATATTGATTTTTGAAAAGCCTCTTTCAGCTTCTGCTAAACTGACAGCTATGGTATTCACAATACTTTTGGCCTTTCTAATACTTGGTGGTATTGTGTGGTTTACATCATTCTGTATTGCACTTTCAGCAAAGTCTCTAAAATCATTGACATCAATTTTGTAGGAGAAAATATCCTGAAACATGCAAAGTTTTTTTTCTGCCTCCATCCATGTTATAGTGACATAGTGATCTCTTCAATGTTCCATGATTTAGGTTCCACTTAGTTTATCAGATCATGCACTAGATGTGAACCTTTATCATTGTCTCTACTTGACAAATGGTTGAAATCCATTAAACTCTTCTGCATGTTCTGGATTATAGAATCTAACAGCTTCTCTCTTGGCAAATTGACAAGTTTAGAATTTTCAGTAAAACCTATTTTCTTGAAGTTTTCAGATTCCAGTTTTACATCAACTTCTTTTCATGTTGTCCTCTATCTTTCTTAAGCATTTCCAAGGTTTTTACTGTCCTCTTAACTAATTTCTCAGCCATTGGCAGTAATACACTTCTGGCTTGCAATGCATTTGAATGAAGAGAAATTTCATGAAGTATATCTAACATGAGTCCAAGTCATTTAAGAAATATTTGTTTGACATCCATGCAGCCATTCCTAAAAACCTTGCATCTCTGCAGAATAATTCATGCAGAGCAGAATATTTCTGCCACACTGCTTGTGCTGCTCTCAAACTACACGCAGCCTATCTAAAAGTTTTCAGGATCTTTTGCCCCAGCTGATGAGAAATACTGTACAGCTGCATTTGATTTTTGTTTGACTGGTGAAAGATTGAATATATCTCATCCATAAAGATTTTGAAGTAATTAACTTGTTTTATTTCTTTTATGGCATCATCCAAAACAAAATGCAGCCGATGGTTTAAGCAATGTCAAAGTATAATGTTAGGAAAATCTTTCTTCAGTCTTACACCCACACCTGACGATTGTCCAAGCATCATACTGGTCCCATCTGAGCAAAAAGCAATGAGATTCATTTTCAAAAAATCCATACCAAAACCAATACTATTCAACATTTCTACTAAACATCTGTGTATGTTTTCTTCTCCTTGTCCTTCAAGTTCCACAAGTCCCAGGAAAATCATTGGAGGCAACTCATTATTCTCTACTTTCGCATAGATTATAAGAACAGACATATTTGATATTGTGGAAGCTTCATCAACGATGACACATATTTTACGTTTTTCTTCCATAATCTTTAAGAATATTTAACCTCTAATGTCCTTTGCAATTTGAGACTATTTTTTTTGCACTTTTGCGGGAATGAAGGCAGAAATCTATGTCAATTCCATTTTTAATTTGGAGTTCAATTTCGTATTTCACATCACTAAGTAGCCTGCTCCTTTTTGTTAAGCTATACACTGTGTTGAAAACTTTGCATGTTGAACTGATGTACTTCTCATTAGCTTTATCAATGCTTTTGGTAATGGTATCATATTTACAGGAATCAACTTGATTTACACAAATTGCGTGAGCCTTGGATGTAAAATGCTCCTTCATTTCTGTGGGAAGCTAGCTGGGTTGTTTTGTTCTTCCCTGATGCTAATACTTGACACTTTTTCCATTCTATTGAAATATGTACGTCTATCATATTCAGAGAATCAAATTTTCCACAATGCAAGCAACCAAGTTTTTTGTCCAGCATAATTAATCCATCATACTTTTGTTTAAATGAATCATATTGCTTCATACTCCAGAAGTCTGGAAGTTATTGTTCTTGCTGAACAGCTTTGGGAGCTGAGGTGGTACTCATTTCTTCCTGCAGCATATTATCCTGAGGTGAATTAGCATTTTTCTCTTGTAGCACTGCATTAGGAACTAATATGGTATCTGTTCCTTTTTCTACCATAGCATCATGCAGGGAAGCAGTATCTGTAGCTTAAGACAAAGCAGTCTCATCCAGAGTATCTGCAGTTCTTCTTACTTTCTGTACAAAGTGGAACATGCTCTACTGTCTCTTCATTTTCAGAATCTATTCTAAGAAATAACCAAAAATACAACATTTACTAATTTAAGACTCTTTCACATTGTGGTAATCATAATGTCTATCGAACGCTATCTAAGTTTGTTAGTTTTAGATCTCATATCAATTTAAACTATTATTTATAACATAGTAACTTACTTTATTAAAGTTGTCTTCAATATTTTGATGTAATACGGTGTAATATCCTATATTTTTAATTTTAAGAGATCGTTTGTGTTTTGTCTTCGTCAGGAAAGCCATTTTTGTTGTGTGACAACTCCGAGTAATTAAATATTACGAGAGCGCTATATCTTGTTACGCTTTCCGAGGATTTAGTAACCGATTCGCAGAGTATGTTACTGTCCAGGAACCGGTCTTGCAAACCGGTGCGAACAGGCTGAATTCCACCACTAAACATATCCTACCTAATGGAAAAGCATTGGGAAACCCTGTGACCACTCTTAACAACCCCTAAAACGACCACCTGTGTAATCATAGCCACTCCAAACTTAAAATTGAGCCCAGAAATAGATTCCTTGGCCCCAAAAATACCTATAAAGATGTATCATATTTAAGCCATTAACAACTTTGCCATTTTTGAAAATTCTGACCCATTGTGCATTATCAACCATTTAAAAATATTTTTCCTGTTTTTTTTTAATGTTGTTTTCCTGCTGCAAAATCATGCAAAGATTTTTTGATATTTAAAAGTTTGTGCACAAGTTTATGTTGGATTGTAATGCTCATATAATAAAATAAAAATGAATTAAAAAAAATTGTAAACCGCTTGACGTCAAGGGCTTGAATAGGTTGTTAGATTGTTAGATTATAGTTTAAAATCAGATTTTATCTATTAGAATACATTATGCATTATAACTGAAGATTTTTTTCTAACCACCACGGCTGCATTAAGTACTTTCTCACTTAACTTAATACAAATAATGCAACAGTTAAAAATCAGATGAAAAAAGTATTTATTGAAAATAAAAAATTGTCTTAGACTCTATCAGAAGTAGACAAAGACTTTTATGAAAAATAAATTGATATTTTCAAAATATTCGTGAACGTTTTTGCTATTCCGGAAAACAACCAAGGGTGGATCCATAGGAGGGCAATGGGGGCAATTGCCCCCTCTTAGATATTTTGAAATAATTTTATATTTAATAAAGTATGTTGTTTCAAAGTGAAATTATGGAGGCTGTTTAAAAGCAATAAAAAAATTTAATAATTTGTTTAGTGCAAAAATAAATAGGACTGCTAGGATATCAGTATGACGTAATTTCATAGTAGAATAAAACAGTGTAAGACTACTTTCTAAAAAAACCAACTAAAAACGTTTTGAGATTTAAACCTAAAAATTGCCCCCCTCCCCCTACTTAATTAGAGTCAGGATCCACCGAATCAAAAAATCCCCCCCCCCCCCTCCTTCTTACATCTTCAGGACATTATTGTATGAAAAGGGGTTTTTTTATCCTCTTTTCATACAAAAATGTCTTTGGGACGTCAATACGACGTCTTATAAACCTCACAAGCCCGTAAGGCGTTCTTGAGACATCCATCGGACATTCTGAGTAAGTATCTGCTGGGAACATTTTAGTGGTTTAGAATAAACTTTTTGAAACTTAAAAGTGTAAAAAAAGTTTTTTATCAAATCGACATTTTTTGGTCAAAACGTTTAACTTTTTGAATCAACTTTATTACACTTAAAAAAATAAAAATTACTACGACTAATAGCGAAAGCTTATAATTACTAGAATGAATTTTGAACTAATCAAATGACGCCGTTACCCGCCTTTTGATAATGCTAACCGGGCAATAACCAACGCCTTATGTTATTGTGGGCGGGTACGCAAGCGCTTGGGTATCTGTCGACAGCCTCACTCCTTGTATCAGAAAAAATAGCTCTGGAAATTCAATTGAGCAATATCGAAAAATAAAAATAAAATTTTCCGACCTTGATTTTCGGAGTTATCGCACTAAAATTTGTCGTGATTGGTAAAATTTCTATCGAATATGGATTTATTGCTGGGGCAACCTTATATATAAAATTAAAAAAAAAAAAATTACTGGAGAGTCATTGTAGATTTTTTCACTGATGTTTCCTACATGGATCAAATCTCTGCTATATTTTTTTATTTTGTAATTGATCATGTGTATGAGCAATTTTTTTTTACTACAAATAAAAACCACTGAAATAAAGCATAAGTGCTCTAAGTACTGAACTATTAGATCTATTGAAAAGTATGAGTTTAATGAAGGATATAAATTGTAAATACTTTGGATTACAAGCAAAGAATAAAAGATCAGAATGAGTAAGGTTTTTATATCCCCTGCGCTAGACACACATTAAATATTGTTGGACAGTGCAGTGTTATTGAGGGTATTTATCAGTTATTTCAATACTTTGCAAAATTTATATTCGTTTTTTGTATATTGTAAGCACGGTTTGGAAATATCGTATTGAAAAAAAACGCTACACTCAAGCTCCAAAAAGTTTAATTAAAACTTAGATGGAATTTATGCAGCATTCCAAATAAATTAGTATACACAATTTATTTAAAAGTCTGAGTCTTGTCATAAACTTTTTTTTATTAAATAAAAGTCAGATTTACGTACAGTAGTATGTTAATTCCATTAATTAATTATATAATTTTGAATATAAAAATTATTATGAGTTTACAAAACTTTTTTAACAAATTTTAAAAAATGAATCAAAACACTTAGCTCCTTCTTTAAAACAAGTTAAGTTATATATATATATATATATATATATATATATATATATATATATATATATATATATATATATATATATATATATATATATATATATATATATATATATATATATATATATATATATATATATATGTATGTATATATGTATATATGTATATAATGCACACAGACGCACACACATCCACATATCTAACTGGTTCAAATGTAAAAAATTAATTCTTATTTAATCTAACTCTTATTAACTTAAGTCTAAATGTAACAAAATTAAGTACTAACAAAATATGACAAAAAGTAAAACAAATACAGTTAATATTACCTTTAACATTTATTGAGGTAATAGAAGTAAAATAAAACACATTTACAAAATTTTAAGGTATTTATCTTGATAAAAAAATTAAATGGAATCAACATAGTGTGAATGTAAGCATTAACATATCTAAAAACATGATTTTATATAAAGTTTAAATATATTTTTCTTCTTCATTTGTTAATAGATATAATATAATATATGCTTATAATTCCTGGGAAAGTACAGAAACAAGTGTTATGAATTTTTTATTCCTGTCATAAACATGCAATCTATTTTTGTTTTCTCATTAGAATTATTATTTTATTAAAAAAAGAATTCTAAATATAAAATCTTAATGAGAATGTTTTATGTTTTGTTTATATATGAGGAAACATACATACATACATACATACATACATACATACATACATACATACATACATACATACATACATACATACATACATACATACATACATACATACATACATACATACATACATACATACATACATACATACATACATACATACATACATACATACATACATACATACATACATACATACATACATACATACATACATACATACATACATATATATATATATATATATATATATATATATATATATATATATATATATATATATATATATATATATTATAATTTGTAAATTATTTTGTATTGTAAGGTGTTATGCAATTTTATGTATTAAATTTATAATAATAATAAATTTATATTAGTATGGGTGCATATATTTTTTTAGAAATATCAGGCTTGTTTAAAAAGGTGAATTAATAGTACCAAAAAAGATTTTAGTATTGCAGAAATGAATCCATTAACGTGAGTGATTTTTTTTTTAAATCAAAATTTTTGTGTAATTATGTTAGTCTAGTCTGTTTTTTTTTTTAAATATTGATTTGTAAATTCTAGTTTTAAATAAGTAAAAGCAAAGAATTTAAAATAAAAGTAAACAGAAAATAATTAAAAAATTTTAATTTGAAAAGTGAAAATAAATATGATATTCTTAAAGGTGATGTTATATTCTGCATTACTCTTTATGCATTTTACATACAAAATTTTTTTTAGCATAACCAAAAGAGTTTACACAATGCTCTTTTGGTTATGCCAAATAAATTATTGTTTTGTGATATTCAAATAAGTCTATAGAAATGCTTTAGGAAGTTTGATAAATGAAATAATTAAGATTTTAAAAACCACACACTATTGTTACAATATTTTGAACAACAATTATGTACTTATTTACAAATAAATATATTCAGAAAAATTAAAAAACAAAAGTTTAATATTTATGTTACATTTTGTTTATGTACAAAAACTACATTGAGAATAAAATAAAATTTGTTTTGCTGTTTAAATAAAATTTAGTAAAAAATTTTTTATTTAAATAAACAAAAAGGAACAAAAAAAACATTAATTTCCATTTTACTAAAGAATAAAACAGTTAAACAATTATATTCATTTACTACCTAAACCTGGCGTTAAAAACGCATTTATTAATTTCTTGTTTTTTTTTTTAATATATTGATTGATTTTATCACTTTGCAAATGCAATGTTTGTTACAAGCATGCACAATTGAATTAAGTCTTTAGAAAATGTGTTTTTTTTTAACACCAGGTTCAAGTAGTTAATAGATTATATATATCCAATGGATTATGTAGTATCCTAAGTTAAGGAGTCTCCAATGAGGTTTTCTAATAGGAAAATTTTTTAATAAAAGAGTAATTTCAGTCAATATATTATTAATTTATTAAAGTTATGTGAAATTCTCAGACTTTCAATAAAGCCAATTTTTATTTCCTGAACAATTTTATTATGTTATTTTATGCAAAAACCTTTTTTGAAATTGATTTAGGTTTGTGAATTACACTTCAAATGTTTTATATATTATTTAAAATTAGTTTGAAATTTCATTAAAAAAAAAAAGTTGCACTAGATTTAAAATCTTGTGATTTTCATCGGTAGATTTTGCTATAATAGTTACTTTTTACAATAAAGATAACCGTATGACTATAATGACGTAGTTAATGCGGTAGTGGTGTAGTGGTAAAGTGCTTGCTTTATAAGCGAGAGGTTCCGAGTTCGATCCCCACCATGTCTCTGGTAGTACTGCCCTCAACTTGTTTTTCCGCGCAGCGGCCTTGTTCGTCAAGGTTCGTGTTTTGGAGTTATAGAGTTGAGAGAGGGTTATAACCACTATAAAGTAGCCTCCTCATCTGTAGTGGCCTTCTCGGCCTTGAGGAGGTGAATAACAAAAAAAAAAAAAAATGTGAGTCCCGTCAATTATTTAGTTCATAATATATAGTTCATAAGAATATAACAGTCTTCTCTATTTTAAGAAAGTTTTAGTACGAGGTGTAATGGCTTACTCTCCGATAATACTCTATGAAGAAAAGTAGTCATATAGATACTTTGGCCTTTTAATAGTATGTCCTGTTAGTATAGGTAATTATATATTAGGTTGTGTGTCAGGAGTAGTAACTTTTTGTTTAGATGGTTGGCAGGGTATTGTTGTAGTTGATTGGTCATAAGAGATGCTATCCTTTATTGGATTCCCAAACAAATACTGACTTACCATAAATTGTAAAAAAGTTGTCCTCTCTGCATCAATGTCAAAATCATCTTTATGGAAACAGATATTGTAAAGGTTTTTGTA
Source organism: Hydra vulgaris (assembly GCF_038396675.1). Lineage (NCBI taxonomy): Eukaryota > Metazoa > Cnidaria > Hydrozoa > Anthoathecata > Hydridae > Hydra > Hydra vulgaris. The sequence continues at coordinate 38,497,089 of NC_088920.1, forward strand.
ATTTTTATACTGTGCAACACAACCATCTAAAAAATAAAGCAAAATTAGGATGATTTTCTTTTAAACAATAAACTATTTCTGTCTGAACTTCATACGCAAAACCTATGTCATGCTCATTATCTTCTGACATGAGCCAAAATGATTTTTTATTAGGCTGGTCATTTCCGTTTAATAAATAAAGGGCAACGGAGTGTAATGTGCATTGACTTAGGCACCAATGGTAACTTTGGTTTTAACTTGAATCACAAATATATAGTGTTCTGCAAAATTATCTAAAACAGTACAGCAATCTTTTGCTGACTTTTCCTTTTGTTGCCTTAGGTATATTGCTTTACATTTTGCAATGAAGGAATGACCTGTTAATTTGCTTATTGCCTCTGATAATATCAACTTGTATTCTTTGTTTGTTATTGTCTGACAGATCAATGTTGTTCTGTCTGTTTTCTTTCCAATTCAAAAAGTTTTAAACTATACAATGTAAAATTTTGTTAAAATCATTATTTTAGATGGATAACTGTTTTTAATCCATATACTTGCAAATCAGAAATCTTATAAACATATGTACTTTCTTAAAACATTAAAAAAAAAAATCATTGAATACAAAAAAAACTTCTTCAAAAGTATGTCAACCTGGGTCTCAAAGAAATCATTTTTTTTTCAGAGATTTTAAAAAACATAAACATTTTTATTTTTAAATTATTAGCTAAAAAAGTATAGTAAAAAATGCTAAAAAGTATAAAAAATAATCTAAAAAAAATGTATTTCACTAATAAAATTAAAAATATTCCTTTTAATTACTAACAAATATTATTTTTGAAATCTCTGTAAAAAAACGCTTCTTTTGAGACCCAGGTTGACATTTTAAGAAATTTCTTTTTGACAATATTAGGGATTTTACCCCCAAATATTTGAACCTTAATATCTTTAAAACTTGGCGTGATAGAAAAAAAAGGATTGCATATTTGAAATCAGAATACGGAATACTATAAGAAAAACATTTCGTATGCAAAAAAAAAAGTTACAAAAGTAAAATTTTGTTGGCCTGATATTGATAATTATCAATTGATTGAATATGATTTTGATAATTATTTGAAAATATAAGTTAGTATTTCTTGAGACTGATTTCAAGAATAACAATTATGTTTAGAAATGTAAGAAATATTGGAAAACTTAATGATCAAGATTTACAAAATGGTATTTTTGATCATAATCTTACTTGGCATTCTCAGTACAAAGATAGTGCGTTTATTTTTATAGGTATGTTATTTATTTATAGGTTTTATAAGGGTATGTTGATTTGTTATGTTGACCTGGGTCTCAACAGAAGAAAAGTTATATAAAAGTTTCAAAAATTTTACGTGAAATTAGAGGCTATAATTTTTTAACATTTAATAGATTAATTTTTCATTTTAAAATAATTTTGTTTTAGGCAACAAAAAAAAAAAGTAATCTTATAAAATATATTTGTTGGTAAAATTTTTACATAATTTTGCTTTCTCAAATTTAAATTTAGTTTATTTCAATTTATTTTACTATATAGAATGTGTGAGTGTGAGGTTTCAAAAAAATGTTTATTTTTGCATAAAAGATGTTTATGAAGACAACTCTAATGCAAAAAAATGCTCTTAAAAGGAAACAAGAGTTACAGATATATATATAGGAATATTTTTTAATGTTGGCGAGTATATTTGTACAAATAGAGTAAAAAAAAAAAAAAATTGAAACACTCAATAATGCTGTATTACAATTCAACTTAACTGTTGAAAAAAATGAAATAGAATTGTGTTATTTTCCTTTTGATCAATTTTTTATTTCCTATTCATTTACATTGTTTTTTTTTAGTTGATATTTTTCTCGCACATATGTGTAATGATTGAAATTAGTTACCAGGCTCTCTGGTTTAACTGTAAAAATGCAACTCTCCAAAAAAACTTATTTAAAGATGACTTACTTGTTTTTATACAAAACATTCAATGTATTGGTAAACAAGCTTATGTTCAATCTTCTCAAAATGCTTGTGTCCAATCTTCTCAAAATGCAGACCTATTACACTGGGCAACAAAAAAATATTTTTTTTTTGTATCTCAAACAATTTTATTCAAATTTTACTAATTTCGGGCTGAGAAAAAAGAATATGACAACGAAAATTTTTTATTAGCTTTAGTTTCTGAGATATACAATAGCAATAAATTTTTATTTCAGTTAATTTGCAACAGAGCAATATGACATAATTTACATATTCTAATAAAATTTAAAGTACATTTGGTTTTTTTTTATTACAGATATATTCTAATAGTTTTAAACAAAGAAATCATGGTCATCAAGTTAATAGGGTTAAAGATGATTATGGGGTATCGCCACAAAATCGTGATCTTTTTGCTTTCCTTTTGTAAACTAGTTCTGGAGCATCCCTACACACAAACCAACAGTAATCTGCAAGCATGGCCTCATTCCAACGACCCTGATATCTTTTTTCCATTACACAAATAACTTGGCGAAACCTTTCCCCATGTTCATCACTAACAGCTACACAATTGGGGGGGGGGGGGGTAAGAAATCTAGATGTGAGTGGAGGAAATGAACCTTGAGGGGCATGTTACATCCAAGTTGATGATATTTTTGCAGAAGTACTGCTACCAATTGAATGTAGTTATAATCTCGTTTTTTGCCTAAAAATTCACTGATCACTCCCTTAAGAGCTTCCCAAGTTTCCTTTTTGGGCCCCTTCAAAACTTCGTCAAATGCAGGATCCTTCATGAGATGACGTATTTGTGGCCCAACAAAAATACCTTCTTTAACTTTTGCATCACTTATTTTTGGAAACTTATTTCTTAAATATCTAAAAGTCTGTCCTTTTTTGTTCATACCTTTGACAAAATTTTTCATCAAACCCAACCTAATATGTAATGGTGGAAGAAGAACATCTTTTGGATCCACAAGTGGTTCAGCAATAACATTTTTTTCTTGTGTTGAGATTTCTTGCAGACCAGTTTTCTTTTATATAATGTGAACTTCTGTCTCTACTGTCCCACATACACAAAAAGCAGCAGTATTTAGTATACCCTAATTGCATTCCTAAAAGTATAGCAATGACTTTTAGATCACCACAAATTTTCCATTTGTGTTTATTGTAATTAATTGAGTTGAGGAGAACTTTCATGTTTATATAAGTCTCTTTCATGTGAACTGCATGGCCAATAGGAACAGAAGGAAGACGGTTTCCATTGTGCAGTAATACAGCTTTCAAGCTTAGCTTAGATGAGTCTAAGAATAATCTCCATTCAATTGGATCATAGTTCAAATTAAGACAATGCATTAATTCAAAAACATCAATGCAAACAACAAGCCTTTCACATCAAATGATCCTGATTTTGTGTTAACAGATGTTGTGCCACACAGATTGAGTCAAGCAGAATTAAGTGATCTTGCTCGAGATCTGGACTTGTCACAGGAAAAGGCAGAACTTCTAGGGTCAAGACTAAAGCAGTGGAATCTTCTCCAACTTGATGTCAAGGTTTCACATTACAGAAAACGGCAGCAGAATCTGCTTTCTTTTTTTGAGAAAATTTTTTTTTTTTTTGAGAAAAAAATGTTGGAGAAGATTCCACTGCTTTAGTCTTGACCCTAGAAGTTCTGCCTTTTCCTGTGACAAGTCCAGATCTCGAACAAGATCACTTAATTCTGCTTGACTCAACCTGTGTGGCACAACATCTGTTAACACAAAATCAGGATCATTTGATGTGGAAGGCTTGTTTTCTTCTATTTCTACTTCATTTTCTGCTTCTAACTCACAACTTTGTGGTGGAGTAGGAACTGGTAAATTATCTGAATGTTGAATAGGTCGACTGGCAGATGGAAGATTCGGATATTTAACTGTTCCTACTTTTTTCATTGACAAACCTGCTTTAATGGGTGGGGTCAAGCAGAAATAGCAGTCATCTGTATGGTTTTTAGGCTCTCACCATACCATAGGAACAGCAAAAGCCAAAGATCTTTTTTTTTATTTTTCAACCATTCTCGTAGTGTAACCGAACAAGAGCTACAGCATATATGTGGAGCCCATGACTTATCCTGGTCCCCTACCTTCATATTGAAATAATGCTGGTAAGCAGTCTGCACAAGAGGTGTCATAGTTCTTTTCTGTGAAGAAAATATTATTTCACCACAAATGTAACAAAAATTGTCCACTAAATTTACACATTTCCTTGGCATGTTGATTTGTAAAATTTTACACTAGTAAATAAAAAAATAAAAACTAAGAATAGATTAGACCAGAAACTTTAGCAAACACACATAACTAGTATCACAAGTTTTAAACATGAACAATACATTTTTGATAGTCAAAAACAAAAAAAATTAAAATTTCTACCCTTGCAATGGTTGAATAAGCGATCGCGATTTACAAAATCTGGAAAAATATCTGGTCTTTAAAATTTTAGTTTATGCAAGCCGTTTACTTTGTTTTTAACAAGCAAACTATTGTTAGCGAAAAAGTTATAAAAAACAAAACAAAGCAATAAACTTACGATTACAAATGCAATAACACTCCAGTCACTAACTGCATTATATAAGTAATAAAACTATAATAGTAATATTATTTTTATAAAGCACTTTTAAACTATAACTTTTAAAGTTCATTCATTGTTCAAGCAACATTAGTAATTCCAAACTTTAATCAAAGTAAACTTTAATCCAAACTTTAATCAAAGTAAAAAAACATCTGAAAAAATGAAGTGGATAATTAAATATTATTAAAAACTTCATGAACTTCTACAATACACTTAAACAACTTTATAAAAACATACTTTGAAAAAAGGATTTAGCATTATGAAACGTTACGAACAATCCGAAAAAACGCGCGCTAATTTAAAAATCAACCAATAAAGTTTTTTTTGGTTGATTTTAAAAATAACCCCGCGCTTTTACGGACCATTAGAAGCTTTTTTCGTCATGCTAAACTTTTTATAAAGTGCGTTTTTATGAAGTTGTTTAAGTTCTTTAATACGTTATAAATATTATATAAATATCCACTCTATTATTCTAGATGCTTTTCTACTTCAATTAAAATTTGGGATTACTTATGTTGTTTGAACTAAGAATGAATTATAAAAGTTATAAGTGCGTTGTAAAAGTATTACACTTATATAGTGTTATTACTTTTATAAAGAAGTTACTAGAGTGTTATTACTTTTGTAGTCGCAAGTTTGTTATTATATACTTTATAACTTTTTCGCTAACAAATTTAAGTTGATTCGCCCTTAAAAACAAAGTACACGGCTTTGCATAAACTAAAATTTTGAAGACCAGATATTTTTCCGGATTTTTCATTTCACGATCTTAATTCAACCCTCGCCTTGAGAGAAAATTTTTGCTTTTATTTCTTAAACTAGAGCTAATATGTCATTTTTAATGTCATTTTCGAATTCAACAGATGGAAATGCATAATAAATAACTAATTTTGGTTCCGATACAAAATCACTGTTGGGCAGTGTTATCATAGGAAATGCATTTTTTGTTCACCACTGATGTGATATATATATGAGCTATATATAAACATCTATGAAAGAATTATTTAAGTTATAAGTTTTTCAAAGGTACTTCCTACCTAAGATGTAAGTTTATTGCATTGATGAAATTATTATCATAGTTATTACTTTTTTCTTGATAGAGCAATGGTAGCAGTATAAAATGGCCCATCAATCTTATCTAGCAGTATAAAATGGCACCACATTTATGAATTCATATTTTACATTCTTCATAATCAATTAGATTATAAACATTTAATTCAGCAGGCAATAAAGAAGTACAACTATTCAAAATCAAGTGCAATCATTCAAAAAACTTTTTAATAAAGTTACAACTTGTCAGAATGTGTTTTTACTCACAGCAAAAAATAAATTCAACATCAAGAAATGCTTTTAAAAAGAGCTTATGTCTTAATCCGCTGCTACTTTTTAGAAAGTTTATTTATGTATATATATATATATATATATATATATATATATATATATATATATATATATATATATATATATATATATATATATATATATATATATAAGCTTTGGCAGAAGTAAAGGAGTGCACGAGCCCAGTTAAACCCGTCTTAGCGGGCTGCCCGCGTATATAGTCTTGCACTGGCTTTTTTGAAAAATTAAAACTATTATGTTTTGATGAATATTTCTTTTATTCTGAAATTTTATTTTGTTGATTCTTCATGCCAGGTATAGTAAAAATTTTAGTTGTAATAAATGTTTTTTAGTGATAAAAACAACTAGCAAAAAGTTCATTCATTTTTCTTCTTCTTTGTGAATGAAAATGTCATTGTATATAAAAAATTTCTACAATCGCTTTATTAACAAGTAGGAGAGTGACAAATCATTTAAAAATACTTTGGTAATTAAACTTTGAATAGTTGGATACTTGTAAAGTTGAGATAATAGTTTTTCAAAGTTACACTGCAGTTTTTATCTTTTGTACAGAGTTATTAGTGTGCGCTCTACTTAGTGAGTTTTTGTTATTATGTTTTTGTTTTAGTTTTGTTTCTTAATTTTTATTCAGACTTTATTCTTTTATTCTCCAGTTTTTTCAGTTGTATAATCGGATTTTTGTTGAGTTTATTCCAGATATAGTCAAACCAATAATTTGCAAGCAACACAAAAAATGGCAGAAAAACAATCTTCGCAACCATCTTTATTTTTATTTTTTTTAAGGAAACGTCAAGATGCTTGTTGATGTTTGCTTAAAAAAAAATAATGGAATAAAATATAACATTTTTTATTGCTCTTCTTTAGTTGATTCATTCTTCTTGTGCTTTGTAAATTAAATTAGATTTTAAAAATCTAACCGTGATATCTCTATAAAGTGATATCGCTATAAAGATATAGTGACAATTATATTGAAATTTTTTTTTAAATAAACCATGAACCAAAGAGTTCTAATCTTTTACAATTGTTTTTCAACTGTTTAGACTAAAATTTTAATTATTACTATCGTTTCCATTCAATTTACTATCATACTCTTTTATAAACTCGTAATTGATTTTATATTCTTTTTTGGAAATTAGGAGAAAATATGTTATGTTGATGTGATATGTAAGTTAAAATTTGAGGTAATCTAGTTTTTAATTTTTACGAGACTTAGTAAAAATAGATTTTTCAAGATTCTGGTATATATTCTTCTTAAATATACTTTTCTTATATAATATAGGGGTGTATAAAAAAAAGCGTTATATGAATTAAAAAACAAACCAATCTTTTTTATATTTTTTTATGAATAAAACCAATAGAAGGGTATTAAATGCAGTATTATTTTATATATCAGATTAATTGCTGTAAAATATATTTAAATGTATTAAATATAGCGTAAGTATAAAAATAAAAAATTTCCAAAGAATACTGAAAACCTGGACAATTATGTTAAATTCTTTTGCAACACATGCATAATTTGCCTGCTTTTTAAACATACTAATTATTTATCTTTTAACACAGGCATGTCAAAGTGGCAACCCCTAACATTTTTATGATTTTATTACATATGGCGGCCCGCCATTTTTTTTTTTTTTTTTTAAACATCTTCGCTTCCAACAAGGCTGCAAGCAGCCACTAATTAAAGTTGGAAGTTACTGTAAGAGAAAAGATGAAGGTTGTAGAGCAAGATAACGATTGACGGACGATTTAAAAGATTGCAAATTATATGAATCAGGAAAGCAAGATGAAGGAAGCGAATTCCAAAGAACTGATGTTCGAGGAAAAAAACTAGACGAAAAAGCGTTTTTGGAGCACTTAGTTGATATCACAAAACACCTGAACATTATTTTGCAAGGAAAGAACAAATTGGTCACCACAATGTTTCATAATGCCAGAGCTTTTCAAACCAAGCTTTTACTCTGGGAACACCAAGTTGAACAAGAAAATTTGGTACATTTTGAGACGTGCAAGTCTATGAAGCTGAAAGACCCAAGTTTTATGTTCAGCAGCTACACAAAAAATATAAAACCAGATTTTAAAGTAAGGTTTCAAGATTTCAATAAATGTGAACCAAACCTTGCTTTGTTTACCTTACTGTTCAACTTTGATATTGAAAAAGCGGAAGAAGATCTGGAATTAATTGAACTTCAGTATGATTCTGTTCTTAAACAACAATTTACTGATGTTGGTGTACCCAAGTTTTATTCATTTTTACTGCCACGTCAATTAGTGTTGTGACTAAAACTAAAACTCGTAACTAACTCAACTAAAAAAACTGTAACCAAAACTAGCCGACTTACTATTTAGTTAACTAAATTAGTCAACTAGCTTTTTAGTCTAACTAAAATTAGTTGACTAACTTTTTACTTAACTAAAATAGTCGACTAACTTATTAGTTAGCTAAAATTAGTCGACTAATGTTTTAGTTAACTAAAATTAGTCGACTAATGTTTTAGTTAACTAAAATTAGTCGACTAACTTTTTAGTTAACTAAAATTAGTCGACTAACTTTTTAGTTAACTAAAATTAGTTGAATAGCTTTTTAGTTAACTAAAATTAGTCGACTAACTTTTTAGTTAACTAAAATTAGTCGACTAACATTTTAGTTAACTAAAATTAGTTGACTAACATTTTAGTTAACTAAAATTAGTCGACTAACTTTTTAGTTAACTAAAATTAGTTGACTAACTTTTTAGTTAACTAAAATTAGTCGACTAACTTTTTAGTTAAATAAAATTAGTCAACTAACTTTTTAGTCTAACTAAAAATAGTCGACTAACTTTTTAGCTAATTTAATTAGTCGACTAAATTTTAAGTCTAAATAATACTAGCATGGGTATCAATAGCTGTGGGTATCGTCTGGGACAGAAAAACCCGGTCGGCGCCTCTATTTCTCAAAATTTTACTATATTTTCAGAGTAAGGACCTATTTATTTTTTTCTTTTTAGCACCATTCTTTTAGATACCTTCTTTTTCTTTGGCTCCCCTTGGACATCTGCCGCCTTGGACAAACTGTCCTTTTCGCAAATTTTTTATACAAATTTCGCAAATTTTTTATACAAACTATACAAAGAGCAAGGTATCAGTTAAAAGAAAAAGTATGTATACATGAAACTAATTAGCTTATCTCTGATTTATAGAACTCATAAAACTTTCATAGTCATTACTAGCAAGAATATAGTCACGAGCACATATACTTTTAATCAATAGAACACTTATTTGACATATTATCTTGTCAAATGGAACCCAACACTGACTTGATTGTGCATCGTTTGTCCATTTTAAATTTAATTTGTTTCTTTGCATAAACTTCACATTAACGTCTTGGTTTTTATTACAAATATCAACCATAAGCCCTATGTACCATTCTTCATCGTAAAAGCATGCAATATATTTACTGGGTTAAAAATTTGAAGGATTTTTTTAAATCAAATTAACATCATTTAACACATGAGTATCATAGACAGTATCACTAGAGATTCTTTGTAAAAACAATATCTCTCCATCTGGTACAAAACAGTGATAGCTTCTTGTTCCCGGAACGGTGCGCATCCCTTCATATCGTTTCTGAAGGTTAAAAGTTGTTTCATGGTTATTGATATCATCACTTGAAAGATAAATATGTTAACACCTTTGATGTTTTTTTGAGCCCATGTAAACAGATCTTGTGGTGTGAGAATCTGATTTGTAATTGCTGCTAGTAGACTAGCTTTTTCCTATTCCATCACATGGACTTTTGCTATGTGACGTAGCAAAGAAGTGATGCTTAGCATTTATTTGGTGACCTACAATGAGATAAATTAAGTTTATTAGACATTTGTAGTTTTTATACTGTGACGCAGCACCATCACTGAAGTATTTAACTTTATTCACTGTGGGTAGTTTGATTTTGATCATAGGGAGCAACAATGGACTGTTAATTGGTCATGACAAAGATGGTCAGAAATTAAAAATTAGCATTCACATTTAAGGTGATCTTAATGGTTGTAAGGTAGCTTGATCGGCTTGCCAGTAAAACCCTTGTATAGCATTTTGTACAAGAAAACTATAGTTTTCTGCAAAATCCATCAGAATAATGCAGGTATATTGGTCTAATGTTTGTTTTGCCTCTGATAAGTAGGAAGACTGTGCTTCTTCGATTAAGTGGTAGTGACAAAGGTCATACAAAGTTTCACTTAAAGTTTCAATAAATTCACTAATGCTTGTTTGGACTGTAATAAGTGCAGTTCGGTTAGTTGACACCCATTGTTTATATGTGATCTGATCATCAAAATCAAAATCACTCTTTTCAAACACATTTTCTAATCAAGTCTTCAAATTTATTTTACCAGGGCAGTTAGAACATAAATGAAACATGCAGTTTCGACTATCTATATTACAAACACATACTTTCATTAAATCTTTGTAATATATTAAATGGCTTTGTAATATATTAAATGGAAGAGCAGAGCACATCAACTTAGCATTTTGATGGTAAGAACATACACAAACTGAGTGGCTTCCACTACTATAAACAGTTAGGCACCACTTTGGCTTTAGTTCACAGAACTTGCTGAATCCAACTTTGTGTTCAGGGTATAACTTCTTAAACTCCAGATGAAATTTTTTTAAACGAACTAATATTAAGCGTTTTTGTTTATGAACTTTAGCATTATTTATACGCACAGAAACAGAAAAGTCTTTTTTTCCTGGACATTGTCTAGTGTATTCGTCAGATTCATATATTTCAATGACTCTCTGCTTAACAATATCCTCCGAAAGATGTCCTTTTTTAGCCTCAGGTTTAGCAAGTTCTGAAACTGAAAATGCTTTGCAATGTTAATAGACTATGACCTAAGGCTAGCTCATATCATCAAAATATCATCACTCTCAAAAGGCTACAATCATGTCATAAGATAGAGTATATATAGAACTATATATAGAACCTCAACATTAAAAAGTTTCATAATTTATTTCAACTGTTTACGCTATTTTCTATGCCAGCAAAGTCGATGTAATTTATCATAATTTTTAAAAAAAGTGGTTTTTCAATAGGCTGCTGCATGTGCTAAATTAATTTTTAATGTATAATTTTGATTATTCTAACAAGTGGTGATCCTAAGTACACAAAGGTGACAAAAAAATCCACTTTCTGTTAGTAAGTATTAAACTGTAACACGTTAATGTTCGAAAAAATATTTATGTTGCAATATTTAGCAACTTTAAGGTACAATAACTCAAAATCTCTAAAAAATCAGCCAAAAACAACTGCAATAATGGATTATTTGGGTGAAAAACTATTACCCTACAAAATTTCAGGTGATCACCATTTTTATTTCAAAAGTTATGGCTTGTCAAAAATCAAAAAAAACTGCTGCAAGCGCCTGATACACAAATTTTTCAGATTTTGGTCATTTTTAATTCAATCATAACTTTTGAACAAATTGGTCAATCAAGCTGAAATTTTCTGGATTGTATTTTTTTCATAAGATCTGTGTGTGTTCAAAGTTTAAAGCAAATCTGAGGTGGTACCCCGGGAGCCTTTAGGCGATTTGATATGGAATAACCCTAATATATTTTTAGCTAAATAAAAAGTTGACTAGTATTCAGGGCCCCCGAGAGGAGGGGAGGGGGAAAGAGAAAGAGACAGTTTGTCGCAGGCAGCAGATGTTCAAGAAGCGCCAAAGAAAAATAATTTTTTCCAAAAATTCTGACAGAAACGACACCATGAACTTTTATTAGAATTCTATCAGAATTTTCAAAAAAAAGTTTGTTAATACATGATCATTGTACCGCAAAAATAAAAAAATAAAAAGTATCCAGAAATTACATGGATTATCTTAATTTACCATTTAATCTTTTACAGCAGCTTTGTAGAGTTTTGTACATGCGTATAAAAGATATGCGTTTTTATGAACTTTTGGACCCAAAAAAAAATGTTAAAGCATAAACTTATGTTTTCCAAAGAACTTTGTTCGTCATAGAACTTTTTTGAAAGTTCGTAAAACGCATCCTTTGTTATTTATTTGTTTACTGGTTCTTAATAGATTAAAAATGGCGTAGTTTGTGTAAAAATTGGCTGGAATAGTCCGAGTATTTAAAAGAAAAGTAAAATATTCCGAAAACAGTTATTCGATTGGGGCTAAAAGTTGCGATCATTTAAGTGAAATTATTGACTTTGATAATAACATTAACGCTACCATATTTTAACGTAAACTAACGTGGCATTGTTGTTAAACTTTCTCATAGAGGTGTGGTATTGAAAATAATAATTTAAATTTTTAAAAAGAAATCCTTTTTATAGATATTTATTCCAAATAAAAAAGAATAATATTTTGAGATTAATGAATATATAAATAAAACTTATTTTTATTTATATATTCATTAATGTAATATTACTTATAATATTATATTAATGAATATATAAATAGGAAAAGTGTAGATTGGGTGGAAAATAATTAATTAAAATCGATGAGATTTTTGGTGAAAATTAGAGATTTACTCCACCCTGCAATAAGCCAGGGGAGAGAACTCATGATGTGCTATTATTATTGCACACTAACTATAGAACACGGCACATAAAAAAATAGATAAATTAAACTAAATAAACGTACCAAATTGGATTTAATTGTCTAAATGACGTCTTTTTTACATTCTGCGCTGATTGGGTGTTTTTAAACAGTTGCAACAACCTCATGGGCATTTATCTCCGAGCTGGGGAAAAATACAAATATTCAAATTTAGTTTAAAACGATTTATTTTAATAGCAATTTTATTTGACAAGAATTTTATTTAGACTAAAAAGTTAGTTGGGTAATTTTAGTTAACTAAAATGTTAGTCGACTAATTTTAGTTACCTAAAAAGTTAGTCTGGTAATTTTAGTTAAAATGTTAGTCGACTAATTTTAATCACACATTAAGGTGTGAGCCTGCAGATATTTTTCAAACATGTGGTTTTTTTGAACCACCCTAATATTCTCTCATCACTACTGTGTCTCATTGACTCTGATATATTTATTCCATTGTTACAATGCTTATAAACCTTCTTTCATGTTCTTTGTTGACATCACCTAAGTGGTCTAAGATGTTACTAATTTCACTAAGATGTGAAGTTTTTTTTATCTCTGATGGGCTAATTTATCTGATACTTAGTTCTGTATAACTATTAATCTTCAAAAGTTTTTTAATTTGTTTGATTATCTTAATTCGATTTTTTTTGATACATGTTAGATTGAAGTAGGTCGTGCTGTTTTTAGGAATGGTCAAGCCCCCTCTGTAAAAGAAATGTTTAAAAAAACTTTTTGTCTGAGTTTTACATTTTCTAAATGCAACATTTCTTCATGCTATATAAAGAAACCAAAAGCAGCAAAAAATATATATAGTGTTGTTTCTAGCGAAGTTATAATTGTAGCTAAATGAGGTTTTAGCAAAATTAAGATTTTTAGGTTGTTTTTTTAAATATGGTTATTTCTGTTTGATTGGTATAAAGTTAGAAGTAGCAATATAAGGTTATTTAAGTGGTTTTAGTAAAGATTTAAATAAAATTGTTTTTGTAGCAAAACAGTTTCAGCTTGATTAATATATAAGTTTAATAAATATCATAAAGTATTTGAATTATAAAAATATTTTTATTCAATTGCTGTAGAAACAAGAGGAATTTATAACTTTATTGCTCAAACACTGATACAAGTAATAAAGTTTAACACAAATGTTAAATAAAAATTCTAAAACAAATTATAAATGAATTGCTTACACGTAATAATCCAAAAATTGAAACTTTAAAATTTAAATTTTTTTTATAAGTTTTAAAATTGTTAATAAAAAAAAACATAATAACATAATATTTTTATTGGTTTTTTAAATTATAAAAGCAAAAAAAAAAAATTAAAACAAGGTACTAAATTTTTAACCAAAAATTATTTTTTAATTTACCAGAAAATTTTTTAAACATTTTTATACTTGGATTTCTCAACAAAAAAACCTTTAAAGAAAAACTTGTTGAGGTTTTGAATAGACAATACTCATGCCTAACTATGTTTAGTTGATTTTATTATATAAAATTCATCTGTAGACTTTTATTGCATTATGCTTAAAAAAGAATATTTATAACAAATTTTATATAATTTACATAAAATTTTTAAATTTATAACTAAACAAAAAATGAATTAAAAAAACAACCTTTTAATTTTAAATATTTTAGGTGGCTTACCTTATGATTTGACAGAAGGTGATGTCCTTGCAGTTTTTTCACAGTAAATAATTTTAATTTTTTTAGCAATATATTTAATGTAGTTTTAATAATAATGTAATATTTTATATATATATATATATATATATATATATATATATATATATATATATATATATATATATATATATATATATATATTTAATATACATATATATATTTAATATACATATATATTTAATATACATATATATTTAATATATACATATATATTTAATATATATATATATATTTAATATACATATATATATTTAATATACATATATATTTAATATATATATATATATTATATATATATTATATATATGTTATATATATATATATTATATATATATAAATATATATATATATATATATATATATATATATATATATATATATATATATATATATAATATATATATATATATATATATATATATATATATATATACAGGGTGCGGAAAAAGTGCCCGTACAAAAATATAATTTAAATAATTTATCTGTATGGTGTTTTCTTTCAATATATAGTGTGTTTTTAGTATTCTTTTGTATTCCTTTAGTATTTTTTAGTATTTTTTTGTTTTAAATTAAAGTGTAATTTGTTTCTCATCTTGTACAGGAACTTTTGCTGATTTTGCTGTTTATATTTTTGTACGAGAGCTTTTTCCGCGCCCTGTGTATATATATATATATATATATATATATATATATATATATATATATATATATATATATATATATATATATATATATATATATATATATATATATATATATACATATACATACACATGCATACATATATGCTATGCATAAAAGTTTAATCGAGATTAAACTTTTACCAGTTTTTCTAACATTAAAGTTTAACGAATATTTGAAGTTAGTACTGTATTTTCAATTTGAATATTTGAATATAGATTTTAAGTTTATTTATTTTTTATTTTTTGCTATTTATGTTTGTATCATTAAAATAGACATAAAAAAATTCACACATACTACACTACTTTCGTAAAACTAATTAAATGTTATATGATGTATTTTACTGATGCATTAAAGTTTAATGGAGTTATTAGTTATGCATTTTTCACACTTGATAACTAATTATTATAGTTAACTACTGCTATAAATTATAAATATAAAGAGTACGCATGATTCTTAAATAAAAAAATAAATTTAAATTTACAAAAAAAATATTTTAATTGCAAAAAATTCTAAAGAGTAACTGCAACATATTAAATTTCAATTTGCTTGCAAATGGGTAGAAAAGCATTGTCAGAGAGCATCAAATGGCAAATCAGAACTAGTAGAAAAAGTCCTTAGCTCATCAACAAAAAGCTAGCTCAAATATTCAATTAGTTCTTTTCTAATTGAAATGTAAGCGAAGAACTTGTTAGAAGAACATTAGCAAAAAAAGGTATTTAATCTTACATTGCACAGTGGGCCAGAATTTTTTTTCTGTGGCTAAAAGTCCCGAAAAAGTCAAATCTTCTAAACTTTTTTCTTATTTTATTATTGAAACATAGGTGCTTTACTCTACTCAAAAACGTATCCGTTTAATTACTAGAGATAAAGGCAAGCTTGCTAGAACCATTCATAATGGCTTTAAAATTGTCAAATTTTCACAAATTTTTTTTTTTCAAAAATACTTATCCTCAAAATCTACATAACTTTTTTCAATTAAAGTTTTTTTATTTTAAATAAACATATTAACTTATTGCTTATAAAAAATATATGTTTCAGTTATATATTTGTATTTAATTTATTCATAATATGTCTTAGAATTAATGGTATTTGAAAGGTGTTTTTCTAAATTTCCTCATCTTCCATTTTCTAAATGCCACTCAAAGATTGTTTGATTTTCTGATTTTTGCATTTACTAAACGGCAGTTTAGTAAATGCAAAAAAATTTTTTTTTTAAATTTTATTTAACTCATCGAACTGTTATTGTTTGAATAAATTTTTTTGTTATTATTTTAATGTTTTCAAAAAGGAAAAAAAAAAGAAAATCATTTCACTATAAATACATAAAAATCAAATATTTAAGTTTTCGATTCCAACCAAATGCCACTCCCTTGAATGTGGAATTAATGATATTTAGGAAGTATAAAGGTTGTTTAATACTATTAAATAAAATTAGCTGCGACTAGCTATAATTTAAACTTAAAATCGATTTTAAAAATTCAAGATTTTAGACTAATTTAGTTCTTAGTTTACAATGCATTGTGACGTGAAAAAAATTTATTTGTCTGGAAATTTGAAGTTTATATGATATTATATGATTATGTGAAGACTAATTAGTTGATAATTGCAGCGAATTGCAGCGGTATAAACAAAGATTTTCCATCCAAAAAAACAACAATGATGAATGTAATGATTTAATGTCTGATCAAAGTTTGTTTTCTACTTGCCTAGTGCCACTTAAGTTATCGTATGATGTTATGACAACTTGGGAAAATCAAGTGCCTTTTTATATATAGGCCTTGGCGGGAAGCTAGAGCTCTTGCTTACACTCCCCTAAAATGATTTATGGGAGCAATTTATGGCTCTTGCAAAAGTATAATTTTTTTTCTCAAAAGTAGAATTGTTATTGTAACTAAAATAAAAAACACCAAGTCATTTTTATGGCACAATAAATGACACATATTGTATATATATTCTTTTGTAATGTTAATGTTATGTAACATTAATGTTACAAATATATGCTTGTAACAAGTATTAAACAAAGTTTCGTATTTATTAAGCAATTTTTTTAATGAATAAACCGATAGCTTGTGCCAAAAACCTAAAGCTCTCGTAGGAAGCTGTTTATAGGAGCAGCTTGCAGAGCTCGCCATGTTTGTTTTAGGAGAGCTTTTCTCTGCTCTCACGCTCATTTACTCGCGCCTGTGTATATATATATATATATTTATATATATATATATATTTACATATGTATATATATATATATATATATTTATATATATATATATATATATATATTTATATATATATATATATTTTTATATATATATATATTTATATATATATATATATATGTATATATATATATAAATATACATATATATATGTATATATATATATATATATATATATATATATATATATATATATTTATATATATTTATATATATATATGTATATATATATATAAATATACATATATATATGTATATTTATATATATATATATATATATATATATATATAAATATACATATATATATGTATAAATATTTATATATATATATATAAACAGTTGGGTCTGGATCTAGTGGTCTAGGTCCAGACCCGATTGTTTGAACTGATCTCGTTATTATGGATCCAAAACCTACCAGACCCAAACCAATTAGATCAGTTAACCAAGCAGGTTGGGTATGGGTCTTATAAGGCTAATTATATAAGGCTAAGGCCAAAACAATAAAGGCCAAGGCCAACAGTTTCAAGGCCAAGACCTTGGCCAAGGCCTCAATTTTTGGCCAAAGGCCAGGCCTAGGCCAAAGACACACCCAATCCCGACCAACATTTTCTTAACCAAAATACCCATACCCACACCCGACCAACATTTTCTTAACCAAAATTGTTTAGAACTTTTAAGTTGTACAAGTTATGCCTAACAATATTTCTTATTTATAATTAGGCATAAATGCTTATAAAATATAGGATACTTACTCCTTAGGAATCTATTGGATACTTACTCCTTAGGAATCTATTGGATACTTACTACTTATTGTATTTTTTTAAGGCTAACTGCTTTAGTTATTAAGTATCTTCATCATTGAAACCTGATAAAAACTGCTTTAATTAGACCTTAACTGTTTGCGGCCATGATGAGACAGACAATCCAAAACAGTGAATAATTAATACCCCACACTCAGTGGGCGTGAGGTATTGATTATGCTCTATTTTTTCTCTTTTGGAATGGCCAGGGTGGATCTTGGTCCAGACCTGTAGAATAAACCAGGTTTGGATCTGAGTAGCGTCCATTGTTACTCAACCTATCAACAGGTTTACCTGCAAATCAAAGATGATTTGATTTTTCTGAATTATTGTCATTGAATTATTGAATTATTCTGAATTATCTTTTAATGTTGTTTATATTTTAACATAAATTTACTGATAAAATAAATTGTCTATTAAAGGTTTGGCAATGGGGCAGGAATCTTTTCTTTTATTATTCTTTGTTTTTTTCTTATTTTTCTGAAAACACTGTTGCTATAAATGTAGAAAAAATGAGTAACAATTTAATTTAGTAACTGTGAAGACTTCAGTACATAGATTGGCTGACTATCTAGATAGAATGTGAAAGTAAGTGTCGCTACATAAACTAAGGTTTTGGTTAGGGCAGCAATCATTTTTTTTTAATTATTTTTCATTTTTTCATCATTTTTTTCATTTTTCCCAAAAAAAATCATATGAATATAACTTAAATAAGTTGAAACATCTGGTATAGTATGTAAACTTATCCTCTTTCTTATAATAAATTACAATATTTCTAGGGGTTATATATTCCCTCGTTATTCAAGTAATATAAAAAAATAACTTTTTATATTACTTGAATAACGAGGGTATATATAACCCCTAGAAATATTGTAATATATTATAAGAAAGAGGATAAGTTTACATACTATACCAGATGTTTCAACTTAATTAAATTTTATAAAAGCTTATCTAAGATGTTAACTTTTAAAAAATATGAATATAAGTTAACAAATATTTTTAACAAATGTATATCTTTATACACTATTTATATAAGGTGTTATTGAACTAAATTTAATAATACTTTATCATATTTAATTAAAATATTTTAGTATATATTCTATATGTTTTAATAATAAATATAATGAAGTTTTTACTTCAAAGTATTTTATTTTAAGGTATGGTGAAATTGTTAACATAAACTTAGTCCGTGATAAAAAGACTGGTAAATTTAAAGGCTATGGTTTTTTATGTTATGAGGACCAAAGAAGTACAATTCTTGCTGTTGACAATTTTAATGGAATTAAAGTAACTTTTTTTAAATATTTTTATGTTTTTTTTTCTTTTACTTATTGGTATTATTATTATAAATAATTTTTCAAAACAATTTTGATTTCCCATGAGAAATTAAAGGTAAGATCTATATCTTAAATACACAATGAAATGTCACTGCTGCCCAACTGTTTGTTTTTTAAACCCTAAACTCTTTTAAAATAGTACACAAATGATTTCATAACAAATATCTTTTGTTATGTAATTGTAAAGTTTAAAATATTTGCAAATGATTTTTAATAATGTAAGTAATATTTTATAATTAGTATTGTTAATTAGTCATTTAAATTAATTATTGACTGAGTAATGTATTTTAATAATAGTCCAAGAAAAAGCAGATTTAATATATTTTTTAGCTTGTTCCAAAAGTTTTCCTAATTCACATGTGGTCAGACAACAATTTAAGTTTTTTTTTCTTCTAGATCTTTTATCAATTCTATTACAATTTTTTTTAGCTAGGTGGAAGAACTATACGAGTTGATCATGTGGGTGAATATAGGCCGCCTAAAGGTGATGAAAAAGATGAATCTGGAAAGTACAAAGACAAAGTTGAAGTTTCTTGTGCACCTCGCACACCATCTCCTAAAAATGATCTTGTGGATGAAAAGAAAAGTAAAAAGAAGAAAAAGAAAAAAGAAAAAAAAAGTAAAAAAGATAAAATAATCAAAACAAAACATGAAAGGAAAGATTCCTTACAAAAGTATAAAGAAGGGGAACAGAAAGAAGAAAAAAAAAGATTTGAGAAATCTTCAGAATTAATAACATCATCAAAAAACCAATCATTTGAAGGTAAAGATTGTTACAGGCATCATAAAAGTATAAGTTCAAGGAGTAGATCTAGGAGCAGAGATAGAAGTAGACACTCTGCAAGAAATTTAAGGAGTCGATCCAGGAGTTGAAAGATTATTCCTAATAACAAATGTAACTTAAAATATTTTAGTTTAAAAAAATTTTTTTTTTTAGATGAACTTGCGAGTAAATTTATTTACACAATTTTTAATATTAATAAAATGTTAGATAAATTAATAAAAAAACTAATAAAATATTAGATAAATTATTTATTTTATCTAAAGTTTGAAAAATTTAGTATTTTTAAATTTTTAAAATATTGTTTTATTTGGTAAAAGTATTTTAATCTAATCTAAAAAATTTTTATTAAATCATTTTTTATTTTTAAATTTAAGTTTGTTTTTTTTAATTTGTCTTTATGTTTTTCAAAAAAAAAAAGAAGTTTAAAGGGGCAAGATTAATATAACTGTTAGGATCTAGTGGTTATTAGAGAAAGAGTTTTAGTTTTTTTAGGTAAGAATTTATTAAAAACAAAGTTATAAAAAAAATTCATTCTATTATGTAGTATACTAGCTTAAAAATGACAGAATCTTCTCCTGTGGAAAGTGCCAGAGCAAGAGGAAAAACGGTTGTGAAACAAATTGTATTTGGAAATGAATCAAAATATTTTGGGAAAAAAAGAGAGAACGATGGTCACACTCACTCATGGACTGTATATGTGAAGCCTTTTATAGAAACTGAAGATTTATCTTCATTTATTAAAAAGGTAACAGATTTTTTTTGATGTTTTTTTTTCTTTTTCATTAAGTTTTCTTCAACTAATAAATAATAAAAAAGTAATGATTGATTTTAATGTAGGTTTAAAAAATTATGGATTTAGCGTAAAATTGTCTTTACTTTTTTTTTTTCTCTAATGTTAACATTTTAATAAATTGATTAACAATATATAATTGTGAAATTAGGCATACTACTCATCAAGGTAATATTACTGTCTCAAGCCATGGCGGCAATAAACGAGTGCACGAGAATAAATGAGTGCATGGGAATTAATGAGTGTGCTGAAAAAAACTCATGTAAAATGAACATGGAGAGCCAATCATAATCTTCTTCTCGACAGCTTTTTGCGCAAGCTATTTGTTTATACACAAGCTATTGGTTTAAATCAGTTTTTTTATTGCCACCGGTGTTTAATCTCCTTAAATATTTATTTATTCTTCTTTTAAACACAATGAATATAGTTAAAATTTACATCACAAATTTATAATAGAAGTTATTTAATGATAAAAATTTTATTTTTAAAATATACAAATAAAAACATGTTTATTAAATAAAAAAGTTTAAATAAAATCTCAAAACTTTTCTTTAAAAATATCTTTGTAAAAAGATTGTCGTTATTTGACGTTTAAGTTATTTAAAATCCCTTTTATTTAAAACATGCTAGTTATTTAAAAAGTTCACTTGTTTTTTTTTCATTCACCTCCCCAAGAACAGGAGAGCCATTATAGTTGAGGAGGCAACTTTATTGTGATTATAACCTTCTTTAATTCCAAAACATGAACCTTGACAAACAAGGCCGTTGCGCACAGAATCAAGTTAAGCGCGGCACTACCAGCGACTTGGGAATTAATTTTGAATGAATGAGTTACTTGCTTAAAATGTCCTTAAAGCTGCATAAAAATTCTAAATTTATTAAAAAAATGTGGAAATTGTTTAAAAAGATTTTTAAATGTTATAAAAGTTTGTATAACTTATTTTAAAATTGTTTGTTGTTTTCCATTTTTTGTTTATAATATAAACATATAAAAAAGAAAAATAATATATTCTACAGTATATTTTTATTGTAAACAATTATAAAGTTTTTCAAAAAAACTTTATTCAGAAGTGATTTATGTGATTTAAATTTAGAAAAAGATTTATGCAATTGTAATATCAAACTTGTCCATTCAAAAAAATTACAAAAACATTTTTTCTTTCTGGTTCCAAATTTCTTATCTTGAGTATCTTGAGTAACATAATACAGGGCTCGAATTAATGTAAAAAAATCTAATCACGATTTTTTTGTTGCTCATAACCCCTCCTCTACTCCCACTGGAGGGGAGGGGGCATTATTTATTTTAACTTATTTATAATAACATATATAATGAGTCTCATTTTTGCATAAGATGTCATAACATTTATGTTCAGCGGTTGTAAAGTAGCTTTAGTTATAATTTACATTATTATTATTATTATATTGCATTAAATCTAACGGCTGTATTTTTGTAAAATCAATGAACTTGATATAATCTTCTTTTAATTAATTATTTCATTTTCTATTTTATTTACATATTTTAAACTGTTTAAAACAACTAGAATATTTAATTTTCTATAAATTTTTAAAAGTAAAAAAAGTTATTTAAAACTCTAACAAAACAATCTATACATTTGAAACAGTTATAAAAAACTAATAAAAATGAAGAAAACATTTTCGTGATAAAATGTTAAAACTTTACATTTTCACGAAAACCCGCACAATCACAAACAAGAATGATAATTAAATTCTTATTAATTAAGTTTTCTTATCTAAGTAACCTTATCAAATTTCCATGATATTTCTATCTATTGCTTTTTCATTCAATGTATTTTTTAATAAAAGTTAGCGTTCACTTTTTTCATTCAATAAAATAAAGCGAAAGAAAGAATGTGTCTAAATAATAGAATCTTTTACAATCTAATACTTTTTTTGATTGCTAATAGAAAAAGTATTAGATCGTAATCGTAAATATTTTGATTGTTTTGTAATCATTTCACTAGTTTAATGCTTAGAATTTTTCAGGATTTTTACTATCAAAAAATTATTTTACTAAGCATAAAATCATACGCCATTACAAGTTATTATTTAATATTTTAATTTTAAGAGGTTACAATGCGCTAAAATAAAATTAATTAGTTGTCACAATTTTCTTCCCCGCTTTCACTTTCTTCCAAATCCGATATTGTAACTGTCGCTAGATCAATGTCTGTTTTTCCTGACTTTCTTTTTCTTTTTTCCGGATATTGATGAAAATTTGCTGACAATCGTCTAACTTTATCATTATACCATTCGTTCATAGCAGTATCAGGTTCAAATTTGTCAATCTCAGGACCTTCTTCACTTATCCGAAGTAGAGATTCTAAGAGATCTTGTCTAAGACAACTTCTCCAGTCATTTTTTACGCGATTCATATTTGAAAACATTTATCATCATCCATAGCAGTATCAGGTTCAAAGACAACTTCTCCAGTCATTTTTTACGCGATTCATACATAACAACATTCGTTCTACTTTCGCATTTGTAAAAGGACAAATTAAAAATAGTTCAAAAATATCAAGAATATTTTGGCATTCTTTGACCAAATTTGAATTGGAAAAAACAATTTCCCAAATTTTCAAATAATACTCATTTTGATTGTTACTTATGATGGGAAACATGTATGCTTTTAAAATGATCCACTCATGAAGTATATTATTCAAATCACCAATTAAAAATTCAGAAAAATGTTTAACAACTTCACCGATAGCTTTATCGCCAAAAGTTCCATCATTCACATTTAACGGCCAGTTATAAATGTCAAGTAAAGCTACCAAATGTATAAACAGTGGTGATTTTTGGAGAGATTGAAAATGGCCTTCCATACATATGGTAATATTTGCAATAATTAGCTTGTACTCTTGATTTGAATAGGTATTTAATCGTTTGTTTTTATAAATTTTTCCTTCCTTAAACAATTGGTCTTTTTCCTGCATTTAAACATTTTTGCTAATTGATTTTCTAAATCTTTTATTTCTCTTTCTTTTACTTTATGCTCCGCTTTAAAAACAAAAAATTATCATTACAGAAGTCACTGCAGTTTTATACTGTAGAAGAACACTAAATATTCGCGAGTAGAGTATCAATCTTCTAAAATAAAAAAAGAATAATCAGGAAAAAAAGAAAGATCGCAAAAAAACAAACTTTAAGAAAAAACTAATCGCGAAGGTGCGAAAAGTATTCACGATTCGCGATCGCGATACGCTAATTCGAGCCCTGTAATAGTAATAAATGTGAACATATTTTTAAGAAGAAAAAAAACAATATTTTGGAGTGCTTCTTTAATTTTCAATTTGTTTTATGGAGTGCTTCTTTAATTTTCTTTAATTTTATTTCAGTGTCAATTATTTTTGGTGGATATTGGTTATTTTTTATAACATTAGATAGATTTTTTATGTTCTTATCAAATCCTAGCCATGTGTTGTTGAATTTATACGTTCTATTAATCAAATATCGTATAAGACTAATTTTATAACAATAGGGAACAAAGCTGGAAAATTTTTGTAAAAGACCCGTATATGTTTTTTTGTAATAAACATGTGGAAACTGAAACAAACTTGTTGATATAAACATCTAAAAATGCAATTTGATTATCTTGTTCTTTTTCCATAGTAAATTTTAAGTTTTTATGTTGTTTATTAAGATGTTTGTTATGTTGTTTATTAAGATGCGGTAGTGGTGTAGTGGTAGAGTGCTTGCTTCATAAGCGAAAGGTTCCGAGTTTGATCCCCACCATGTTCCTAGTAGTATCGCACCTAACTGGTTTCTCTGTGCAGCAGCCTTACTAGTCAAGGTTTGTGTTTTAGATTTGTAGAGTGGAGAGAGGTTTATAACCACAATTGAGTAGCCCCCCCCCCTCTCCCCCCCCTCCCCCCGTCTACAATGGCCTTTTCTGCCTTAGGGAGGTTAACTTACAAAAAAAAAAATGTGTAACAAATTCCTGAGATTTAAACTCTGAATTAAAAATACTGATAATAATTTAAATTTTTTTGTGCTGGATGCAATGCCAGTTATATTGGAGAAACCTCTAGACACTTAACAACAAAGATTCATGAGAATCTTACAAGTGACAATCTAATGTTTATAAGCATTTAATTTCATCTGTTAGTTGTAAAAATCTTAGTAACTATAATTGTTTTAAAATTTTGGATACTGCTCCTAACAAAAATAAATTGAAAATTAAAGAAGCACTCCATATTAAATGGAACACCCATCTTTAAATAAATGGTTTGTAACAATTCTATTTGTCTGTTAACATTTCTCTGTAATGTCTTCAAATTTTGTTTTCATATTTATATCCAGACTTTTAAATTGTAGTTTTATCTTTTGAAAATGTACTTTGTATGTTAACTACAAAACATTATAGTTATAAAGAGAATTATAATATATTTAAGATAACATGTCAAACAAAATAAAATTAAAACAAAATTATAGGTACAAACATATACTTTTATTAAATTATGTAATACAATACAAGTTTTATTAAAAATATTTAAATTTATAACTATTAATATTTAGTGTGACCGCCTTTATTTATAATACTATCTTGGAGTCTTTTATTAATACTTTTATACAGATTTTCAATAAATGTGATGGGGATATTATACCATTCTTTTTTTAGAATATTCCAAAGCTCATTTACATTCTTTGGCAACCTTTCCAATTTCTGTCTAAATAGTCCCAAACATGTTCAATTATATTCAAATCAGGGCTCTGAGGAGGCCAGGGCATGGTTTGAAGCACTCCCTCCACTTCCAGATTTGACAAATAATTTTTAACTAATTTGCAAGTATGTTTGGGATCTTTATCCTGTTGTAGGATAAAATAATCCCCGATCAGTCGTCGTCCAGAAGGCACATTATGATTATGTAAAATATTTTTATATTTTTCACCTGTAAGCTATTCTATTATTCTAACAATATCCCTACCCTTTTTATTGAAATATACCCCCAAACTTGAATACTCCCTCCACCATGTTTAATAGTTGATGCTAGACATGGCTCCTTCAATGCCTCTCCCTTTCTTTGTCTAACATACTGACGTCTATTCATCCTAAATATTTGAAATTTAGATTCGTCTGTAAACAATATCTTGTCCCATAGATTTTTCTGTCACTCTTTGTGGTCTCTTGCAAAGTTTAATCTTTTTTCTTTATTTCCTTTGTGTAGGAAAGGGTTTTTAATTGCTACACAGCCTTTTAATCCAAATTTTATTAAAGATTTTGGCACAGTAAATGCATGTTCTAAAGTTCCACTAACTCTTTTAAGATCTTAAACAAGTTCTGCACTTACTTTCTTGCAATTTCGAAGCGCTGTTATTTTTAAAAACTGTTCATCGTGTAGGCTTAACTTCTTGGAACGACCAGACTTCTTTTATCCACTACATCATCAGTTTCATTATATTTTTAAACTAATTTTTGAACTAAGGCTCGCAAAAAATTCATGCGTTTGGTTATTTTAACTTGACTATAGCCCTCATCATGTAAAACAATGATGTGATTTCTGTCATTTATTGATATCTTTGGCATTTTATTAGTACTGAAATTATATTAATAACGGAATCATTAACTAAAATAAATAAATGTAGCTTTATTTAAAACAATATCTTAGTTTAATTTAATAAAAACGCAATATTATTTACTTATATTCATTTAAATGTACATTTTTTTTTTAATTTCTTAGGTGCTATTTTCCTTTTGCACAATACTGTATATGTATATATATATGTGTATGTATATATAGTAAATCTTATACTTATAAATCTTTTTATTTATAGTTTTATATTTTTCAAATATAAATTATTTTTTGCTTTTTTAAGTTTATAACCCGCGGTTTAAAAAAACTCATTAAAATAAATTTAATGTATCAAAAAAATTTCTAAATTTTCTACTTTTATGCAAACCAAAAATAGCTTGTGTAAACCAGTTTAGGGGAGTGTAGGCATGAACAAAAGTTAAAGCTCTCCATTATAACCATGACTTATGAAATTTTAATTAAAAGTTTCAAGATAATTGTATTACATTTAAAAGGTTCAATTCAAGTTACATGAAAGCTACACAGATGCCCTTCGTACTGTCACTAAACCACCATATCAAGTCACAGAAACAGGTTGGGGAGAGTTTGAAGTCATAATAAAGATATATTTTATTGATGCAGCTGAGAGACCTGTAAGTCACTATAATCTTTTTTAATATTTTTTTTTAATCAATGGTTTTAATGGTTCATTCATTTAGTTGAATGGTTCATTCATATAGTTTAATGTTTGAAAAAGAATTAAGTTTTTATCTGTTAGCAATCTGCTATTTTTATTCTTTTTTATTTAAATTTTATCTTTTATTCTTTTTTATTTTTTAATATAATTTATATAACTTTGCAATTTGCCTGTGTTTTAGAGTTATAGAGTTGAATTAATCATAGTGATGCGTAAAAAAAGTTAGCTATACTAGTACTATAAACTTTATTTTCTTTTATAACTAAAGTTATAACAGAAAATTAAGTTGGCAATAATATTGTAATAAAAATGATTGATGAATAAAAAAGTAGATATAAAAACTATTTGAAAACATGTGGGATTGTGAAAAAACTAATGACTTAGTGGATAGAGATTATGTAAAAACATAAACATTTGTGTAAAATAAAGATATAATACTAAAGATAATTTGAAACCCAAAAAAAAATTAAGCATATCATTGTCTTTACAAGCAGGTATTATACCGATATTGTATGAAGCAGATATTATACAGATATTATATTAAGCAGATACTGGCTTTTGTATTAGATGTAATGTTTTACTACCAAATAGAAGAAGAAGAAAAATATTTATAAAAAATGACAAATTTGAACAGAACTAATTTAAACTAGTTGATTATTCTGATTAAATTGAATTCAAATATAACAAAAAACTGTTTTAATATTTCAAACAAATATTCAACATTTTAAGGAGTTTTTGTGTTATATATAAAAAATATCAGATCAGTTATTCTATGTATTATTATAAGTAGTAGTTTGTAACGTAGATATATATATATATATATATATATATATATATATATATATATATATATATATATATATATCTATGTTATAGTTTATAACATATATATATATATATATATATATATATATATATATATATATATATATATGTTATAAACTATATATATATATACATATATATAGTTTATAACATATATTATAATATATATATATATATATTATAATATATTATAATATATATATATTATAATATATATATATATATATATATATATATATATATATATATATATATATATATCTGGATAAAGCAACTGTTGATTTTTTGAGCTTTTTATAAAGAAATTAAAAAACATTAAAATATAAATTATTTTGTTTTAATAAATGTTATAAAGTTCTTATAAAAAATATTGTTTTCAGTATCTTTCCTGATAAGTTAATTTGATTTTGAAGTTTAAAATTAATTTAAGAAATAATTAATATGTCAAGTCAACTAGGGGTATGTTTGGGGTATTTAGACATTTAATTAAAGAGTTTAAAACAATTCTATTTTTTCTTTTTTACTTTTAAGGCTTCCACTCACAACCATATACAAAGCATGTAGAACAATATGTAAAACTTTTTTCATTTTTGAGAAAAAATTTATTAGGATAAAAATTAATTCAATAAATTTAAAAAAAATTTTTTCAAAAACTTATATTTTTTGGAGAAGTAGTTGTTTTGAAAGTTATACCATAATTCTTAATTATTATTAACAATCATTAATTAAATATTATTTAATAACAGTTTTTGTATTACAAGTTTAATTAGAGAAGATCACACTTTATTAATTTTAATGTTTAACTTGATCATTTTTTATCACAACTTTTTATCATGAAGCTCAATTGTGCTGATATTGTGAAAATGAAATTTTCTTTGACTGGGTGCCAAATAGTTGTCTTCTTGCTCAGGGTTTTACATGTATTTCCACTATCTTTTGATCTAAGATGTAATAAATAATAGATGTTACCATATCTATTATTTATTATTGCCATTATCTAGCTCCCTTTCACAGGTGTAGAGGATTGATTTCCAAAATTTTTAATTTTGGAAATCAATACATTTCCTCTCTAATCAATTTTAAATTATTGCAATAAACACTAATTGAAATAATTGCCAAATATTTATAAATTTTTAAATCATATTCTTTCTAATTGACTATGAATTTTTGAAAAAGTATAAAGTAACTGATCATCTGCTAGCTCTTACTTAGACTAAAGTTTTGTTGTTTTGCTTCCATAAAAGTGTGTTTGAATGTTCTATAATCAATTTTTAGACTAAATTATCATAGACTTATAATTCCTTAAGAGACAGGTCTTGGTAGTGTGGATGGAATAAATTTCCCATGATAAAAGGGATGATATTCCTGTCACCAAATCTTGTTGGACCATTTATTTCTGTCAGAAACTCCTTGCAGAATTGCTTGACAACGCCAGTTTCATAACTTTGAGATCCTTGCCCCCATTTCGATCAATCAAATCTGTCAAAGTTGATGATGTAGTTTTCTACTTCAATAAAAAACTTTCTCATACAATCAATTTTTGTACAACAATTCTTGTTTAAAAAAACTCTTTTCTTTGTTTTCTAATTACTTCTGATAGTGGTTGCTTTGCAGCCTTGTTGGGAGTAAATCAGAATTTTAAAAAAATGTTGTAGATGCTTATTTATATATGCATATTTTTAGACAATTATCTTTACTAACAATTTGTAATATTCATAATAAGTCTTTGTTTTAATATGTATAAAAAGAAGTAAAAAATATATATTTATATCTAAAGAAAAAAGTTAAAATATATTATAAGGATCTTAACAATAATAGAACAGTATAAGATAGTTACTGTAAGAAAATATTATAGGTGATAAAAATAAATTAATTTACTGATGACGCCTGAATTATATTATAAAACAAGTAAAATTTAAAATGAATTTTTAAAACCCAATGCTTTTATATGTTATTAAAACACAAATTTTGCAATCAATTTTTTCTGATATTTCTATTTTATTTTATTAACATTTATCAACAAACAGCTGTATGCATGTGTAAAAAAATTAAAAATAATTCAGGAAAAGGTGGGTCTCGAACCACAAACATACCGTTTACGAAGTCAACACCTTATCCAAATAAGCTAAACGCGCGTATAAGAAGAAACAAAATTTATACTAATTTTTAAAATTCTTCTTCTTTTCATATAAATAATAAACTTAATTAAAATTAACTAAATTAATTGACTTATTGCAAAACTAATTGAATATTGTATTGTCATCAAGCAAGAACATGTATGCAAAGTTTGAAAAAAATCTATCATCGGGAAGTGACTCAAAAATTGGTTGCAAGATTTGATGTTAACAGACAAACAGACAGAGGAGTTAGTAAAAGCATTGGGAATAACATAAAATTTTGTATCATCAAATGAAATTAAAAATTTCTTGTTTGTAATTTCATTAAAAATATTGATCTAGTAATTATAATGCACTTAAAGAGTAACATACTTGACAGCTTAATGAGTAACATACTTGACTACTTAATGTCATCATTCAGGGCTTATTCTTGGAAAAAAATTTGGGCGCTGTTACCCCCTCATTCCAGCAAACTTAAGCAGAAATTCAGCGTTTTTTTAGTGAAAAGTACAATATTTGCCGTAAAAACGTAAAAAAAAAAATCGTCCTCAAATTTTAGTTTGGGCGGTGCCAGATATGGTTGACGCTATCAAAAACAGTCTAGAATAGCCTCTGTCATTATCTTTATACCTAATCAGAAAAATACAAATTGCAACTTCACAACAACTTAGCTACTTTACAACAACTTAGCAACTTCACTACAACTTAGCAACTAATCAAACAAACTTTATTTTAAAAACTTTAAATAAAATTTGTTTGATTAAAAGTAAAACTTCACAAAATGTTAAGATAAACACAAACTATTAAACTTCACAAAATGTTAAGATACAGTGGGTGCAAAAAGTATCCGATACAAAGGAAAAACTTTATTTAATTAAAGACCATTCAACAAAATAACATAAACAAACACTATTCTAATGTAATTTTACATGGGAAATACAAATATCATATCAAAACAACAATATTATTAATTTTTGACTTGATAATTGCAATTTTGTAAAAGTTTAGGTTCAAAAAGTATCAAACAAATTGTAAAATAATCCTCGACTGACTCGCTCTGAACTGCAAAAGTACTTGCAATCATCTGGAACAAATTTTGCAAGAATACAATTAGGACAGTTCTTCGAAAGAGAGGATTCCACTATCGGTCACCAAGAAAAACCCCTCTCTTGAAGGAAGTTCATGTAAAGAAACGCCGGAACTTTGCTGAAGAGCACTTGAGTAAACCTTCAAGCTTTTAAGATAAAATATTATGGTCAGATGAGACTAAAATAGAGTTGTTTGGTCGGAACTGTGTCAGTCCTGTTTGGAGACAGAAGAACTCTGCGTTTCACTTGAAGAATACCGTCCCAACAGTGAAGTTTGGAGGTGGCAGCATAATGTTTTGGGGTTGTTTCTCTTCTGCAGGCCCTGCGGAATTGAAAATCATAGGATTGAAAATCATAAGGATGAACTCCGAAATGTATCAAGGCATTCTTGAGAGATGTCTCGTGAAGTCAGCCGAAAAATTGAACCTTCCTCGAGGTTTGATATTCCAGCAAGACAATGACCCTAAGCACACAGCTAGGGCGATTCATGCATGGTTTCAGGAGAGGGAAATTGACTTATTGGAATGGCCAAGCGAATCACCTGACCTCAATCCAATTGAAAATCTGTGGCAGGAATTGAAATTGAGGGTACAGGAGAGAGATCCAAGAAATTTTATCCAATTGAAAGAAATATGCAAGGAAGAGTGGGCTAAAATTCCTACTAGCATATGTGCTAATCTTGTGAACAAGTATTCTAATCGTTTAGAAGCAGTTTTGGCTGCTAAAGGTCACATGACGAAGTTTTGAGTAAATTTTTTACAATGTGTTGGAATTTTTTTGAACCTTAACTTTTACAAAATTGCAATTATCAAGTCAACATTTAATGATATTGTGTTTTGATATGATATTTGTATTTCCCATGTAAAATTACATTAGAATAGTGTTTGTTAATGTTATTTTGTTGAATGGTCTTTAATTAAATAAAGTTTTTCTTTTGTGTCGGATACTTTTTGCACCCACTGTATATACAAACTATTAAACTTCAAAAAATGTTAAGATAAATACAAACTATTAAACTTCAAACTAGAAACAAACATAAGTTATAATGTAAAAGCTACTAATTATTTATTTAATATATAGCCAATGTGAAAATATGTTATTATGTTTATTTTGACTCTAGGACCAATTATTCTTTATATAAGGCTTTCTTGATTTTTTGTTGGTGCAAAATCATATAGTCAATTGTAGTCTTTTTTTTTTTATTTGACTTTTCATGCTATATTTTTCTATGCAATGTTCTTATATCCAAAGATATTGTTGGCTTATCATAGGGACAGCCACAAATAGTCATTAAGACAAATCCAAAGTAGTATTTGTTATTGGCCAACATTTTTGCCTACCAAAGTACTACTCAAGTGCTGAGTTAGTTGTGGCATTTGCTTAAATAAATGTTTTTTGTTTAATTATAAACGAAATAATTACTAGTTTACCTAACTTAAATACAATGAAAAAAATTAAGCAGTCTTTTCTTCGTTGTTATTTTCATCTAAATAATATTACTAAACTAAATAATTGAGTCAATTTAAAACATGATTGACAATCTCATATTATATTAAAAATATTTAAAATAACACAATAATATAATAAACACAAAGAGTAATACAGGAGGCTGAACAAGTGCGAATTGGCATAAATGCGAAGCGTTTTAAAAATTGGCATATGTGTGAATTGGCATAAGTGCGCTAAAAGATTTTGCAAACATTGGCATTAGTGCGAATTGGCATAAGTGTGAACTGGCATAAGTGCGAAGCAGTTGCAAAAACTGGCATAAGTGTAAACTTGCATAAATGCGAATTGGCATAAGTGGGCCAAACAAATTTGCAAACATTGGCATAAGTGCGAATTGCCATAATGGTGAACTGGAATAAGTGCAAAGCAGTTACAAAAACTGGCACAAGTGCGAATTGGCATAAATGCGAATTGGTATAAGTGTGCCAAAAGTATTTGCAAACATTGGCATAAGTGCAAATTGGTATTTCGCTTTTATGCCGATTCGCACTTATGCCAGTTTGCACTTGTGACAGCTTGCACTTATGAAATTCGCGCTTACACAGTCATCCCAAATAATATTACTAAACTAAATTAAAGTCAATTTAAAACATGATTGGTGTCTCATATTATATTAAAAATTAAAAATAACACAATATTAAAAGTGGAGTGCAACTTACTAATATTAAAAAGAGCATCATCTTCAAGTTCTGAAGATATAATATTATTTTTTTTGTTTGGATTAATACATTTTCAATACAATTATTTACAAAAAGTACTTAAATTGAATTATTTTTAAAATGAATTAAACTTCTGACATCTGTAGAAGTTATTTTACTATTCTAAAGGAAGATTTAAAATTAATATGAGTTTTATTTATTAAATAATTAGATAGACAGATTATATGATTACATCGAACCATCATCTATTATAATTAACAGGTTTATGTCTTAAAACTGATTAAGCAGATATACACAGATTAATAAAGATTCAAGAGTACCTCATTGCGTCGTTAAAATTATAAAATGAACTAATGAAAAAACAAACATGCTTATTCCCTGTTAAAAAATCACCCACAAATGGGTACCCATTTGTGGGTGATTTTACTTACTTACTGCCATTACCAATTTGTGGGTGTCAACACCCACAAATGGGTAACGGCAGTAAGTTTGATATGTTTGTATATATATATATATATATATGCAGCCCTTGGAATCAAGAAAAATTAGGTCGGCAATAATTTGCTGATCTCAATCTTTTAGAGGTCGGCAAAAAAAATTTGTTACAAAGGTCTTACCATAAAACATAGAAACGAGGTCGGCAATTTTTTGCCAACCTCAAACACTTTAAGGTCAGCATTGCCGAATGCTAACCCTAATTCCGAGGGCTGTATATGTATTTGTATATGAGATGTTGTAGGTACCCGGTTTTCTGGCGGTTTTTCCGGGTACAACCAGGCACACATTTATATTTTCCAAGTACCTGGAAAAACCAACAGAATAATCCAAGCTAAATATAAAGCTACTTCTTTGATTAATAAACACCTTATCTCTCATCTTGAATCTAATAACTTACTTTCTGATCATCAATATGGATTTTGATCTGCTCGTTCTTATGCTGATTTGTTAACGGTATTAACTGATGGGTTTTATCGTGCATTAGATAAATGTTGACATTTCTAGCTTTGATAAAGTTTGGTATACTGGTCTTCTCCATAAGCTCTCTTCTTACGGTGTATCAGGTAACATCTTAAAGATTATTGAATCCTTCCTTACCAATTGTAGTATAAAAGTTGTCCTCGATGAACAGCACTCTTCTTCATTCCCTGTAACTTTAGGGGTTCCTCAAGGTTCTATTCTTGGCCCTATACTTTTTTAATTTATATTAACGATCTCCCAGAAATTCTCACATCTAAAGTGGCATTGTTCGCTGATGATACTACCATTTATTCTTGTCTTGATAAAAAGCTAACACTCTCTGATTGCATGGAGAGGGCATTTGAGCTTGAAAAGGATCTTACTTCTGCTACAGCATGGGGCTCTCAGTGGCTGGTGAACTTTAACTCAGATGAAACTCAACTTTTTCCAGCTATTGTTATTGCAATAATCTAGATCTTCCTATATTTATGAACGGTAATGTACTCAATGAGTCATCTGCCCTTCATCTTCTAGGATTAACTCTTACTTCCGATCTTTCTTGAAAACCATATCCATTGCGAAATAAGCATCTGCTAAGGATACATCTCTTTATCTTGTGCACCACTTTCTTACTCAGGATTCTATTCTTTATTTCTATAAATCTCAAATCCTCTTGTATGGAATACTGCTACCATATCTGGGGCAGATCTTCGAATGATGCCCTTTCTCTTTTAGACAAGTTGCAAAAACGCATTGTAAACATAGTTGGACCTGCTCTTGCAGTCAAACTCCAACCATTATCACATCGTCGTAATGTTGCTTCTTTTTCTCTTTTCTATAAATACTATAATAGGCGCTGCTCTAAAGAGCTATCTATTTAGTAGATGGCACAAGAGCCCCTAGCTCTTTAGAGCTAAGGGCTCTTGTGCCATCTACTAAAATTTATTTTTGTGTTACTCGTCATTTAACTAAGTCTTATTTTTTTACTGTAACTGTTCCTAAGTGTTCCAAAATATCTTGTTCATCTAGTTTTTTTCCTCGAGCATCAGTCCTTTGGAATTCGCTTCCTTCATCTTGTTTTCCTGCTTCATATAATTTGCAATTTTTTAAATTGACTGTTAATCATTATCATGCTCTATAAATTTCATCTTTTCTCTTCCAATAACTTCCAAATCTAATAGTGGTTGCTTGCAGCCTTGTTGGAATTGAAGATTTTGGTAAAAAAAAAAAAAAAGTTACTCATCATCTTTCTATTTGGGCAGTTTTCCATGGTATCTGGAATATAGATATATATATATATATATATATCTATATATATATATATATATATATATATATATATATATATATATATATATATATATATATATATATATATATATATCAGATACCCAGCTTGAAATATTCTTGGAATATATAGATGTGCCCAATGCTCTGCTTGGACCCAGAAAAGCTGTAAAAAAACCAGGATTAAGTAGGGTCCCTGCATATCTCTAAAATATATATACATAAATATGTTTGTATGCAACCCTTAGAATTATGGTTGGCATTTGGCATTTAACTTAATTTTTATAACTCAAAAAGCTGTATGTATGTATGTATGTATGTATGTATGTATGTATGTATGTATGTATGTATGTATGTATGTATGTATGTGTGTATGTATGTATGTATCTATATATATATTTATAGAGCATGATAATGATTAACAGTCAATTTAAAAGATTGCAAATTATATGAAGCAGGAAAACAAGATGATGGAAGCGAATTCTAAAGGACTGATGCTCGATGAAAAAAACTAGATGAATAAGATGTATTCACTGATTCATTTTTATTTAATTAATTACTATTGTTGGCATTCATATTTCTGTATTCTACAATCTATAATCTGTCTGTACAGTATGCACTAATGACAAATTGCACTTGCACTATAGTATAAACTACAATACACTGTTTATATGCTGTACATTATTTATACTGTTTGTAACTAATGGATTTTTTTTTTTACTAGAACTTTAAAATGAGTAATATGGCTTTCACCAGATCTTCTGCTGAAGTATGGCTATTTGGAAACCTACTGAAACATTGCCCTCTGTAAGACTTCCATCAGAGAAGATATTCTGAGGACACTTCTTTTTCATCACCAAGAGGCAAAACAAAAAGTGAAGACATCAGTTTGAAGAACAGTTGAAACAGTATTAGCTATCTGGGAAGAGAATCCTAACTCAAAGGATTGACAATGCTGAAAGGAAAGTAAAAAAACTGCATAATGATTACCTTTTTTTTTAAGAAAAACAAAAGCAAAAAACTATTTGATCTTTCAACTAAAGAGGCTCTAAATACTATGAAAAATGAAGATGAAAACTTTCTGACAATGCAACAGGAGGATCTATTAAGCTGCGGCATGGCAGGAGTGGACTAGCAGCTAGAGAAAATCAAAAGCAATGCAGAGAAACCCAAGCTGAAGCTAGGCGTCTACTTAGTCAAGCTGAGTTGCAAGAGCACATCGAATAAATTTTGTCCTTGTCAGTGATGAGAGTGCCAGTCAAACAGATTCATTGGAATTAGATACTGTTGAATATTACATCCAAACTCCTTTCACTTCCAATACAAGCAGTTCGAAGAAATATAAGAAAATTCTCATTAGAAGTGTGGCATCATCTCTAGATAGGGTAAACATTTCTGACTGTTGAGAAACAATTCTGACTCTTTATTGTTGGAACAGTGGCTCGGGCTTTTGGAAAAACAGTGATAGAGCTGGCATAATCATACAGATTAACCGTAGGGAAAGACAAAAGAATTGACAAGCCGTCACTGAAGCCAGCAAAACATATTCTCCTTTAGTGATCCTTTACTTTTCCACTGGGATGCAAAGCTTTTAAGTAACATTGCAGATGGAAAGCATAAAGTGGATTGAATTGCAATCATTTTTACTGGCAGTGGAGTCAAAAAACTGTTAGTTGTTCCAATGATTAGTTAAAATTAGCAAAGAACAAGAAACTGCTTGCATGAAGGCTTTGGATGACTGGCATCTGAGATTTAAGGTGAGAGGACTCATTTTCGACATCATTTCATCAAATACTAGGCTAAATATTGGCATTTGGAATCAGTGGATGACCGGAAGTAGGTCATTTCAAATGTTTCCAGATCAACTGGTCAAAAATTAACAAAACTGTGTTTATGGTAGCCTGTGACAACCTCATCAATACAGAATGGCTTGTTGGACTCCAGAAAGAGATGTTGAAATACTATGTTAAAGCTATAAAGAGTCAGCAACCCAGAGATGATTGTCTAGAGCTTCTCAATCTATGTCTTATTTTCCTTGGGGGATCAGCAGATTCAACCAATTCATCAAAGGAGGATGACTACTTGTTTAAAGCTCCCAGAGCCAATCACAATGTCCTGTTAATGGCAAAGGCAATATACTGCTTCAAGATTTACATGTTCTAACATGTAAATCTTGAAGCAGTATATATAGTAGTATATATGTATATATATATTGATGTAGCAGCTAGCTATAAGGTAGTTGATGTAGCAGCAGGCTATAAGATAGTAAATGTAGCAACACTCCGCGCATGTTCTAAAATTATTATAAGACAATAAAAAAAACAAAAATAAAAGCACTATTAATTATGAAAACTTTCTTATTGTGGTTTTTAAAAAACTATAAAACTTAATGTACTTTATTGCATTATTTTAATTGTTTTAACTTTTAGACAGCATTAAAATGTAGCTTAATTGTTGAAAGAGACTTTTATAAAATGAAAGAGACATAAAAATTTCTCTTGACTATGATATAAGGATATATATATATATATATATATATATATATATATATATATATATATATATATATATATATATATATATAATATATATATTTCCCTCGGAATGAGGGCGGCATTTGGCAACGCTGACCTAACAGCTGACTTAAAAGTGTTTAAGGTTGGCAAAAAAATTACCAACCTTATTTCAGCATCAGGTTGGTAAATTATTGCCAACCCCATTTTTTCTAATTCCAAGGGCTGTATATATGCAGTTACAATCAAAAGCCATCATTTGGACTTGCAGTAATGGCACCCCATATTATGATTTTGGAACAATGCTTTACAGTCAAAAGCAAATATTGGAAGTTTTATCGTTGGCAAGGCGAGTGTCTAACGCTTATAGAAAGACAACCAAGTTGATTAATTAATAATTCACTAAATGTTACATTCTCCCAATATTCTGCTGACCAGTCCTAGTATTTCTGACAAAAAGCCATATGGTTTTTAATATTTTTTTGAAAAAGACAAAAAAATTTTGCTGGAACATGGTACTTTAAACAAAATTATTTAAACAAATCTCTTCTAATTGTCACAACAATTAGTGCTTATCTGTGGGTATGCTTATAGATAAAATTTCAGAAGCACTGGAAAACACTTTTGCAAAACAATGAGTGGGATTATCTGCCATTTGAGTAGTCATCTTTGATCATCCGAGTTTTGCTTTTAAAATCACCTGCTTCAAAGTATTACAAAATAATAATAATAATATATACATATATATATATATATATATATATATATATATATATATATATATATATATATATACACACACACACACACACACACAGAATATTAAGAGTTTATTAACATAATTGTTTGTGTAAAGCTTGTGAGTCATTTTAAAAATACTAATAAAACATTTTACACATACTAATAAAACATTTTATACATACTAATGAATCATTTTACACATACAAATGAATCATTTTATACACACTGTTTCATGTAAACTAAATAGGAACTAAATAGTAGAAATATAAAAAAAAGCTATATTAAAAAAAATAATACTTGGAAGAAAAAAAACATAGTTCATTTGTTATTTTTTAGTAAAAAAAGTTTTTTTAATTTTATTATTAGTGATTTTTTTGAAGTTATTTTTATTTGTTTAAAAAGCTTTTTTTCAAAAAGTGCATGAAGGGCCATTATTATTAAAATAGTGCTATTATTATTAAGTACTATGTTATTATATAGATTATATATCGTAAAGTCAAGTTTAAAAAAAACTTAATGAAATATTAAAATGATAGTATAATATTGTTATTATTTGTTTAGGTAACACTTTATCATCTTTTAAAGTTATTTTCTAATCCCCTTCTTGCAAATCAACCACATGTGGGTACACAAGGTCAGCTTGTATCAGAATTTTATGATGAGATCATTTTTCATGACCCTAGCATATTTCTTTATAAACAGCTAACTACTCCAAAGATGTCAACAGCTGTTCGTAAACATGAAACTGATTGGAAGACTAAAGGTAATAAGACATTAGCATCTATAAAATTAGCCAAGAAAAGGGTTGCAGAGGAAATTGCACAAATGAATGACAGGCTAAAAAAAAGAAAAGTTGCTATTCAGAAATTAAAGGAAGAAATACAGAAGATTGAAAAGCAAAACCAAAAGCAATGACTTTTATTGTAATTTCACTTAAGTTCAAGTAAGTAACATTGTATTTGTTGCAAATACTTATAGTACTGAAATTGAACAAAAAAAGTGTTTTTAACATTTTCTTTTTTTTTCTTATGTTACATTAATATTTATATGTAATTGATAACACAAGTTTATAATTTTTTTTATTTTTTTTATTAATAGTGTATTATGTTTTTAAAAATATTGGTGTAAAAAACAAAAATTTAGAAAGCGTTATTTTTTTCATTAGAATAAAACTGGATAAAAAGACATGGAAAAAGAAAAGAAAAAAAACCAGAGTTATTAAAAGAACGAAAAAGTTAAAAATAATTTAAAGTATATAATAAATAAAATGAAAATTTATGATTGAATCTAATATTCTTGAAAAAACTACATGCAATTTTTTGACTTTATTTACTGCACAAAGATTGCAGCCTGCATAGATTAATATGATCCAATAATGGTTGCTTATCAAGATAATGATGGATAAAATGGATAAGATAAGATGGAGAAAAGAAAGATGAGACAACATTTTTTGAACAAGTTTTTTTTTTTTTTTTCGTTTTTTTTTTTATTCAAGTTAATTTTATTCCTTTTCTATTTTCAATACAAGTTCATTTTTATCGTTTTTAGTAATTTAGTATTTATTTTGTACTTTGCTGTTTTTCTCTTTAAATGTAATTTAGCCATATTTATTGTGCACTTTGCTGCGTTTTATTTTTCTTTTGTAATCAAACCATAATTATTGTGTATTTTGCTGTGTAGTGTTTTTAACTATTTTTTATAGTTTTTTTTTTGACAAGGTTATGTTTTGTGATGTTTATTTCATAATTATATTATTAATGTAAAATATTGTTTCAAATATGGTTCGAATGCTCAAAATGGCTTTTCAAATTAAATATGATTTTTGTTTAGAAAATGATTATAGTAATAAAATATTTATTTACATTATGGTTGTCCACAGTTTTGCTGCATAGTACTTTACAGAATGAAACAAATACAATTGAGATACCACAAAGTTTAAGTTCAACAGGTTATTAATTACTTGCTTACAATTTAAAAAGCGAAGGGAGTTTAAGTATGCTCTTGTGAACCAATATTGCTTAAAACAAACATCTTTACAAAATTATAAATTGCATATGACACTACTTGACTTTTCCCCCCTACCCCTTCCCTTTTTTTGATTGATTATGATTTAATATGCTGATTTAGTATGTTATAAAAATATAGGTCTGAAAATTTAAGGAAAATACTCTAGTTGATGTTCAAGTTAAAAATGTTACTTCAAAAACAGTGATATTCGCCATCTTTTTTATACTTGATTATGATTAAATTCCGCTTCCAAGTAAACTTAAAACAACCTGGTTTCTATTGACACTAATTAAAAGTTTTATTTATTAGTGCCAATAGAAATCAGGCTGTTTTAAGTTTACTTAAAAGCAGAATTTAATCACAATTAATTATATTAAAAAAATGAATATTACCATTTTTAACATTAACATCACATTAGATTACTTTGTATAAGTTTTCAGACTTATATTTTATGCAATACTGAATAAGCAAAATGTATTCAATTATAATCAATTATAAAAACAAATTAATTAAAAAATTAAATAGTTTATTACAAAAATCTATTATAAAATCTATTACAAAGGGTTAAAAAGATCATTAAAATACAATATTAAAATCTGTCAGTCTCAGCTCAATACACAAATAAAAAAAGTTTCAAGTAGTTAGTTTGAGTTTGGCATTTGGCAATTGCAACCTAACTGCCAAACTCAAAGTGTCTGAAGTCGGAAAAAAATTGCTGACCTTTTTTTCAATGTTTTATGGTAACACCTTTGTGTCAAACTTTTTTTGCCAATCTGAAACTGACTTCTAACAGTTTGAGGTTGGCAAAAATTATATCCAAAATTTCTTTAAGCACCAAAAATGTAAATGTTTTTATAAAGAAGACTCTTTAAGAAAATTTTTTTTATTTGTAAAACCATTTTATTAATAAAAAATAATACATGTTTTGACTAATGCTAGTCAGCTTCAGTTAAAATTAAATATTTAAAGTTTGTTAAAATACCTATAAAGGTTTTGAAAAAAAACACAATACAAAATATATTTTCGTGTTCAAACTAATAATATTATAATTACAAAAATACAATAAAATCAGTTCAATAGTTTATCATGTCATACTAAAGAAATAGGAAATAACAAAAAAATAGGTTAAAAAAATACGCTGTATGTATAGAAAGTAGTTGCTAAACAGAAAGTGTTATTTGGACATGGTTAACCTATTTATTCATTCCAGGTTTTACCCATTCTATGAACATTAAGTAAGTTTGAGAAAATTTGTTAGATGCAGAATCTAAAACAGAAAAACACTTATCACTTATTTGCATGAAGTATTCTTCATTAGCATGGAGATGCTTATAGATATGAGACTTTTTGTCCCTCTTGTAATGTTCAGATATCCGCGTCTTGTCTCAAATGACACTTTGTTTAGCTACTACTTTCTATACATACTGTGTATCTTTTTAACCTTTTCTTTTGTTATTTCCTATTTCTTTAGAATGACATGATAAACTTTTAAATTAATTTTGTTGCATTTTTGTAATTGTATTATTATTAGTTGGTACAATAATAATAAAAATTTTTTTTTCAAAACTTTATAGGTATTTTAATAAATTTTAAATATTTAATTTTAACTGAAGATGACTAGTGTTAGTCAAAACTTGTTTTTTATTAATAAAAAGGTTTTACAAATTAAATTTATCTTGTTAATAAGTATGTAATTATATATATATATATATATATATATATATATATATATATATATATATATACACTCTTGCATGATCGTTTTTTAAGTTTTTACCATAAAATGTCAGTTTTAGGTTGTTTTTTTAAAAAAACAATCTAAAACTGACATTTTATGGTAAAAAAAAGTTATTATAAAGACCGGAAAAAATTAAAAAAAAATTTTTTTAATGGCTTTTTTTTAATTATTTAATAGACTGCTTTCCCAAACCAAGCCCTCAGTCGATATAGCGGCACTCCTTTGCAAGTCAGGCTATAAGATAGTGGATGTAGCAATACTCCGCACAATGTTTTTAAACGCATTCAGAATGTTTTTTAAAACATTGTAGTCTTTTGATTTGCATTTTTGTGGTTTTTTAATCTTAATTAGTTTCCGCAATTAAATTAATGCGTTTTGTTATAATCTAACCTTAATTTTGTCAGTTTAAAAACCACAGACAATCGAAAAGCTGTTTTTTACCACAAACTGTATATCGAAGCCCTTTACTATATATATATATATATATATATATATATATATATATATATATATATATATATATATATATATATATATATATATATATATATATATATATATATATATATATATATATATATATATATATATATATATATATATATGCTTGTATATAAAAGTTTTTTATTTCTTAGCTTCTTCCTCCTCAAGTTCTGTTCAAAGAAACTATTCAAGTTCTTCATTGGATAATTTTACTACAAGTACAAGTACAACTACAAGTAGTT
Source organism: Hydra vulgaris (assembly GCF_038396675.1). NCBI lineage: Eukaryota > Metazoa > Cnidaria > Hydrozoa > Anthoathecata > Hydridae > Hydra > Hydra vulgaris. The sequence continues at coordinate 38,540,288 of NC_088920.1, forward strand.
ATTTTGTAAAAAGTTCCAGTACTGAAAATCTTTCAAACACTTCTGGTATTAGCATAAGTTCTTCAGTTCCTGAAACAAGTTTTACTACCGTTTTTTCAAGCTCCTCTGCTGTTTTACATTCATCTACAACTGATTCTAGTAAAATGTTTACATCAAGTTACACTTCTGCCACCCCTTTGAGTTCCTCTATTAATACAGTTTCAGTTTTTCCCACTAGTTCTTCACAGAATATATTTACATCAACTTTTTATAAGGCTTATGGTATGGTTATTTTAAAGTTAGGCTTTTATTAAAAACTGTATCAGTTTATAGAATAATTTATTAGAAGTTTTTCTAAATAAATATTTGATTTAATGTTTCAGATTTTGTAGCATGTGAACAGAAGAATAATTGTAAGAATGGAGGTAGTTGTGCACTTAACAAGTCAAATAACAGTACTATATGTTTGTAAGTTCAAATGTTGCTACATGTATTTTATAAATGTACATATATATACAACCCTCGAAATTAGGGTCGGCATTCAGCAATGCCGACCTAACTGCCGACCTGAAAGTGTTTGAGGTTGGCAAAAAATAGCCGACTTTGTTTATATGTTTTATGGTAAGACCTTTGTATAAAATAATTTTTGCCAACCTGATGCCAACCTCTAAAAGATTGAGGTCTGCAAATTATTGCTGACCTTATTTTTCCTAATTCCGAGTGTTGTATATATATATATGTATATATATATATATATATGTATATATATGTATGTATGTATATATATATATGTATATATATGTATGTATGTATTTATATATATATATATATATATATATTTTTATATATATATATATATATATATATATATATATATATATATATATATATATATATATATATATATATATATATATATATATATATATATGTAAATATATGTATACAGTGTCTCTAAAAATTATCCGACCAAACATTTTTAAAAATATTTTTCCTAAAAAAAGTATTTTTGTAAATTTGACTTTTTTTGTAAACTCAAGATTAATAAAAATAAAAGAACATGTTTTTAAATAGATTTTATTTATTTTAATGTAAAATATGAATCATAAAGTTTTCAGTCTTAAAATAAAGGAACTTAGGTCGTTTTTTTATTGTCAAAAAAGTATTCGACCAACAAATTTTTTATTTCATAATAAATTATTATATAACAAAACAATTATTTTAATATTTTGTTGGGCCTCCCTTTGCTTGGATTACAGCTTCTAGACGTCTAGGCATTGATTCGACTAAAGATTTTGTTTCTTCTGGTTGAATCTTTTTCCAGGCTTCTTCAATTGCCACTTTAAGGTTATCTTTTTTGGAAAATGATCGATCTCCAATTTTTTGGTCTTAAATTTCCCACAAATGTTCAAAGAGATTAAGGTTCGGTGATTGCACGGACCATTCCAAGACCTCAACATTATTTTCAACAAACCACTCCTTGGTTTTAGTGGCACTATTCTTGGAATCGTTATTTTGCTGAAATGTAAAATCAGATCCTAGCTGAAGTTTTCGAGCAGAGGACAAATTTTGCTTTAATATGTTTCTGTATTGCACCTGATCCATTATAGTATCAATAAATTGGAGTTTTCCGACACCCTTCCAAGCCATTGAACCCCTTACCATCATGTTACCGCCACCATACTTGACAGTTCCTCTCAAGCAACTTAATTTGTAGGCTTCTCCGACTTTTCTCCAAACTTTTTGGGCTCCATCGGATGACTTTAGGTTGAATTTTGATTCGTCGCTCCACAGGATCTTTTTCCAGAAACTTAACGGCATTTTTTTGAACTTCTTAGCAAACTCCAATCTTCTTATTATGTGTTTCTTACTCAAATATGGTTTATTACATACAAATTGTCCTTGAAATCCCTGGTCTTGTATACGATTTCTGATTGTCTGATGGGATAATTTGATTCCATAATTCTCTTCAGCTTGCTCAGCCAGTTTTCAAGCAGAAATGAAGCAATTTTTCTTGACTTGTATAATTAAGTTTCTATCAAAACTCTTAGAAGTCTTTTTTTTTTTTTTTGCGACCCTGCCCTTCTTTTGTGGCTGTTGTTCCGATCAAATTATACTTCTTCATTATGTCGGATACTGTATTATGAGGAATTCCAGTCTCTTGCTGCACCTGACGATAGATTTTACCCTGATTGACTAGATCAACAGCTAAATTTCTCTGAGAAACAGTCCAGTGACGTTTACCTCCAACCATTTTACTTAAAAAAACATGAAACCTTTTTTTTATACAAAACTTTTTTTTTACTACAAAAAAAGTTTTTTGTTATGCAATTTCATTAATTGTATAAAAATTTGCTAAAATATTTCAACAAATTTCACATAAAATTAATTAACTTTACCTAAATATCGCTTGGTCGGATAATTTTTTTACAAGCCTATTCAATACTAAGTTTCTTTTAGGACAATTAATAAACCAACTGAAGCATAAATCAAAATATATGAACGCTAAATAACATACTATTCCCAATAGAATTAAAATGACAAGGTAAGTATTGCTATTCATTGTTTATAGTATAATTTAGAGCGTAAACATTTGTTTTTGGGAAAAAATTTGTTTGATCGGATAATTTTTTGAGAGACTGTGTATATATATATATATATATATATATATATATATATATATATATATATATATATATATATATAAATATGCATATATATGTATATATATACTAGGGTTATGACTTTTTGACTTTTAAAAAAAAAAATTTCCTTCGTCATAAATCAAGAAACTTTTGTTAGAAAACATTGAAAATATGTTCAACCCGCAATTAAAATTATGAATCATCATTTATTTAATTTTGTTACTGCTACTACTAATATGTGTGGCTTTGCTGAAAATCATTTCAAAACTTGCATAGATTAGAAGTGTTTAGAACTTTAGAACATTTTGAAATGTTCGAGAATATTTTAGACGACTTTAGAACATTCTGGAACAATTTAGAATATTCTAGAATATCTAATTTTATAGTTATTACAGAAGCAACACATGGCAACATACAAGCCTAGCGATATAGCATTCAGAAGAACAAGGATGTCTGGACCTATAATCTGGTAAAATTTGAAGACTCTCATAAAAGATAAAGAATGGTCCCTTTGGAAGAATGATCACTGAAAGAAAAGTACAGAATGCCTCTCCAAAAGCAAATTATCATATGCTACCATTTCCTTAAACTAAAAATCAAAGGAAGAAAGGAGCGAATAGCAGAAATTTCCAAAGAAGTCACCAAATTGTGGAAGAATAAACTGAATTTTCCTCGTGTATCTGATCAAGTTATACAAGCAAAGCTTCATAAAATACTGAAATGTTATGATAAATGTGTCAAGCAGGGAAGCTACAAATCCCTTGATGAAATTTTTGATATTACTAAAGTGGATGGAACATGGTTATCTTCCGAGGACAAGTGATTGTACCATCTCCAAGTGGAAAGTGGCCAGTAAAGAAACGATCCATCCCCCTAAAAGACAAAAACTTTCTAATAGGTCATATAACTCATCGTCTTACTATCCTGGTTTTAGTGATTCTGACTCTGAGGCTGACGATAGTGAATATGAAAACAATGAAGAAGAAGATGAGACTACTCCTATGCCAAGCAGAAATCATCATAAAAGCAGTCAACTTGGTGACCTACACAAGAGTATCAACAAACAAATCTGCTAACATATGCAAGCTATTTGCTCGTGAAGACATCCCAATTCCATGGCAATCAGCTATTTACAAGTCAAAAACAATCAAAGAGGCAATCAAGCTGAGAAAAGAAATAATTGAAAAGTTGCATATGGAAATTTGATCCTTACACTTTGATGGCAAGCACATCAACGGAATTAATTATCAAGTGGTCGTTCTTAAAAATGAATTCCAGAGCTATACTAGCGATCCTGGTTTTCATTTTAATTCCTTCAACAAGGACAGTTCTGCAGAGAGTCGATTTATATCGTATGGCTGGGCAGACCATTGATTTACAGACCAACTGTACAATGAAAACAACTTTAATAACTTGGCTGAAGTACTGAGTCCATACAAAAAGGCTTGAAGCACTTTGAAAAATCACTGGAAGCAAGAGCCATTACTACAGATCCCCAGAGGTAATCAATGCGCAGAGCGCACAATAAAAGTAATGAAGGAAATGTATTCGTCGTGCAAAAATAAAGACAAATTTCACCTTCTATTCCTTTTATGTAACAAGCAAGGTTAACAGTCTGAGTCATTGATAGATTGAAAATTTATTGTATTACATAACTATGACATTCTAAATACATTTGAATACATAGTAGTACTTATGTAAAAATCGATTTTTCAATGGCGGGGTGAACTTTTTTCAAAAAATATGCATGTGTGTGTGTGTGTGTGTGTGTGTGTGTGTGTGTGTGTGTGTGTGTGTGTGTGTGTGTGTGTGTGTGTGTGTGTGTGTGTGTATTAGCCCATTTCATTTTAACTCTCGTGAACAAGTTTTAATACGCGGAGTGTCAAATATTCCCAAGGTATTGTTTTCCAAATGAAATTTTTTTATTTTTTATTTTGGATAACTATTCATAATCATGCCATTCTTTTAAAGTTTAACATTTTTACATTTTTTGAGTTTTTAAGGGCATTTTCAAAAAATCTGCGCAAATAGAAATTTACAAATCATTAACTGTATAATAACGTCATTACAAATAATGGAAGGTATTTTACCTATACTGGATGTGTGCATTTTTATTACTATTATTTTTGTTGACTGGTGGTATTTTAAAGATATATATATATATATATATATATATATATATATATATATATATATATATATATATATATATATATATATATGTATATATATTTATATATATATATATATATATATATATATATATATATATATATATATATATATATATATATATATATATATATGTATATATATATACATATGTATATATATATATGTATATATATATATACATATATATATATATATATATATATATATATATATATATATATATATATATATATGTATATATATATATATATGTATATATATTTTAATTTCATCAAAATTACTGTATATATAAATATATATATACAGTTATTTTGGTGAAATTAAAAAAAACGTGGTTTTTAAACACAAAAGTGTTGAGGGCCAATACACAGCAATTAGAACTTTGTTAGATGCTTTTAATCTCATACAGTTCACTCACTTCAAGCCCTGGCTAATTAAAAGGGGTTTGTGCAAGATTAGCTAAGTTTCCTGGCTGACTTCCCTTTTTGCAAAAACAAAATGTATAAGTTTCTAATTCAATAGAATGACTGAGTACATTTCTCTCTCCAGAGTATCACGGTTTTTGACCTGCAACTTTTCTGATTCTGCAATTTTTAAAGTAAAACTTAATTTCATAAGTTTTGATATTTTAGCCTTATTATTTAAGAATAATTTATATCATAGTAGCAAATTGCTAAAAAACATTGTTTAGAAAAATGATTTAAAATCAGATGTAAAATACAAAGAAAGTAACTCTAACCAATTTTTTTTTCTTATAATCAGTAGAAAAATGATAAAAATGAAATCAATAGAAATAGCACTTTTATTTCATCTTGTCAAAATTAAATGTAATAAATTTTTAGCAGTGTCATTTTAAACCTTATTTTATCTACATTGCATTATTTTTGATTTACACTTTTAAGATCAATAAGACTATTGGCAGATGTATATTGAGCCTGCTGCAAAGGTGAAATACAAATCATGGTAAAACCATAGAGGTGTTTGGTGTTGACATTAGCATCTTTTGACCGAGATAGCAATATAAAAATGGTAAAAAGTTCTGTATTCAAAAACAAAGGGAGGTCTTAAAAGATGTAAAAACGGATAGAATCAAAGCTGAAATCCTTTTGAAAGCAGTTTTTGTTGATAAAGACCAGGCTTGGGAGAAAGACCAGGTCTTGTGTTCTATATTTCACCAGACTACTAGTTAATTTTTGATATTCTAGGTCATAGTTTGAAAAAATGCTGACGGATGAGACTCCCTCAGACTTTTTGGATACAATGAATTACATAGCTTTTAAAATCTTTCAAAGTTGCTAACAACTCATCAAAACTCATAGCAAAATCGTAAATCTATTGAACATAGTTTAAGAAATTTATTTCTCAAAACAAGAATTAAATTTCTTGTTTTTGAAAATAAATGGCAGGTTAGAACAAAGAAACGTATTTCTTAAAACAAGAAACGTATTTCTTGTTTTAAAAAAAATATTTTGTAATAAAAAATTAAATTTTGCTGTGCTTACAGTAAAACATATTCAAGATAATATAGAGTGTGTGATGAGCTTGGAGAAGCTTCAGAAGCTACTTCAAATAAAGAGTTCTTGTAAAAAACCATTCAAAAAAGAAGAAAAGTGGATTCAAGGAGCTAGCTACAGCGACTGCTTCCTCGCTTTCTCGTTATTGAATGGTTCTAATAATTTGAATTTCGATCTGATACCTAACTGCAAACTCTGAACCTTAAAAGTAATTTTAAAAATTATTTTTTTACATATTTTCTTAAGATATTTGTCTGAAAATTTGCTGAAAATTTATATGCATATAAATATTTATTGTACATTTGCAGCGTTAGTAAATTTGCTTCAGAAACAAGAGACCTGTGGCAGTGATGGATCCAGCATTTTTTGGTGTTTGAGCTAACATGGAGCAAAATCCAAACATTTGTATGTTTATACTTATGTCAAATAATGATGCTTTTTTAAGAGTTGCAATGATTGGAGGCTTGGAACAAAAAAACCCTAAAATTTTATCCCTCCTTCCCTAAACATGAGAGCAACAAGTTGATGAAATTAAATAAAATTGAATTTCAGCAAAACTTTTTTGCTATTCTTAACTAAATTTATATTCAATTTTTAAGTATTGTTTTACAATCTCTAAGCGTTCAAAAATTATGACCATACAAAGTTTGTAACTCCCTCAAATTGAGGGAGTTACAAACTTTATATGGTCATAACTAAACTTTATATGATCATAATTTATAAACGTTGAGAGATAATACTGTAAAACTTGAAAATTATCGATGAATATAAACTTAGTTAAGAATAACAAAAAAATTGCTTTACAACTTGCTGCTCTCACATTTGGGGCAGAGGGGATGAAATTTTAGGGCTTTTTTTGTTCCCAGCCTCCATTATTGCAATATTTTGCAAAGCATCATTATTTGACATAAGTATAAACATACAAATGTTTGGAGTTTGCGCCATGTCTGTTAGCTGTCTTAAACACCAAAAAATGCTGGATCCTTCACTGATTTGTGGTTTATTGCCTACTCTAGCCTTTTTTCCAACATTAAGCAAGCATAAAGCATTCTGTGGTGCAACCATTAGGTCTTCTTGGAGCACCTAAAATATCCACAGAAAAATTTGTATATATATTTTTGAATCACATTGATACATTTTGATTTAGTTTACAAGAAAACGAAAAAAAAAAATTTGAAATTCCTTTACCCAATCTTTTAAGGAAACAATTTTGGATTTGGATTTGTTTGATCCAAGGCTCCAGTAACAGAAGTTTAAAAAAAAAACATCATTTGATACCAAAATGAGGTAAAAATCATAAAGTTTCTCAAATGACTGGAAAAAAGTTCAAAGATCAACAAAAAATTACTTTACAATAGCCAAAGTGTTAAGTTATCTATCATAATTAGTGAAAGATAGGTACAACATATTTCTTAAATTAATAAGCACAGTGTTTTTTTTTGGTACAGTAACACATTAAAAAATTTGGACACAGTAAAAAAACTGGATCACAAATTGATAGAATACGAAAAAACATAATTAGAGTTATAAAAACGATTGGTTTTAAAATTGAGATCCAAACAAACCTACCTGCAGTCAACTTCTTAGATGTATCCTTTAACTTAGAAAAAAGCTCCTACCAACCTTTCAAAAAACCAAATGAATATCTAAGTTACATCCACTCTGATTCCAACCACCCTCCGTAAATAATAAAGCAAATCCCCATCTCTATCAATAACAGATTATCACAAAATTCCTCGAATGAAAAAACATTTAATTTATCTACACCAGAATACGAAGATGAATTAAGAAGAAATGGCTTCACTAATTTTTATTTAAAGTATAACCCCCAAAAAAGAGGAAAAAAGACAAGAAAAAGAAATATAATATAGTTTAACCCCGCTTTCAATAAAAGCGTTTCTACCAATGTCAGACATATCTTCCTAAACTTAATCGACAAACACTTTCCAACATCCCACCCCCTAAGTAAACTATTCAATCAAAACACCATCAAATTGAGTTACAGCTGCACCAAAAATATCGAAAGTATAATAAAAAGCCACAACAACAAAATTAGTTCAGAAAGACCAAAAGAATACCCACCCTGCAATTGCATAAAGAAAGAAAACTGCCCTATCATAGGAAAATAGAGCCTCTAATGTTATTTATAAATGTATAGTATCCCCCCCTAACACCCCAGAAAAAGTATATATTGACCTAGCAGAAGGTGAATGGAAGAAAAGATGGGCTAACCACAAACACTCATTCACAAATAAAAAGATGAAAAATTCAACCACTCTTTCAAAGTATATATGGCAGATAAAAAAAAACTTAAGAATAACACCAAAATTAACTTGATCAATAATTAAACAAGTCCCAGCCTTAGCAATGTAACCAAAAAATGCTTGCTTTGCCATCATGAAAAACTTTGCATAATATCATACAAAGGTACGCAAAAATTATTAAATGAAAAAACAGAAATTATTTCAAAGTGCTGTCACAAAAACAAGTTCTTGCTTGACAACCACGAGCCCAAAGATTAAAAAACCAAACCACGCTCGCAAGTAGTTATAGTTTTATAATTGTTTTTGAACGCCACAATGTTTATTGAGTATATTTTTTAAAGAAAAAAACAATGTATTTTTTATCTGATGATTGCTAAACGCATGAAACTTTTAGTAGTAAAAATCATGTAGTTATTTTTATTTAATCTTGTCAAAAAATCAATTATATATATATAGATATAGATAGATATATATATATATATATATATATATATATATATATATATATATATATATATATATATATATATATATATATATATATATATATAGAAATTCATATATATATATATATATATATATATATATATATATATATATATATATATATATATATATATACATATATAATACATATATATATATATATATATATATATATATATATATATATATATATATATATATATATGTATATTGTGTATATTATATTATATGTATATTATGTAAATTCATATATATATATATATATATATATATATATATATATATATATATATATATATATATATATATATATATATATATACATATATAATACATATATATATATATATATATATATATATATATATATATATATATATATATATATATATGTATATATATATATATATATGTATATATATAGAAAGAGAGAGAGATATATATATATATACATATATATATATATATATATATATATATATATATATATATATATATATATATATATATATATATGTTAAACTTCAATATATACCAAAATTTGAATTACAGGAAATCATAAAGGACTTAACAACTACTTAACTGCTACTGGTAACATGTAACCCAGTACAATCTGCTTCATGTCCTGCTGCCTTTTAAGGCAAAGGCTAGGAGATGCCAACTCCGACTTAAAACACCCCCTACCTTGGAGCTCTTGGTTAAGTGAAGGCTAAAGATGGTGTCTCGATAAAATAACTCATCGTGGGCAGATGCTAAATGCATCAGGCTACTGTCTTGCAGAAGGCCTGCCAGGCAAAGACTTAAGCGGTGAACAGATTCTATCTGTTGACCAGCCTCGCATACCTTCATCTATTAGGTTGGCGCAGATGTATTTTTAATACATTGTTTTCAGTTCAGGATGTTTAATGCTGGATCTTCTTGACTCAATGCATGAGTTTTGCTCGTGTCTCTGTTTTTATGACTAGGCAACCCATTCTATTATCTCCTAATGAGGGTACAGCTCTAAAACTCAGTTTTATAGTTCTAAGGCCGGCTGGTACTCAGGTTTCCCTAACTCTGTGGTAGCTCTCAGAGGGGTTAATTCCATCAACAGCTGAAAAATATCAAAGTATAAGCAGTGCCATGTTGCGCATGGATTGTGTCCCTGTTTGTACTTTTGGTGTGCATTGCCAAGGTCACATTTGGAGCCCTTTGTTACGGCTTAGGGTTTATTAATAGTGATGAGACAATTGCTTGGGGTATTAAACAGTATACTGAGTGCTGTCTATGCTTTGAGTCAAGTTCTTCAACAAATTTAAAAATGAATAAAGTAGCAAAAACTATAAAACACAAAAACCCATCGTCATCACCAAGTTCTCTAAACCTATCATTCACTAATATTCATGGTCTTCGAAGTAACTTTTCTTCTGTTGAGTCTTATCTCTTGCAAAGTTCACCAGACCTACTTTCTCTTTGTGAAACTAATTTGAGTTCAGCTGTCTCATCTTGTGATCTTAGTATTGAAGGTTATCTTCCTTTAATTCATAAAGACTCCAATAGTCACATGCTTGGCCTGAGCATTTACATTCATAAGAATTCACCCATTTTTCGTGAAACTAGATTTGAATCCACAGACTATTCTTTCATGTGCTTTCATTTAGCATCACTTTACTCTATTGCCTTTCTCCTTGTTCTATATCGCTCTCCTTTATCTCAAGACTGCACTCTTTTTGATGTTATTTCTGATCATATTGACCAAGCCCTCTCTTTTTATCCATCAGCCTATATTGTTGTTGTTGCTGACTTTAATGCTCATCACACTGAATGGCTTGGCTCTAGTGTCAGTGATTCTGCAGGTATTAAAGCCCACAACTTTTGCCTTTCTCAATCCCTAACTCAAGTGTCAACTTTCCAACTCGCTTTCCAGACAACCCGAATCATTTACCTTCTCTACTGGAATTGCGTCTTGTTTCTGATCCTAGTCAGTGCACAGTTTCTCAACATTCACCCTAAGGTGCTTCCAATCACAGTTTGATCTCTCTAAAACTAATATCTCTTTCTTCTTCATCACCTGAATCCCCCTATTATCGTACCTCTTACAACTACCTTAAAGCTGACTGGGATTCTTTCCGTGCTTTTCTTCGTGATGGCCCTTGGGTAGAAATCTTTTGTCTTCCTGACGACAAATGTGCTTCTTACATAACTTCATGAATTCAGGCTGGCACGGAATTTTTTGTTCCCTCTCGACGATTCCAGGTCAAGCCTCACTCTCCTCCATGGTTTTCCTCACATTGTGCTGCTGCGATTGCCAATCGAAACCGTTACTTCCATATCTATCAACAAAACAATTCTTCAGAAAACAGATGTCTGTTTATTACTGCTAGAAACCATTGTAAAAAGGTTTTATCTAATGCCAAAGCCCGCTATTCTCAGGTCATGAAATCTCGTATCTCATCTCAAAAATTAGGCTCTCGTGACTTCTGGAAAATCTTTAATAGTATTAATAATAAGGGTAAATCTGTAATTCCACCTCTCTTGTATGGTTTAGACTTTGTCACCTTACTTAAAGACAAAGCTGAATTGTTTGCTAAAAATTTTTCATCAATATCATCTCTTGATCTCCACTAGTTGCGTTCTACCTGATATTGCCAACAAACAGGTTGATCCATTGCTTGATATTCGTATCACTCCAGCTTCTGTATCTAAAGTGATTTCCTGCTTAGACTCTTCTACATACCTGTTATTGTCTTGCAGAAGTGTTCTCCAGAGCTGTCGTCTATACTCTCAAAACTATTCAACAAGTGCTTATCAGAGTCTTGTTTTCCAGCCTGCTGGAAAGCGGCATCTGTTATCCCTATCTTCAAAAATTCTGGAGAGCAGTCTGATTCGTCTAACTACCGTCCCATTAGTCTGCTTCCTATCATAAGCAAGGTTTTTGAATCTTTAATTGACAAACATTTTATTTCTCATCTTGAATCTAATAACTTACTTTCTGACCATCAATATGGATTTCGATCTTCTCGTTCTACAGCTGATTTGCTAACAGTAATAACCGATTGGTTTTATTGTGCATTAGATAAAGGTGCAGAGGTTAAGGCTCTTGACATTTCAAAAATCCGCTCTTGACATTTCAAAAGATTTTGATAAAGTTTGGTATGCTGGTCTTCTCCATAAGTTTTCTTTATATGGTGTATCTAGCAACATCTTTAAAATTTGAATCATTCCTTTTCAATTGTAGTATAAATGTTGTCCTTGATGGACAGCACTCTTCTTATTCTGTAACTTCAGGGATTCCTCGAGGTTTTATCTTCTGGCCCTATACTCTTTTTAATTTACATTAATGATCTTTCAGATATTCTCACATCTAAGGTGTCATTGTTTGCTGATGATACTACTATTTATTCTTGTCGTAATAAGAAGCCAACACTATCTGATTGCTTGGAGAGGGCATTTGAGCTTGAAAAGGATATCACTTCTGCTACAACATGGGGCTCACAGTGGCTGGTGAACTTTAATACAGATAAAACAGATTTGATATATGGTTTCTTGGAAACCATATATCAAATCTGTTGCAAAATTAGCATCTACTAAGGTTGCATCTCTTTATCAAGCTTGACACTTCCTTACTTTGGATTCTATTCTCTATCTCTATATCTCAAATCCCTGTATTTTGCCATATCCGGGGCGGATCTTCTAATGATGCCCTTTCTCTTTTAGACTAGGTGCCAAAACGCATTATAAACATAGTTTGACCTGCTCTTCCAGCCAACCTCCAACTATTATCATATCGTCCTCATGTTGCTTCTCTTTCTCTTTTCTACAAATGCTATAATGGGTGCTGCTTTAAAGAGCTAGCATCTCTTGTGCCATTTACTAAAATTCATTCTCGTGTTACTCGTTTTTCAATTAAGTCTCATCCTTTTTCTGTCACTGTTCCTAAGTGCTCCAAAAACTCTTGTTTGTCTAGTTTTTTTCATCAAACATCAGCTCTTTGGATTTCGCTTCCTTCATCTTGCTTTCTTGTTTCCTATAATTTGCAATCCTTTAAGTCATCTTTCAATCGTTATCTTGCTCTACAATCTTCATCTTTTCTCTTCCAGTAGCTTCCAACTTTAATTAGTGGTTGCTTGCAGCCTTGTTGGAAGCGAAGGTGTTTAAAAAAAAAACTGTCAAGTTTCACATATTCATGGAATATGTTGACACTTTTGTGAAAAATAATTTTTAATGTTAGTTTTTGCTTTTTTAAATATATTTTTAAAGAGGATTTTTTTATTATTCTTTTGTAGGTACACTTATTTTTATAGTTTTTTAAGAGAAACTTATTTTCATGTTTACATTTCTAATTTGATTTTTTATTTAATCAACATTCTTGATTTGCATGTGATAGGATATGCTCATTCAATATAAAATTACCAATTTTTTTAATTTTCAATTTTTATGTTTTTTTCTGAACACTTTTTTTTTTTTAAGGAATGCTTATGATAGGCAAAATATTTTTTTCGCTCACTCTTTGTTAAGCCAATATATTGTTTATCTGGTGCATTTTTAGAAGAAGCAACAGAAATACATAGCACCTTTTTTGATAAACATTTAAAATATATATTATGCCTACAAAAAGAAGTTGAAATAATATCACACGCAAACCAAAAATGCTTATTAAATAAAAATCAGAATTGGTTTCTAAATGCAGACACAAAAGTATATTTCTCTTAAAAAACTATAAAAATAAGTGTACCTACAAAAGAATAATATCTTCTATAGAAATTATATAATCCTCTTTAAAAACTATATAATTTATCCTCTTAATAAATTTTCTTTAAAAATATATTTAAAAAAGCGGAAATAAACAATTCTAAAGACAATAGTGGTGACATATTCTACAAATGTGTGGAATAGTACAGCATTTAAGACTTGATATCTGTAATTTAGTTTTTGGTATAAATTGAAGTTTATTAATATGACCATTATGAGTCTTTGATGGTCTTTATTGATGAACATTGTTTGAAATAAAAAAAAATTGATAAGTGAATTTCCACTAATTTATTATTGCTCTGCAGCCATATTCACATCTCTCTGTTAAACTAACAGAGGATTTGATTGTCCATTAAGAAAAAAACTTTTAACGGCCAGTTATAAAACGGAGAAAATTAAATGATATTCTAATCAATCTGTTTAGGCTTCGTTTATTAACTTTTCCAATAATTTTTTTAGTTAAAATTCCTCAGTTAGCCAGCTCTGTTAACTAATTTCATGCTGTTTTTCTCATTGCATCTAAATGATGCAATGTCAACAGATGATGATTTAGTTTAATTGGTAAATCGCAGCCGGTGATTTTTTAAATAATGGTTGCTAATAAATTCTCTTAATTCAATTTAAACATGCTACAATACAAAAAAATCAAAGAGTTTGCACCTACCTAACACTTAGTTTCACTATTTTAAATTTTATGCTTATGCTTCTTCACTCTTATGGATTAAACATTTTCTCAAAACTCTATTTTCTTCAATTTTTGCAAACAGGTCAAAATATTAAAACGGAGTAATTTTATTGTGGCTCATTTCAAGAAATTGCGATCATCTTTATTGCACCTAAACGGAGGTTTTATTTTCTTAGTGTTTAAACTATATATTAACTTCAAAATAAGTTATTTCACTGTGTACCTTGTACTGTG
>NC_088920.1:38560000-38567500 GCF_038396675.1 Hydra vulgaris
ACAGTTTATACCATCTTGGTTACAGTTTATACACCCTTGGTTACAGATATTTTAATACTGAAAATATTTAATTTTTCAATAATGCAACAAAATGTTTAATTTTTCAATTATTTGATATTTTAAAAAAACCAAGCAAAACAGCTTTTGTTGTTTAAAATCAAAAAAAAAAAATTTCATTCTTATAACTATAAAAGGAAGGCATTGCATTTCCTAAAATTTTAAAAAATTAATACTTAAAAAAGTTAAATAAGTTTGTGTTATTTAAAGTTAAAGATATATTGCTGGAAGTATTGCCATATGGGACATCCTGCTGTCATTTTTAATCCCAGTATCAAAGGATCCAGTTTAAGAAACCCTATTAATATAGAACTATCAATATAGAAAAAAATTCATTATGCATAAACTTAAAAGTTTTTTTTAATGACACATGTTTTCCATGTTATATAGAGTAGACAGAATTTTAGAATGTGATAATTTAGGTTCAATCTAAAGTATCATATCCACTAAAACATGGTCCAAAATTGTGTTTATAAAAGTTATCCCAAGTTTAGCATTTTCCTGGGGTGACTGGTAGATTATAAATTTCAGATTTTTTAAATCTAGGTATTTAGTATACATACTTAAGTGATCTGTAAGACAGGTTGCTGTCAAAAGTAGTATTTGATTGAAAATAAAAGAAAATACTTATAAATTTTTCTAGTTTTGTTAGGGCTCTATGAAAATCTTTTTCTAATTTTGAGTCTATCATTTGAAACATAAACTCCTGGAGTTTTTTATTATTAAATATTGATTTTTATTAATAAATATTGACTCTAAGTTCCCTATTTTGTTATTAATTTTTTTTTAAATTCACCTCCCAAGGAACCAGAGTAACCTTTTTCATTAAATCCCAAGGCTCCAGAAACATCCCAGAAACAGAATCTCTCAACCCTAAACCCCACCAAAAAGTTTGTTGAGTGGATTTAAAACTCTAACCTTTTGCTGAAAGTTCTACCACTAGTTTACTACCGTACGTTTTTTGTTGTTTAAATAAATATTTTTTTATTAGTATTGTTGTTATTATGTTATTTGTTTTATTAATAATTTTATCCTAATTTTATTACATAAATAGTTCTAAAAAGATTTAAATTCCTTCTAGGTGTAATCATAATTACTTTGGTAATGAATGTCAATATGAAGAAATTATTCCACATGGTTAGAATGTTTAATTTATTTATACATATGTGCCATAAAGTTTTTCAAAATTTAAGAAGTTTTAATCTTTAGAAATTTTTCTGTAGTGTACAAGCAACTTGCATATGGTTTTGGCGGAACTACTTTGTTTTTGTTGTTGGTTGTTGTTGTTTTAACATGTTGTTGTTCAAAAAATAGATTAAAGAAAGAGTAAATTTTTTTTGTTTTTATTGTTTTTTGTTAATGTTGGGTTTTGAAATTTCAATTCTATTTAAGATTTTTTTTCCTTTAAGTTTTTTTTTTATATTTTAAAAATATTTAATATTTCTAATTCTTAAATATTGACTAATATTTGTTAGTTATTAACATTAAGAAATAAGAGTTATCAAATAAAAAT
Organism: Hydra vulgaris; assembly: GCF_038396675.1. NCBI lineage: Eukaryota > Metazoa > Cnidaria > Hydrozoa > Anthoathecata > Hydridae > Hydra > Hydra vulgaris. Next base: position 38,561,571 of record NC_088920.1, read on the forward strand.
GTCTTTAAAGCATTGAATTTGCCTTTAAAAGCATATATAAATTTTAATTGATAACTTAATATTCAAATGAAATAGAAATCAATTTGTAATTAATAACTAAGTGTTCAAATATTTTATTTATATATATCCATACGTACATACAAATCGCTGACCTCATTTCTATGTTATATGGTCAAACCTTTGTTTCACTTTTTTTTTCTGCCTACCTCATACAGGTTAAGATCAGCAAATTATTGTTGACCTTATTTTTCCAAATTCCGAGGGCTGTTACTGTAATAGAAAGCAGGAAGTTTAAGAATTATTACAAAAACAAATTAAAACAATTTTATATAATTTAGCAGTACATTTAATTGTGCATTATATTTTTTTATTTTTCTCCAACTGAGACAAATTTATATAATTCATTATAATTAATATATAAAATATATAATATTTATATTATATAAAATATAAATTATTATACAGTAATTTAGTGCATAATAATTTTATATACACATTTTTTTTTGTTTTGTTTTGTTGTTGTTGTTGCTATTTCACCTCCCCAAGGCCCAGAAGGCCACTACAGATGAGGAGGCTACTTAATTGTGGTTATAATCCTCTCTCAACTCTATAACTCCGAAACACGAACCTTGACGAACAAGGCCGCTGCGCGGAGAAACAACTTGAGTTTGAGTTGTACAAATCACATGAGTTTGTACAAATCATAAAATAAGCAGTTATAACATTTAGAAAGAATGTTTTACCTTTTCAAATGTTTTTCTAAAAATGTCTAATATTATAATATTATAATATTATAGACTGTAATTTAAATAATAGCTTTAATCGGAAGACATAGCATTGACTATGTAAAATATTTACAACAGAATATTATCAATTTATTTTTTCGTAATGGCATTTTTATAAGAAACTGATTATTTATTTAAGAAATCAATCAGTTATTCCAATCTAATTAAAAACATTTGCAATTTCATTCTGCTCTTTTTTTTATTTATTTTTTTTGCAACAAATGTATTTTTAAAAGGATCCCTTTAAACTGGTTATAAAAGGATCCCAAAGTGCTGAGATAAGTTGTGTTCATATTAAAAAGAATGATAAAAAAAATACTTGGGCTGAATTTTTTTGAGTAAAACAAAATAATAAACCTATACCAAGAAAAACTAACTTTGCTGCTTTACTCCAAGCTTGCTGTCTCCATGTTAGTCAGTTGCTTTAAATTCTTTAAATATGTCGCAATCTTTAGACTTAATAATTTATTCAAGCACGTTTAATTCCAAATTCCAAATTTAGTTTTTTTAATTGAATTTTTTTTCTTTTTTAAACCAATATTGTTTGTTTTTGTTTTATTTGTTTTTAAAATATACATATATCATCAATTGTATGTTTTTCTTAAACATTTTTTAGGAAGCTAAACAAAAGAATTTTTTTTATAAAGTGCAAGAACCAAATAAAATCATGATTTTTATGTTTACACTCTTAAATATAATAAATATATACAAAACAAGTTGATCACCTTGTTATATATAGGTTTTACACTTCACAAGTTTACAGACAGCTTTTTATTAAATTAAAGCAATAATTAATGTTTTATGGCAATAATTCAAGACAAACGGCGACTAAAATTGTCAATGTGTTGCAGCGTATGTTGAATAGCATATTATATTTATTATTTCCCAATTTATATGTTGTATTTAGCATGTATTTTACAATAAAACCTCTCTCCTAACATTACAAATCAAAAAACTACCAAAATTGACAAAAAAGTTTTCATTAAACAATTTCCATTTTAAAATTGATTCGATAATGCTACAATTTTTTGCTGCAATTTTTTTACACTTTTTTGCAATCTTGACCAATAGTTGTTCAATTTTAAAAATAAAATAAACGATACATGTTTTACAGAATAAATTTCATTAAATAGTCTCGCATAATTAAATAAGAATTTCGAGAATGTTTGTATCCGATAAAAAGTTTAGCAAATAAATTCTGTTAATTAAACTTTCATAAAGTTAACTCTTTTGCTACCAGCCGTTTTAACAAAAATCTTTTCGCTGTGACTGCACATTTTTTTGAATAAAATTTGGATGGCATAATATTGACAACTAATTAAAATTTGAATAGTAAATCTTTTTAAAAGCATAACATATTATATAACAATAAAAAGCTAAACAAATGAACTTTTCAATTAAATAAGTTTTTAACACACATCATTGAACAATAAGAAATGCAAAGTGCTTAAAACCATTGTTTTACAAATATTACCTAAAACATTAAGTTCAAAACATAACAAATTTAATGTATAATAACAATGTTTTTTATTAAAAGACTTTTGTAATTACTCAGCAAAATACTTATACACTTCAACAAAATAAATTTACAGTGCTAACGCTGCTTTACTTTAGAACTGAATTTAAAGAAGTTTTTTTTTTTTGCAAAGATTTCTCTAGATTTTTTAACTATGTAAAGTGATAACTGTCTATAACTACACAATATTAATAGAATAAAATATATGAAATAACAGTACGAAATTCTAATCTAATTTATGGTCAATATAATATATGTTTATGGTCAATATAATAATCTGATAATCAGTGCAGCACACATGTGGAACACATGACTATGTCAATTAATGTGTTATAATATTTAATTATATAATATAATTATAATATAATTACTATAATATAAATAATATAATATAAAAAAAATAGATGTGGCTATCTTATGGACCATGCATACAAATCAGCATAGAAAAAAAGAAATCGAAGGCGAGTCGGCATTTAAACCTTTTTATACTTATACACTTCTACAAGATAAATTTTAGTGTTAATGCTGCTTTATTTTAGAACTGAATTTAAAGAAGATAAATTTTAGTGTTAATGCTGCTTTATTTTAGAACTGAATTTAAAGAAGATAAATTTTAGTGTTAATGCTGCTTTATTTTAGAACTGAATTTAAAGAAGATAAATTTTAGTGTTAATGCTGCTTTATTTTAGAACTGAATTTAAAGAAGATAAATTTTAGTGTTAATGCTGCTTTATTTTAGAACTGAATTTAAAGAAGATAAATTTTAGTGTTAATGCTGCTTTATTTTAGAACTGAATTTAAAGAAGATAAATTTTAGTGTTAATGCTGCTTTATTTTAGAACTGAATTTAAAGAAGATAAATTTTAGTGTTAATGCTGCTTTATTTTAGAACTGAATTTAAAGAAGATAAATTTTAGTGTTAATGCTGCTTTATTTTAGAACTGAATTTAAAGAAGATAAATTTTAGTGTTAATGCTGCTTTATTTTAGAACTGAATTTAAAGAAGATAAATTTTAGTGTTAATGCTGCTTTATTTTAGAACTGAATTTAAAGAAGTTTTTTTTATCAAGGATTACTCAAGATTTTTTAACTTTGTCAAGTGATAACTTTTTATAATTACACAATATGGCTTTTATTTGTTCTTGATTATGTAGAGAATTAATTTAGAATTAATCTTAAGAACAAACAAATTATATGTGTTTAGAGTCAAAATTTATGTACAAAACAAGATAAATAGTGAAACATACTCGAAAGCTGCTCCCAGCGGCTTGCTGTCAAAACTTAAAAAAATCAAAAGCTGCTGTCAGCGGCTTGCGGAAGTGAAATAGTTAAATAATACAAAATAGTTTTATTAACATAATTTTAATAATGGTAATAATTATTTAATAACAATAAAAATAACACAAAAATAATTTATAGCAATAGACAAGCTTAAAATATCTGAAATATTTTATTCATATTTTTTATGTGAATTTTGCAAAATTCAGAAAATAAAATAACTAAAGAAATTCTATAGTAATTTATGATTAAAAAAGTTAAAGTTGTATAATTGGAAAAAATTTTCTTTTAAATTTAATACTCTTGAATAAATTATAAAGTCTGTAAATTTCAGCACATATTTTAAAGACTTAAAGCAACTGGCTAACATGGAGACACCGAACTTTGAGTAAAACAAGTTAGTTTTTCTTGGTATACATTCATTATTTTGTTTTAATCAAAAAAGTTCAGCCCAAACATTTTTTTTTTCATCATTCTCTTTAATATGAACACAACTTGTCACAGCACTTTGGGATCCCTTTAATAAAAAAAATCAGTGACTGTTATGCAAAATAAATAAACTATCGCATTTTGTAAGTAAAAAAAAATCAATTACTAACTTGAACTTTGTCTTTTTTATTTGATGTTTGCTCAAGAATTTTTAATTTTTAAATCATTATCTAAAAGTAGAAAAAAATAAAGCCTATAATATACCTTTGTGAGACCCGTAAACTGCTCCCGTAAATCACTTTAGGGGAGTGTGGGCTAAACCTCTCGCTTCCCACCGAGGCCTGTATATATATAAGATTTAACAGTTTCATGCCTAATAGCTATTTATATATTTTTCATCAGCTGTTTATGTACTTATAAATCCAGAAAAAACCATTTAAATCAATAAAATAAAAAAATGAAAAATAGGATGAGTTCTGATGTCAAAATTAGTCAATTCCTCATATCCATAGCCTAATTTCATAACTGTGATTTATCCGTTTCTTCTCTAATTCTTTGTGCTATTCTTTATAAAACTTATTCTTTTGTTATTTTTGGTTTTGTATTTTTGTGGTTTTTCTTGATTTCAAAAAATGTGTATGACTGATGCCAATAAAATTTGATGTAAAAAAAAAAAAAAAATTTTTTGTTTGTTTTGGTTTTAATGAAATCAAAAAAGTTTTGGATTTTATTTCATGTTAGATGATGATTTCTACATTTTTTAATTTGATTAAATGTTCTTTTTTTTCATAAAAGTTTGCATTAAAGTATTTTCTTAATGTACTGCAAAATTGGTGTGTTTCCCTCCACAACAACTCATTTTGATATATATTTTTTTGATTAATTAATAACATTACCCGATCTGTCATGGCTGTTTTCACAAAAAACCACTTTCTGAAGGAAACAGACATTTTTTTATAGTGATTGCCTTGAGAATGTAGATGAATGGCCACATAGAGTATATAGATGAATGGCCACATAGAGTATATAGATGATTAGCCACATCACTTTAATCAGATTAAAGTTTTTAAATGGACTTTACTTAACTGTAAAGTTGAATAACTTAAGAGTAAAGTTGAATAACTTAAGTTTAAAGTTGAATAACTTATCTGTAAAGTTGAATAACTAAACTGTAAAGTTGAATTCTTGAAACTCACAGTCTGTTGAATGTGACGAGCGATGAGCAATTTTTTCTTATTCCAAAAACAATCACCTTTTTTACAACAATTAAAATTGGTGGATATCATTTTATGTTTGCCAGGTACTTTTGAAAATATTGGTTCAAACAAGTTTTTAGAAAAACTCATTTAAGTTCCATATATTTATTTCTTGTATACGGTCATCATACTTTTACAGTGTTTATTGTGCTGTTATGAATCTTTTAATTATACAACAATTTAAAATTAAATAATTTCATATAAAAGTTATGGCTGTGTTTTTAAGAGTTCAATTTGATAATCATTGAAGGTTTAATATTTTATTATTCATTGAAACTCGTAGATAAATACTTAATCTTTCAAATTTGAATACAATATATTAAATATGAGGAATTATAATGTAAGTCTGATAATCGTTTGATAATGATAAGAAGTAAAAAAAACTTTTGTAACTAAAGAAAGGTTTTGTTCACGTTTACTTAATTTTAATGATGCATTTCTATGTAATACTACAAAAAATAGCATCAAAGTTTTGTCAAATACTGAATATTCGGCTAGGCACCCGGCCGAAGCAATTAATATTCGGCTGCCAAATTTAAATGCTTTGAGAAAGATTAAGTCAGTGAAAGGCTGATCCTTCTCAATGAAAGGCTACTTGACACGGGCCAACCATCGCCGTTGTCTAGTAACACCGGTGATGATTTATCTTCCCATTGTAGGAAAAAG
>NC_088920.1:38577500-38622500 GCF_038396675.1 Hydra vulgaris
AAAACTTTCAGCTCAAATTTGCTTGCATACCTTGCTTGTAAAACCATGTGAATAAGAAACACATTTAGAAAAGCCTAGAAACTACTTAAAGATGACATATGCAAAATTGAAGTTTGAATGTTGACTGGACTAACTATTAACAGATGTTTTTAAAAAATTCATAAAAATTTACATATATTCGTTCTTTTATATTGCATAAATCCATCATATGATAAATCTGAAATAAAAAAATGTAATGGATAAGTAAATACAAAGAAAAACATCATATATGAATCACAAATCAATATAACAGATAGAGATAAGATGTCATGATAAGAGAGTAGTAGTTGTTAAGTATTGTTATTTCATGTTAGCTTTTAGAAAACAATTCATGTTGGTACGTCATGGTTCTAAAAATTCAAATTAAGATATAAACAAAATGTATATGTGGCAAAATGACTTTTCTTGAGTGGCTTTTAGTGAATGATTAAAAGCAGTGACTTTCAATAATAAAACCACTTATAATTTTTAAAATAGACACCAACATAAAGGTAAGCCAAATGTAACAACATTAGTAACATAAATAACAACTTTATGCAAAATCTTGCTCAACACGTTTGCCAAGTCACACACTTTGAAAACATGGTCCATAAATATTATAAGAAGTGTTTATATATGTTATATAAATTTAAATAAATATATTGTGTTTTATAGTTAGTATATATGTTTATATTATGTTGTTTCTATGTCATGGAAACAACATAATATAAACATAAATACTAACTATAAAACACAATATATTTATTTAAATTTGTAACACATATATAAACACTTCTTATAATATTTATATACACAATAAATACATTTTATACTATTTTAAAAATTCATTTATAAAACAATTATATAACACATATTACCACATACATATATTTATCAAAAACTTTTTAATTTTGAACATAATATAAACACATATGCAAACTATAAACATATATAACTTGAATTGTGTGAACAAAAAATTTAAAAATAACATGAAAATATCTAAAAAGGTTCATATATATTTATATATAAAGACATATATCTCGTAATAAAATATCAAATTATAATCATATCTAACTTAAATCAAATACTTATTGAATAAAGAACAAAAAACAGATAAAAGAACTGCAATCCTAATAACAAAATTTAACGTTTAGCAACAATTAAAGTGTCAGTGTTGGCTCAAAATTTTAACTTATTTTTTTAAATTTTCTAAAACAGAACAAAAAAGGTAATAGCATAACAGAAATGTCAATAAAATAGCATGCGCTTTATAAGCAAAGATTTTCGTTTTTCCACTTATTTGTTAATATTTGATCAAAATCGGATTCGATATCATATCCGATTTTGATCAAATATTATAAATACGTATTTTTGATAAATAAGTGGTATTGAACTCGAGTTCGAAACTTAAAACTAAATGCGCATTTTTCTGGTATCAATGGCGGTATGTCATACGTGATCAATACTCAGAGTATTTACAATACTAGATATGCCGACTGGGATTGTAATTTCAGCTTGGTTTAGACAATTTGTGACGGTTTCAGTCACATGGGGTCAAGCGTTATCATGGAGAAATTTGAAATTTTGAGTGCCTGTTTTAGGTCTTTGCTTATTTATTTCGCATATAAGAGGTTTCAAACAATTTTTTATATAATATTCGCTAGTAATGGTGTCTCCCTTTTCAACATAACCCAAATGAACAACACCTGTTGTTTTGAAGAAGATGTAGAACATGTTTTTCGGCTGAAACCTGTCGCATCTTACTATAGTTCTTGGACTTTCACCTTCATCGACCCAACTAGCATTAGCCGACTTGTGTCCAACTTGTCTCAAATAAAACCACGACTCATCCCCTGTAATAATATTACATAGTCTCCATTGGCCGTTTCTGAAAAGGGCTAAATTTTCCTTACATGCCTCAACTCTATTCTTTCGATTTTGATCGGTTAACTCGTGGGGTATCCAACGTGATGTTAGTTTTCTTTTTTTAAGTGCGTTGTGAATGATTTCATTGATTGTAAAACGATTAATCGATGTCAGGGCTTCGATTATATCATGTGTTGCATGCGGATTTTCTTCAATAATGGCTTGCAATAGTTCAATATTCTCGGCTGTATACGTGGTTCGAGGGTGCCCTGAGCGAGGATCATCTTCGAGACTCTCTCTACCATCTTTAAATAAAGTAGCCCACTTGGCAACTGTACTATATTTTGGAGCTTGGTTACCATGAGCTAAAACCAACTCATCGGATATGGCTTGTGCTGAAACTCCAAGTAGAGCACGGGTTTTAATAAATGCTCGATATTCAAATTTTTCCATTTTTAAATATTTTTTTTTAACGTATATAATAAAATTTAAATAACTTTTTTAATAAACATTCAAAATATTTCAACAAGTACTTAAAATGTTCATAATTAAACACAGTTTAAAATGATATACAAATATTTAATTATTTCCTGTCTCATTGTATCTTTACAGATGAAGTTCTACGAACTTTCCTAACGACCTAAGTATTAAAGTTTTTTTTTTTAATTTAATACTTTACATTGATATACTTTTTTTTATGTCAATGTTATTTATTATGATGTATTTATTTAGTTAAAAGCTTTTTTTTAGTTTAAATCTCGTTTTTATTTACTTCATGTTTTTATAGTTTTATTAGCGTAATTTGTCATCTTGTTATGTTTACATACTATTATATGTTGTTATGTTTACTACTATTATATATATATATATATATATATATATATATATATATATATATATATATATATATAATAGTAGTAAACATAACAACATATAATAGTATGTAAACATTGTCATCTTGTTATGTTTACATACTATTATATGTTGTTATGTTTACTACTATTATATATATATATATATATATATATATATATATATATATATATATATATATATATATATATATATTATACATTATATATATATATATATATTATATATATATATATTAAATATAATTATGTAATACTATTTTATATATATATATATTATTATTATTATTATTATTATTATTATGTGTAGCTCTTCTTACGAATACTCTAAAGAATTGGATGAATTTACGATCGCTAACAAACGAGCTAGTACTATTGTTAAGCCATCAGTTCTTAATGCTTATGATGTCTACGCCTCCTAAATTTCTTGAGTTTCGTTATCATTTTGTTACTATGTTCCTCATGTTATTTTTTTATTTAAAAGAGAGTATTTTTAAATTATATTTAAAAGTTAGATTTAATTTTTAAAAATTATTTTACATTACATATATATATGTATGTGTGTATATATATATATGTGTATGTATATATATAATTTTATTAAAAAGATATATATAATTTATTATGGAAATGTTAAAGAAATCTTATATGCTGTTTTTGAATATCTCCATCTTTTAGATTCTATCAGTTTTTATTGAACTTTCTTATTTTGAGTTCGAATTAAATTACTTCTATTGACTAAAGTTTTATAAATTTTATGTAATTTGCTATACTAATAATTTTTAATTTAGTTTGTGTATATACGTTTAATAGATAAATATTTGATAAAAAAAATTTATAATATTATATTTAGATATTTTAAAAAGAGTATTTTTATATGATTTTCTTATCGAAATTCTTTATGTTTTTTTGAAAGATTTATAAAATTCATATATTTTTGGTGAAATGGACTTTTTTTTAGCTTAAATCCATTGTTAATTATTTTGATTGAGATGAAAATGAATTCATTTAGGTTGAAATATTGTTTTTTATATTAACGACGAAAAATATTTTCCTCCACCAATTAAAGAGAAAATAGCGAACTAGCTATATACAGGCGTAACTGATTAATGTTTATTCATAATAACGTTCGTTTTTGCAAAAGATAGCGTTTAAATTTAATGTTAAACTAAAGTTTTCAGGTATTGTATGTTTTTATTTTTTTGTTTTAAATAAATGTTGTTACTTTTGAGGAGTTTTCCAGTCCATCGCTTAACTGAAGCTTGTATTAGATACGTTTTGATCGTTCCTTATCATCACGCAGTGCACTTTTCTCGCCATTTCTTATAAGCACCATAATTAGACACTGTTAATCTATCACTATCAGCGACTTTATGTTAAGAACTATTTTAGCAAATGGACAGCTCAAGTACATAATTATCGCTCAATCTCTAATTTGCCTGTTTTTCTAAATTTAAGGAGAGAATTAACATATATTTCAATTATTTGTAAAATGACCAACGAATCTTCTTTTCTTTCCATTATCTATTTCATAATCTTTCCACATACCTTAAAAAGATAAATGCAACTTAAGAAATTCAGCAGTTTTTTTCTCTAAATTATTTTGGAAACTCATGTTTCAAATGTCAAGTATTTTTGTTGAATATTATGACATTTTTTTAACGAAATGTGTGTTTAAAAACACAGATTTCGATAAAAAAAACACATTTTCATAAAAAAAAGTTTTAAATCAGCAATTAAAACGTTTATGCAACAAATTAATGCCTCTGATAAACATATCCACAAATCTAAGAGAAACAATTTAAGAATTCAAGGAGAAGCTTTGATTGAAACTGAAAAAATTGAAAAGGTTCAAGCAATGGACAAAAAATGCCAAAACTAAGCTAATTACGCCAATAGACTAATTAAATTAACTTGGTTGAGTAATTTTTTTCAGCTTGCTAATCCATAGAACAACACCATATTCAAATACGCCATTATAAAAACTTTTAATGTTGTTATTGACGTGGTGCAGAAAGCATTCTAAATTCAAATCACCTAATTTTTTAGGTAAATTTTTTAATCTAATTTTTTAGATTTTTTTCCGTATTTATTATTTTATTAACGTCCTTACATAAAAATGATTTAAAATTCTTTATTTTACCTGAACGTGGGCGATGACAACAACAAATAATATTTTTGGTTTTATTGGTTATTAACCAATAAAATTTGAAAAAAATTGAAACTTTAACCAATGGTTTAAGTTTCAAATTTATTTGTTTACAATTTGTTTTTAAGTTTACAATTTGTTTTTAAAATTGAAAATGTTACAAATTGTTTTCAAACCTCTTTATCGCCATCAGATAGGCTCAAGTTATGCCTGGTAATATATTTTTAACAAAAATAATAACGCCTACACTACGCTTTTTTGTTTTTCATGCAAAATTAAATTAAAAGCTAAGTTCCGAATTAGTAAAAGAATTTACGTCATCCCAACTGCACCATGTTTCTGTTAAGCAAACATCATTAATAAGATTCTTTAATAAAATTAACATAAATTCCACATTTCTTTTTATATTAAATATTGATGTGAACTGTGTTAATATTACTACTTAATATATATAATTTCATGGGTATAAAAGTAGTTTATTTTGCAAAGCACCAAAAATGATAAAAACTAGACTCAAAATTAATGGTTTTGTGAGAACTCATTTTACTTTTTTCAATAACCCAAATAGGAGCAAAGAATTTCGGTTATAATTCACGTGTAATTAATTTATTATAAATAATTTTAGTTTGCTTTCCCTTCGTCTTTAAATATTTTGCTTTATTCAGGAGTTTTCTTTGCAATTCATTTTACAAATCACTAAAATCCTCGTTTATGTAAACTTTTTGAGCCCATATTTTTATCGTAGTGGGTTTTTTAAATACCTTGGTTTTGCCTTTATTGTTTACAAATCTGACTACGATAGATTTGATTTTTCTATTATCTCCTGGCAGGGGTGGATCTAGCATTTTTTGATCTCTGAGCAAACTTCCAAATATGGAGCAAACTCCAAAGATTTAAATGTTTAATAACGATGTTATGCAAAAAATTGCGATAATTGAAGCCTCGGAACAAAAAAGCCCTAAAATTTTTGACCTTCCTGCATCAAATGTGAGAGCAACAAGTTGATGAAATATTTTTTGTACTATTCTCTGCTACATTTAATCACTAAATTTAAAATTTTTTAAATTATAAAAGTATAATATTTCAGCGTTCAAAATTTATGAAAATATAAAGTTTGAAGCCCCCTCAATATGATGGGGTTACAAATTTTATATGGTCATAATTTTTGAACGCTAAAAAATAATATAATGAAACTTAAAATTTATTGATGCATATAAGCCTAGTTGAGAATAGCACAAAAAGTATTTTCTAAAAAACCAAAAAATAGATTTACCCCTGTCTCCTGGTAATTTCTTCCCAACTCGAGGTGCTCTTTCAATTCAAAAGTTTCCGTGTGACTGAAGTTAATTATTTAAAAATGTTTATTGTGTTTAGTTTCTTTTTTTAGTGTTTCAATTTTATCATTAAACAACTTCATAATAGTATTGTCATGAATCTTCAAAATCTCTTTTTGTTGTCCAGATATAAAATTTACTAGCAAAAATATCCTAAAGCTTTAGTTTCTTCTTGAGAATCTTGATTTTATAAAAGTTTTTTAGAGAAACATTAAGTTGTAATGCTTAATTTCTTGAGCAAAAATTGTCTTGAGCGTTTTTTGCCTTTTCACTAGGTAGCTATCAACAAAGTTTCTTAGAAGGTTGCTAAATTGTAACAAGAAACCTTTATTAATCTTTTCTTGGAAATATTGTACAATTTTTTTATTGCTAAAAAAGTTTTGCAGAAAAACCCTTATCAATTCATTTGAAAATTAAAGCTAACTTTTTGCTTAATTAAATTCAAAAAAAATTATATTATATGATAATGACGTAAATAAAGTTGAACCTTTCTAAATAAAGATTTGTGTTCAATAACAAACAACTATAAGTAAATTGATGTTATAAATGACACCATCAAAAACGTCATTTTGCGCGTCATTAGTAGAATGCTTTCGAGTAATATAAGTTCATTTAAAAAACATTTAAAATGTTTAATTACAAACAATTATATAAATGGTAAATGATTTTATTTTGTGGGCGTTTTTAATTTAGACTTGCTTGATTATGAAAAAAAAAGTCGTCAGAAATTTGACCAATATTATGTTTCAAAATAGTTTCGTTCCTACAATAAACAAACCAGCTTTCATTCCAAAATATAGTGGTTCATTAATTGATCATTACATAACTAATTTCCAAACATAAAAAGTAAAACTGGAATATCTATAACTGACATTTCAGACCACTTTCCATCTTTATAGATTTCAAAATTACTTGAACATATTATGTATAAAAGGCTGCATCATTTTTTAGATATTGAAAACACCCTTTATAATAAGTAGTTTGAACTTAAAAAGACAACTCTACCCATAACACAATATAAAATGATAAGATAACATGATATAAAATGCCACACTTGTGATGAAACCATCTCATCTTTAATAATTTTTCTGACATTTTTCTCTAAAAAAAAAGGTTATGAAAGTTCAAAAAAAATTACCTATTGAGTTAATTACTCTTTAATTGTTAGTATAGTGAACAAAACATATTAAAAGCACAAGAAAGCATGAAAAAAATTCTAAGTGTCAATAAATTTCAACTAGATATATAGCAGCCATTATTGATGGCTTGTGTACTAAAAGTGCTGTTAGGCTAAGGACTTCTGTTGTAATCAGTACTTATTTAAGATATTTATAAAACAAAAGAAATCTCTCATCGTGTTTGGATTGAACCGCTATTGATTTCTGAGTTTGCAAGAAAAAGTAAAGATGTGAGTGCAGGAAATGCACCGTGAGTGACATTTTGTTATTCATTTTTCCGAAGACTCAAATCATTTGGAATCCGTTATTTTAAAGAGTCAAACCATTTGTTTAACCGTATCAATGTTTCAACCAGATAAATAATTCTAATGAAAATTTTCATGGTGTGAACATGTCTGATACTCCTTTAACAGACTGATATATCAATCTGTTAAAGGAGTATATAGTTCTTTAACAGACAGGCAACGGTTGCTGTTGTTCAATACTTTGAGTACTTGATGGCACAAGATCTTTTTTTATTTCTTATTTTTTTTTACATTTGAATGCGTTATGCAAATCAAATTGATTTGTTATCTTTTACATCCGGCACCGATTTTTTAAACGAGACGTTTAAAGTAATCGTTACCGGTGGAAAATAAACACTATTTTAAATTTAATGAAACATTTGGATATTTTACCGAATGAAATCGCCTATTTCAGCGATTGGTTTCAACATGACTGGGATTAAACTCTGTTCAGACTGGACGTAGACGTTGAGTATCTGGCTCGAAAAGCGCACTTTTGTTTATTTGTTTGGGTGTGAAATTAATTTACTTAAAAGAACGGCTTTATTCCTTTTATGATTAGCACCTTATAGCTCTCTCCTAAAACGTTTTCAGTGGCAATTATAAACGTGGATTGTAAAACCATATTCGAAACAACTATCATCACGAGCAAAGTCTTAAGACACCTTTTTCTACATTATAAGTGTTAGATCAGAGAATAACTAAACGAGAACCTGAATTGGTTTTTAACTTTATGAATTTTTGTCACTTATATTTATAAAATTACACCAAAGAAAAGTATCTGTTATTTGTTCCTGCTGTTTTGTTATCGTATATAAATATTATCATATTTATAGCTGGTTTTTTTGTTTGCTATATTGTGATAAAATTTGTAGCTAGCTTCAAACTAGCCATGGTATTTTATTTTAAAAATTGTTTTCTTTCCTATATATGAGCAATTGTTTAAATGTAAACGATGTCATCAGATGATAATTTGATTGATTTCAGCTCTGATGAATTGCTAATACCAACTGCTTCACAGGTATCCATGTCAATTCCAGAACTACAAATAAATACTCCAATAAGTTTACCTTTTGAAACTCCTAAAATAGAAAAATCTAATATAAGTTTTTTTGCAATAACTCGTGAAGAAACTGCAAATGAAAGTGTTCAAAATGATGGTTCAAGTGAGTTATTTAATACCCTTTCTGAAATGCATATATCTAATTCAAATTTAACAGCAATAGATGGTATAACTTATAATACAGACTTAGTTAAACAACTTGATGAACAAAATGACTTTGAAAAGGTAAATGAACATTTCTTTCCAGTAAATCATTTGGAAAACTCTTTTTCAACATCAACTCCCGTACATGTATCAGATACAGGTTCAACTCTTATATTAGATAATAATAATTTTGCTTCTTTTTCTGTATCTTCTACCTCTCAAAACACTGTTATGACAGCATCACATAGCTGTGCAGAACCACCATCAAGGTTTAGAATTGTTAAAATAGCCAAAACGAAACCCTATGACAAAGGTAAATGGATAATTAATGATTATACAGATTTTCAGAAACAAAACATTAACGATTGTGAAAGTAGTGGGTCTAGTATAGAGAAAAAAAATGGAGACAGTTGTAGTAGTGATGAACATAAAGATATTACAAAAACGGTTGCATCACTAACACCTCGTAAAACTATGTCTAATGAGATAATTTCTAACAGCGTGTTTTCAATATCACGAGGAGGAAGTTGCTGCTCCAACTTTCTAGAAAAGAACTTAGTTGAAAGGTATATTTAAAACATTTATTGTTTTTAATTTCTTTGAGAGAGAAAAATTCTTTTAAAGAATAAGGTACTTTTATTTCTAATTTTAAAATGTTTTTGTTGAAAATAAATTTATGTTAAAAGGTTATAATAAAGTACTTACATCATATGCATATATATAAAGTTTAAATGTATATTCTAGATATAAATAAGAAATAGTTATATAGATTTTGATAAAATTTGATGAAATTCTTATTGAATCCAATACTATATCTTTTTTGTGTTTAAGTTGGCCAATTTTCACTTTAATTTGGCATTTTTTCATTTCAATTTGGCAATTTTCAATTTAATTTAGCCAATTTGGCAAAAATTTCA
Source organism: Hydra vulgaris (assembly GCF_038396675.1). NCBI lineage: Eukaryota > Metazoa > Cnidaria > Hydrozoa > Anthoathecata > Hydridae > Hydra > Hydra vulgaris. Next base: position 38,587,326 of record NC_088920.1, read on the forward strand.
ATTAGCTATTACGGCACAAAAATTTTATCAGCTAAATGCCAAATTAAATGTGCCAAATTAAAATGGAAATTGGCAAAATTAAAATAAAAAAATGACAAATTAATATGAAAATTGGCTGACTTAAAGGCAAAAAGGTGTAGTTATACAGTAATACCAATTAAAGCTAAACAAATTTAATAAATGTGCCGGAGACTTATTGACACTCAAAAATAGTTCAAATTTAAAGGAATCAATAAATGTGAAAACATCCAGTCTTAGATTTTGCTGATTTCTGCACCACTCAAAGAATTTAATTTTATGAACCTTCCTAAAATTTTATCATTTAATTCCAAACGGTTTCAAAAATTTGACTATTCAAACTTTACCTTAAACCAACAAAAATCCGCCATTTTAAAAAATGGTTTGGTTATTATTTCTATTCTGTGAGCTGAAAATGTGTACACTTACATATTTTGAAAGCTGAAAATGTGTACACTTACATATTGTGATGCAAGGAATCCAATAAAACAACTTAAAATAAATTTAAAATAAATTGTAACTTTGACTTTTATTGCAATTAACACCTGTAACTTTCACTTTTATCACAGTTTTAATGGGGCGAGTTTAATTTGAAAAATGCTAATGTAGCATTTTTGAAATGCTACATTACTTTTTTTATTATTTTTTTTTAGATTTTTAATTTTTTTTTAGATGTCCTAAATAGTTTAGTTAGAGTTATTACGAAGAATTGAAGAGTGGTCTCTTATTAAACGAAAACAAAAACATGGTCAAATTTACTTAAATTTGTTACTTAAAAAACAGTAATTATGAAAAATCAAAGGAAATAAAAGTTGGTACTCCTAAGTGCTTAATGCATAGCAGTTAATGTTTAATAATTTTCAAACAATTTTTCTCACCCACCCATAGCATGCTAAGACCCCTACCCCTGTTTGTTAAATTTTACTTGAATAGTGTTCAACAATACTGCTATGTTATGAATAGTGTTCAACAATACTGCTATGTTATGAATAGTGTTCAACAATACTGCTCCAGTCAATTGGATACTATTACCATATACCAGTATCTGCTACCGCTTACAGATTAGTTACAGATACCAGTATCTGGTATCTGCTACCGGTATCCAAAATATTTAATGTAGTTTTTTTATTTTTTTTCATTGAAATTGTAAATAAATAAAAAAAATTAAACTAAAACAAAATCAAACATATTTAAAATAGCAAGAACAAAATGGCATACACAATCAACAGACAGTAAACATTAAAAATATTATCTTAGTTTAGACAATAAATATTAAAATAAACTTAAATTATAAATGTTTAATTTAGTTTTTCTAATTTTTTTTTATTGCAGTTTTGAATTAATAAAAAAATTTAAACTTAAACAAAATCAAGCGCATTACAAATAGCAAGAAAACGTGGCATAGACAATTAACATGCAATAAATATTAAAATTATTTTAAACCAGACAATAAATATTAAAAATACCTTAAATTATGAATTTTTTTTGCCAATCATATATAAAAGAATATATTAAATAATAAAAGGCTGAGAAATTGAGAAAAAAAATCAAATATCAAAAGACTCAGAAAAATAATCCATGTCATCTTTCTCATCCAGAAGTAATGTATTAATGTAAATAAAAGCCAACTTTTTATCTGTTTCATTTGATAAACAATTTCCTTTCTTGCTGTGAATAAACGAGAAAACACTCAGGTAGAATCAACCCCTTAGAGACTCCGCATGATGTTCTGATTTAGTTAAATGTTGCTAAGACAAGTTGGTGGCGCCTAATGAAATTAATCATGTCAACAGCTTTTGACAAAATGTTACAGAAGGGCTCCAATTTACAGAGTCATGTATTAGTAGATTAAATACATGTGCACCACACCCATTTGCACACACACACACACACACACACACATATATATATATATATATATATATATATATATATATATATATATATATATATATATATATATAAAAATTAAACTAAAACAGTCTAGGTCTTGCTCCAAAATCCCAGCAGTTGAGAAGAATCTATGGGTCAAAGCTAACTCAAAACGTGCCCATGGAAGTGTTAAGTGATTCTTTGTGTAGAGCGTCTCCATTAGGTAAATCAATAAATCTTTGTTCTCATAAAATTTAATAAATTTACTAGTCTCCACAGGCTCTATGGAATCCTGCTGACTCTGTCTCTCAAGTTTTAAATAGAAATTATTTGTGACACAAATTCATTCAAATGCCACCAGATGCAATGCAATACTTCTCAAATTAGTATTAAAAGTTTTACTGATTCTGTTACCCCAGGGCAAGTTGATGATTATAATCGCAAACTTGCTGATTTTGTGTACAGAACACCAATTCCTTTCAGAGTAATTGAAGCTATATTTCTAGAAAAAAATTAAATAGGTGGCTTAAAAATTACATTAAATTCATTAATAATATAAACTGTTAAGCCATAAATTATGGCTGTATGTGTATATTATGGGCCTTAATACATACATAGTCTTTTAGTAATTAATAATTACCATATACATATTAATATACTCATAGTTATTAATTATTAGTATGTTAATATGTATTATGGGCCATAATACATATTAATATACTAGTAATTACTAAAAGATGTATTAAATAATATTTTTAAATAATATTAATAAATAATATTTTTAAGTGTAACAGCTTGAGAGATTAGTAGTAGCATGCTTACGAAAAATGTCCCATGTTCGAATCCTAATAGGTAAAAAGCATTTTGCTTTATTTTTTTTTTCTATTTTTACTAATGAAAAAAACAGTATCCAAATGTAGTATCTTGGAAAAACAGATACCACATCAAGATACCGGTAGATACTGCTACCGTGGATACCAGTAACCGTCGAACATTAGTTATGAACAAAGAAACTGTATCTCAAATCTAAAAATAAAATTTCAGTTATTATTTTCTAATTTTTGAGACAAATTTAGGTCTCAAAAATTGGAAAATCTAGGTTTCTATTTTTAGGTCCACCCCACATTGTGTTAAGCAATTGAGAGTTACTTGAAAATAATGAAACTGAAACAGCTTTGACCATATGAAATTGTTCCTTTAGTTGTTGATGACTTGCTTTTTCTGTTTTCTTGGTAACTTTATAAAATCTGATCTTAAATTTCAAAAATTTATTAAAATTTTACCATGGGTGAGTTGAATTATATAAATCCAGATGTATAGTAGGGTGGAGTGAATTTTAGTTTTTTTTACAATTCGTTTAGCCTGGGTGTGCAAAAGTTGTCCATTCATTTCAGAAATACTCTTGAAAAATATCAATGCTCTAGGAAATTATCTTGAGGTTCCTCAAGACCTTTAAAATTTTAATGGGTCCCTAATATTATGTAAAAAAAAGTTTTTCAAAAGTATGTCATGTTGGGTCTCAAAAGAAGCAAAATTTTATAATAACTTCAAAATTAACAATTATTTTTTTAAAAAAATTGTTATTTTATAGTTTATTGCAGAAAAAATGACCTTTTAAACTAAAAATGAAAAAAGTTTATTATTTTTAATTATAATTTCAAAAAAATCTTAAATAATATTTTTTTTTATAAAGTAATTGTTATTTTTGAAATTTTTATAAAATTTTGCTTCTTTTGAGACCCAACATGACATACTTTTGAAAAAAAATTTTTTACATAATATTAGGGACCCATTAAAATTTTAAAGGTCTTGAGGAACCTCAAGAAAAATTCCTTCTATTTATTAATTCCCCCCCCCCCTTTCCAAGAGAAGGGGGGCAGGGGAATTAATAAATAGAAGGAATTTTTATTTCTATAAGTATGTTTATATTTTCTAATTTTTATGAACTGAACAGTCTCAGAATTTAGAAAATAATAAATAAATAAATTTTTTTTATTCCTTTTTAAATCTTTTTTTATTATTTTCTAAAATAATAAAAAAAGGTTAAAAAAATAATAAATTTTCTATATAATAAGGGCTTAACTAAATCTTGTTTTCCTTCCTGTTAGAAAATGGTATCTGTAGTTCTACTTTTTAAAAAGTGTGGTGATTGGTCTAACCATTGCCTAATCTTCTTACTACTATTACCAAAGTCTTTGAATCTTTAATTAATAAACTTAATGTTGAGTCTAATAACTTATTTTCTTATAACCAATATAATATAATTTAATAATATAATATAATTTAACCAATATAATATAATTTAGATTCTATTGTTTTATAGAATCAAACAATAGCGAAAAAGAGTTTTTTCTTAGGGTTATCAAAGGTTTTTGATAAAGTTCATCACGGCAATCTTCTCTTTAAGCTCGCTTTACATGGTGTATTTATATAGTTTTTTAAAATAATTGAATCATTCTTTTTTAACCAAAGTATTAAAGTTATATATATGTGTATATATATAAATATATATATATATATATATATATATATATAATATATATATATATATATATATATATATATATATATATATATATGTCTATTTTAGATAGTTGTGAGAAAAACAATTTGATAATTTTAAACTCGTATACAAATTCAAATATTTAAAAATATATTATAATTGTTGTTTTATTGTATTGCTTCCAAATATTATATATTTTTAAATATATGAATTTGTATGCAAGTTTAAACTTTTACAATCGTTTTTCTCACAACTGTCTATAATGGATATTCATTCTTTTAGAATTAATCCATCAATATATATATATATATATATATATATATATATATATATATATATATATATATATATATATATATATATATATATATATATATATATATATATATATATATATACAGGGCTTGTGATAAAGAAAATCGTCAAGCGTGTTATATCGAGCTCGTAAAATTAGAATATGTTTTCATCGAGCGTGATTATGTGCGCTCGAGATAACGTCGGCGAGCGCGATCATGAAAATTGCTGAAGGCGATGCTTACATAATTCTTTCGTCAAAAAATGTTTGAATTAGTATCACACTCATGAAACTACTTCAACGAAGTAGATTTTTATACTTCCAAACTTCTTGTATATTGTCAGATCGCGATTTTATTTTTAACTATTTATGTTATAAAAAATAATATCAAACAAAAACGCAACTTCTTATTGATTTAGTATTGAAGTATATTTTAGTGACTTAGTTTTGCTTCGTTGTTTTGATATATGTATTTTAAAATGTTGCGCTGTAAACTTAATTAACGGTTAATGGTTTTTATATTTCTTGACATTTTTTATTTAAATTAATTATTTAATTTTTTTCTAAAATTTCTTTTTTAAATTACGTTTTTTTTATCTTAAAAAAATAACACAAGAATAATTTGAAATAATGATAAATAAGAATAATAACTTTCCATTTAATAAATGTTGATGTCGTTACTTTGTTTCCTTTTCAAATGTCCTTGATTGCGAACATTCTAAACAACGGAATCGTTTCAAACTTGAGTTAAAATAAATAAAAGTTAATAAAAAACCTATACTATGAACAAAAACTAATTTTAAAAATTACTCTATTATTATTATTTATTTTTAATATAAACGATGTGTGGAATATTACAAACAATAAATCAAATAAATCATATTTGCTATTTTCACAAGATTAAAAATACTCTGCAGTTTCAATTTTCTTATAATGGTTTTCTAATTTTCTATTCTTATTTTATTTGCGCATTTTTGTATTCACATTGCGTTTCCATGTGAACATTGCATTATTGAAATTAGTGACTATTAACAACTTCAAACTGATCATTCATTACGTTAGTGCAAAAGAGAATGACGTAGTGCTTTTTATATTTTATATTAGTGCTTTGATAATAGAATATCTTTAATAAAAGACCTTTTTTAAATATTTTATGAAAATAAAAAATTATCCTGAACTATTGGACGAGCGTTATTTTATACGCTCGTTATAAGCTGAACGAGCGTTATTTATCCCGCATAGAATGTTTGAAAATACTGTTTACGGGCGTGTTTTACGATCGGGCTCGCTTCATCACAAGCCCTGTGTATATATATAAAAATATATATATATATTTTTATATATATATTTATATATATATATATATATTTATATATATATATATATATATATATATATATATATATATATATATATATATATATATATATATAATATATATTAATATTATAAATCTATAATTCCACCTCTCTTGTATGGTTCAGACTTTATCACCTCACCTAAATACAAAGCTGAATTGTTTGCTAAAAACTTTTCATCAATATCACCTCTTGATTCCACTAGTTGCTTTCTACCTGATATTGCCAACAAACAGGTTGATCCATTGCTTGACATTCATATCACTCCAGCATCTGTATCTAAAGTGATTTCCTGCCTAGACTCTTCTACAGCTTGTGGCTCGGACAACACACCTGTTATTGTCTTGCAGAAGTGTTCTCCAGAGCTGTCGTCTATACTCTCAAAACTATTCAACAAGTGCTTATCAGAGTCTTGCTTTCCAGCCTGCTGGAAAGCGGCATCTGTTATCCCTATCTTCAAAAATTCTGGAGAGCGATCTGATTCATCTAACTACTGTCCTATTAGTCTTCTTCCTATCATAAGCAAGGTTTTTGAATCTTTAATTAACAAACACTTAATTTCTCATCTTGAATCTAATCACTTACTTTCTGACCATCAATATGGATTTCGATCTTCTCATTCTACAGCTGATTTGTTAACAGTAATAACTGACAGGTTTTATCATGCATTAGATAAAGGTGGAGAGGTTAAGGCCATCGCTCTCAACATTTCAAAAGCTTTTGATAAAGTTTGGCATGCTGGTCTTCTCCATAAGCTTTCTTCTTATGGTGTATCCGGCAACATCTTTAAGATCATCGAATCCTTCCTTTCCATTTGTAGCATAAAAGTTGTCCTCAATGGACAACACTCTTCTTCTTATTTTGTAACTTCAGGGGTTCCTCAAGGTTCTATCCTTGGCCCTATACTCTTTTTAATTTACATTAACGATCTTCCAGATATTCTCTAACTCTAAGGTGGCATTGTTTGCTGATGACACTACCATTTATTCTTGTCGTGATAAAAAACCAACACCCTCTGATTGATTGGAGGGGGCATTTGAGCTTGAAAAGGATCTTACTTCTGCTACAGCATGGGGCTCACAGTGGCTGGTGAACTTTAATTCAAATAAAACTCAATTTTTTTCAGCCAATCGTTATCGCAATAATTGAGATCTTCCTATATTTATGAACGGTGATGTACTCGATGAGTCACCTACTCTTCATCTTCTAGGATTAACTCTTACTTCCAATCTTTCTTGGAAACCATATATCAAATCAGTTGCAAAATTAGCATCTGCTAAGGTTGCATCTCTTTATCGAGCTCATCACTTTCTTACTTCGGATTCTATTCTCTATCTCTATAAATCTCAAATCCGGCCTTGTATGGAATATTGTTGCCATATCTGGGGCGGATCCTCTAATGATGCCCTTTCTCTTTTAGACAAGGTGCAAAAATGCGTTGTAAACATAGTTGGACCTGCTCTTGCAGCCAACCTCCAACCATTATCACATCGTCGTAATGTTGCTTCTCTTTCTCTTTTCTACAAATACTATAATGGGCACTGCTCTAAAGAGCTAGCGTCTCTTGTGCCATCTACTATAATTCATTCTTGTGTTACTCGTCATTCAATTAAGTGTCATCCTTTTTCTGTGACTGTTCCTAAGTGCTCCAAAAACGCTTATTCGTCTAATTTTTTTCCTCGAACATCAGCTCTTTGGAATTCGATTCCTTCATCTTGCTTTCCTGACTCATATAATTTGCAATCTTTTAAGTCGTCTGTCAATCGTTATCTTGCTCTACAATCTTCATCTTTTCTCTTTCAGTAACTTCCAACTTTAATTGGTGGCTGCTTGCTGCCTTGTTGGAGGCGAAGATGTTTAAAAATATATATATATTGTTGTATAAATTGTTGCATTTGGTAGTACGGAAGGTAAAATGATTCTTTTGTCAACAAATACGTCACTTCTAATTACTTTTGACTTTCATCCAACATTTTCGTGTTGTCAGAAAGTTTAAACCATTAATTTAATTACAAATTGTTTTTCACAAAAACCGCAAAAATGCAAATTTAATTGACCAGAATGTTTTTAAAAACATTCTGAATGTTTTTAATAATACAATATTTTTATTTTTTTTAATAAAATATTTTTATTTATTTTTTACTGTAAATCATGCACAGAGTGTTGCTACATTGACTATCTTATACCCTGACTCGCAACAAAGTGCTGCTACATTGACTGACAAATAGCCTGACTCGCAACGGAGTGCTGCTACATCAACTAAGGGTTCGGTTGGGAAAGGCAGTCTATCAAGTAAAAAAAAAAAATTCTGGTCTTGTATTTTAATTTTTACTTTTTGTCAACAAAATACAAAAAACTTTCTGACAACCAATTAGGGGTTATATATATATATATATATATATATAATATATATATATATATATATATATATATATATAATATATATATATATATATATATATATATATATATATATATATATATATATATATATATATAGAACCCTTAGATGTTGTCCGAAAGTTTTTTCCATATTTTGTTGACAAAAAGTAAAAATTAAAATGCAAGACCGGAATTTTTTTTTTTTAATAATGATAGACTGCCTGCCCCAACCAAACCCTCAGTCGATGTAGCAGCACTCCCTTGCGGGTCAGGCTATTTGTCAGTCGATGTAGCAGCACTCCCTTGCGAGTCAGGCTATTTGTCAGTCGATGTAGCAGCACTCCCTTGCGAGTCAGGCTATTTGTCAGTCGATGTAGCAGCACTCCCTTGCGAGTCAGGCTACAAGATAGTCGATGTAGCAACACTCCGCGCATGATTTACAGTAAAAAAAATAAAAACATTTTATTAAAAAAAATAAAAACATTTTATTAAAAAAAATTAAAATAAAAGCATTGTTTATATTGTTAAAAACATTCAAAATGTTTTAAAAACATTCAGAATGTTTTTAAAAACATTCTGGTCAATTAAATTTGCGTTTTTGTGGTTTTTTTAAAAAACGATTAATTTGTAATTAAATTAATGGTTTTTACTTTCGTCCAACACGGAAATGTTGGACGAAAGTTAAAAGTAATTAAAAGTGACGTATATGTTGGCGTAAGAATCACTTTTTTCCTTCCGCTCTTCCCAAAGCCAACAAAATATATATATATATATATATATTTATATATATATATATATATATATATATATATATATATATATATATATTTATATATATATATATATATAACCCCTAACACACACACACACACACACACACACACACACACACACACACACACACACACACACACACACACACACACACAAGCCTTGCCAGGTTGTCTGAAAGTTTTTTCCATAATCTGTTGACATAAAAAAGATAAGGCCAGAATATAAAGAATTATTTTTTAGCTTCCATATTCTCAAAGCCAACAATTTATAGAAGTATATATATATGTATGTGTCCATTATAGTTGAGGAGACTTAATTTTTACTTTTTTTTTTGTCTTGTTATACCTCTTTCTCAACCCTCAAAAGTTCAAATCTAAAAAAAAATTGGTAAACATGGCTGCTTATAAATAATAATGAATCTTTACAGTTAATTTAGCAAAGTATAAATTATCATTTTTAAGATATATTAGTTTTCATAAAATTAGTATAAAAATGATTAATTTAAGTTATAAGAAAAAATTATTTTGTAAAACATTAAAGATTTTATCATAATTAGGGATCGTTAGATTATTAGCACAATAGAATTATCAAATTATATTATGTTGACATTGATAAACAGCCAAAAAATATTTTTGTTCTAAAAAATAGGTTCCACTGAATTTTATTTTTATTCTAAATAATCGATCAACTGAACACTTAGTAGTATCTTGTTATCTAATGTATTAGTTATATTTTTAAAATAAAGAATCAAGATCTTTAAAACTAATGTTTATTAAATAAAAGTTATAAGTGTTAAGTAAAATAAAAATTTCAATGACATGATTGAAGAGTTTTTTTATGCCCTTAGCATTAACTTGTTTTACTAATCAGTACTGAGTATTTTTGTTGGGATGCTGTAGTGGTAGTATCTCAACAGGAGGATTACCATCCTTGGTTCACAAGCTCCTACCCTTCCCTGCAATTTAGTAAGAGGTTTTACATCAGAGTTTTTCTTTTTCTTGTTAAATTTTCTTCACCACTGCTAATAAGCCTCAAGTACCTGCCTTGAAAGATTTTATAAAGTTTTTAAGTACATTCTATTAATAGATTGATGACTCTGTACAAAATAATTTTCAAGTTTAAACTCTAATGACATGTGATAACTTGGTTGCTGTCCAATCTATAACTCCGAAACATGAATCGTGACAAACAAGGCACAAAATATATTTAGTAATAATATATTTAGCATAATATATTTAGTAATTAAGTTTAATTATTTAAATGTTAAAAAGTTGATGAACTTGATGATCCAAATATTTTACTATAAAATAAAAGTATGCAAGTTGTTATAAAGTCATAAAGGTTTTAAGTTTTCATTCAAGAAGATTTGCTAATAAACTTTTAAACCATGAATGAATGTATTGATTAGATATCTAACAATATTGTTCATAAACTTTTAAAGGATAAGTGAATGTATGATTAAATATATACAATATTAATCTAATGTAAAAAAAAGTAGAAATGTTCAAAAAAAGTTTTTTAATCGCAAATCTAATTTTTACTTTTTATTACTTATTATTTATAGTTTTTCTATTAACGCTTTAAATTTCTTAGGATTAAAGTAAACTTATTTAAGGGAAACTTAAAAGGCTTGTATTTTAAAAGAGTATATAAGTTGTAGTAGTTGCAAAGACACTGGATAAGTTGTAGTGGTTAAAATTTTTTTTTAAGCTACAGCAGTCATGGTGTAGTGGTTAGAGTACTGGCTTCAGGTCTAACTGGAGGTCTGTGGTTTGAAGCCGGATCTGGCCAAATATTATATTGTTTGCATTATTCGTAAGGAAAGAGGCATGAACTTGACAAAAAAAACTACTCTGTGGTAAGTCCATTAGGACTTCTTGGTGCACCTAAACAACTAACAAAAACTAAAAAAAAGATTTTCTGTTGTAAGATAATACTTGGTGGTTTTAGATTTCATTGGTTTTAGTATTTATAAGGAGGGACAATCGTTTTCTTGAAAACAGAGAATCTTTAGAAGTCTTTTATTAGATACCTAAAATGTTTATTTTTATTTCAATGTATATGAAAAATTTACATTTTAGAGTTTTTACTGTTTTGTCAAGTTTTTCATACTTTATTTCTTCTCAAAACTGCGGAATCTATGTAATAAAAAATCAGTATAGAAACAATTACTTAACAGCAATTACTTAGCAACAATAACTTTTTAAGAGTTCTCCATGAATTGCTTTTGTAATAGTTCAAAAGTTTTTGTTTCTAATGATATTTTGTGAGATGAGGTCAAATCTTCGCTTTTCATATCATTTAGTGACATAACAAACTCCTATCTTGAAAAAATTTTACATCTGAGAAGAGCTGCAACTTAATGCTGAGATGATCTTCTTCTTGAATAATGAGTTCCTGCTTTTCCAGCTTGATTTTATTTTGGTATTTTTTATGTGTTTTTTGTATTTCTAGTATGTTGTTTTAGTTATACTTTTTTTAAAAATTTTCAAACCCAAGTTACTGTTTTGTAAATTAAAAAAATTGCTTATATAAAAAGATAAACATCCACATGAGAAAAGAGAAAATAGAGAGAATTTTTCTTGCATAACATTTTGTTTTTATTTAATAATAATGTAATCATTGTTATTAAAAAATGTTTTAATTCTGAAATATTTTTTTTTATGTGTACTAATTGTCTATCCAAAAAAATGTGTATTAATTGTCTATCCAAAAAAAAAAGTGGTGTTTTAAATTAATTGTCCATTAAAAAAAATGGTGATTATCGGCATCTTAAACAGTTTTTAACACTCAGTTGAAAATTAATTTTTTTTTGTTTGAAAATTAATAAGATAGTCTTGAAAAGTAATTTAAAAAATATATGTGAAAGTAATTGTTCACAAAGTTTTCACTAAGGTATGGCTTATGCTTGATAACTGAAAGGTATGTAAATTAAGTTTTTGGAATTATAAAGTTGAAAGGAATTAAATAATTAAACAAATAAATTTTTTTTTAAAACAATGAATAACTTTTATGTGGCCACCTATAGTGGATCTTTGTGTTCATGTGGCCACCTATAGTGGATCTTTGGATCTTTGGCCCTTAGGGTATTAATATATTTTTAAAAATAACCTTTAAAAGTAACTATAATAACTCCACCTTTAGGTGGTGAATTTTAAAATCAATAGCCTTCTTGACTATAATGGCTCCTTGGTTTTCGGGAGGTGAATATAATTTTAAAAACTAGTAGCCTTTATATGGTGTCTTCTTCGCCATTGGGAGGTGAGCATAATTTAAAAAATTAAGAAATTATGATTTTTAATGATTTTTAAATACATTTTTTGTTATTGCATTGTGGTTATTTTTATTGCAAGTATTTGTTATATCATTATGAATATATTTTGTAAATATCAATAGTACAATAATATGATAAATTGCTTAGTATGTTGTTACTAAGATTTTGAATAAATATGAATATAATTACAGAGATAACTATGAATATAATTACAGAGATAACTATGAGCATAATGACAGAGACAAGTTTTTTTAATTTTTTGTTACTTTTTGTACTGAAGGTATAAAATAAAATTAATGATATTATTGGGGATAAATAAATGAAAAATAAACGATGTTATTAGGGATAAATAAACGATGTTATTAGGGATAAACGATGTTATTAGGGATAAACGATGTTATTGGGGATAAACGATGTTATTAGGGATAAACGGTGTTATTAGGGATAAACGGTGTTATTAGGGATAAACGGTGTTATTAGGGATAAACGATGTTGTTAGGGATAAACGATGTTATTAGGGATAAACGATGTTATTAGGGATAAACGATGTTATTAGGGATAAACGATGTTATTAGGGATAAACGATGTTATTAGCGATAAACGATGTTATTAGCGATAAACGATGTTATTAGCGATAAACGATGTTATTAGGGATAAACGATGTTATTAGGGATAAACAATGTTATTAGGGATAAACGATGTTATTAGGGATAAACGATGTTATTAGGGATAAACGATGTTATTAGCGATAAACGATGTTATTAGGGATAAACAATGTTATTAGCGATAAACGATGTTATTAGCGATAAACGATGTTATTAGGGATAAACGATGTTATTAGCGATAAATGATGTTATTAGGGATAAACGATGTTATTAGCGATAAACAATGTTATTAGCGATAAACGATGTTATTAGCGATAAACGATGTTATTAGCGATAAACGATGTTATTAGCGATAAACGATGTTATTAGGGAGCTCAGAAATCTTTGCTGCTCTTATAATATCATTATCTTTATATAGAGATAGTTATTATAATAGTTATGATTATTAAATTATAATAAAAGAAAATAAAAAATAAAAGAAATTATAATTAAAAAAAATAAGAGCCTTATAATTATAATAGTCTGCTATAAGAATTTCATCAAATTTAATCAGAAAACTTAATGAGTCAGAAATTAGTGTTTGTTATTGTGCTGTTTCTAATTAAATTGATTGTCAGTTTTATGTAAAGCATTTTTATTTGTAAAAGTTTAAATTTTTTTTTTTGATTAAGTAATGATTTTTGTAAATTTTTTAGTTATAAACGTTAAGCTTAACTTTTTGAAAACAGATTTAAAAAGAAAAACATTGAAAATATAATATTTGACTTGATTTAAACATGTCAGTCAACGTATTCTTTCCCTTTACCTATCCTTATTTTTCTATTTAGCGTGTTTTATGTGTTATAAGACTAAAAGAGCGTAACTATAATATATGATAAAATGAGTTTTATGAGTCATTATTGTTTTTATTGTTTTAGTGTTTCATAGTTGAAACACTTATAACAAAGATATTTAGATGATTTTAATTATTCTATGCTCAATACCATGCACAAATTTTGTTTGATCTCGTTAGGAATAACATAACATTTATGCATATATTTAGAAATTTTTAATGACAGGCTGTTGCTGTAAGTTGTACAAATTTAAATAGTTAAAACAACAATGTCTTGTTTTCTTTTCAAAACTTCGTACAACAGTTTTCTAAGTTTCTGTTCTTTTTAAGAAGATACTCATAGAGTTTTTTAAGTTTTGTTTCAGTATTGTCAACTAATAAAGGTGGAGTCTAGCTTTTCTCCAGATTGTTAGTATTGCTGTACATAACAATGCTGTTGATTAAATACTCTTTTTCTTTTAAGTGATGGAAAAGAAGCTTCTGCAGGGCATTTTCCCATAAACATTTTGGACAGTGTAATTGAGTAGTTTATTATAAATTAGACCATTACAATTTATGTAATAAATTAATCATAATTAAGCCATAGATGGCTACAATGATATTAGTGGGTACATTATTATTAGTTTTATTAAATAATATCTGATTGGAAACATTTATCTAATTTTAAATAATTATAAACAATACATACCAATTTTATATTTGGGTTTAAAATTATTAAATCCAGATTATACTAATTTAACAAAACCAATTGCAGAAGCTAATCTGCACAAAAGTCTATGTGCCCAAAAAATGCTTGTTAAAACGCATTTTTATTCAAATTGCATGATTTTTTTTAGGTAACATTTCAGAGTTATTCCTAATATCAATGGGCAAATTATGGGCGTATTTGAGGAAGCATGCATGAATAAAATTATACATAGAGTGCTCATATTTTATTTTTCTTAAATATCCTTTAAGTTTGCTCTTTCTTTTGAGCAAGTTTTTTACTTTTATTTATTGAAACAACTTCTTCGTCTTTTCTCTGAGTGAGAAACATTCTGCTTACACTTGTTACCTTTCTTTTATTTTAATGCTTATAGCTTTTATAGTGTCTTTAGAAGGAGTTGGTGACAAAATACCAGCTTGAAGTTCACAATTAGGAGAGTCATTTTCTTTTGAACACATTGAGAATTTCATTATCTTTTGAGTTTTGAATTGATATTGAAGTGTCGCCACTACCACTTTTTTGCCAGCTTTTGATGGATGTAACGGATATAGACCTTAAGCTCTAAAACTGGATTGTAAACTTTTTCTGTTTACTTTCAGCCAAGTTAGTCTTGGTAAATTTAGAAAAAAAGCCTTGTTGATAAAATTTTATAAAACTTCCCAGCTTACTTACTTTACTTACGTTGTCATTAATTTCATTAATTATGAAATGTAAAAATAAAATAACTTTTTTTTGAATATTTTGAAATTAAAAATATTTTATTAAATTATCTTTAAAAAGTTTAGCTCCCTAAGGCTCGAGAGGCTTCCTAAAAAAATTTTTATTAAATTTTCTTTAATAAGTTTACCTCGCAAGGCACTACAATTTAGGAGGGTTTATATATATATATATATATATATATATATATATATATATATATATATATATATATATATATATATATATATATATATATATATATATTTCAATTGAAACTCCTTTTCAACCCATTTTTTAACATTTTTAACATTAAAATTGTTAAACAAGACAACTGTTTTGAGAAAAGGTTGGGCACAATACTTCGTAATTGTCAGTAGAGTTGTGTGGTAGCGTTGACACCAGAGATGTGTGTTAGATTTAAACATGACATTAGTTTTAGGAAAGGTTAAACAGATTTGTCTTTGGTTATTCTCTTGCACTTGCATTTCATTATATACAATTTACAAACGTTTTTCTCTCTGTTGAAAAAAAAATTGATTGGCATGTTTTGCTGTGTATGTCATTGCTTTTAGTTTTAGCTAGATTTTGTTCGTTTTTATCAGTGTTCTGATAAAATGCTGACATTCATCAATCCGAACAAATAAATTTTTCATTGGAAATACTTAAAAATTCCAAATCATAAAATTTAATTTGTGGTTGGGAATCAATCAAAAATCATTTTTTTAATTGTTTTTAATTTTAAATCATAAATACAACAGATTTCCAATTTTTTTAAATATTTATATGGATGTGTTTAGATTTTATTATTCATATGGATAACGTGTTTTCATAATGTTTTAACGTGTTTAGATTTTAGGCTTAAATACTTTGATTTAGTTTAAAATCTTAAGATCAAAATTAAAAATTTTATTTATTTATTTATTTATTTTTTTTGTTTAATTTACGAGTTTTAATATTTTATTATTATTTCTGTTAATTTAGTGAGGTGACATGGTGTGACATATAGTGATATGAACGTTTTTAAATGGAAAGGAACCTAGTGCCATTTTTACTAAATATTTGTGCTGTCTTGTAGAGAATTGTCAAATTTATATTGTAATAAAAACCTGCTTTAACTATAGTGTTGTCAATAAACAGGAAGAGATCGAGGAAAAAAGCGAGATATTGTATCCAGTATGCTGTAATTAACAAAAGAAAACCATTTTCTCAAAACTATACAGATGGCGTTTGGTCCCTTTCCGTTTAAAGACATCCATATAATTTTGCATTAATAGTTAAATAATCAGAGTTTACAAAATTTAAAATAAAACAAATATAAACATAATAATAATTCAAAAATAATATAAATAAAAAGATAAAATAAAAAAACATAGATATGAAAAATTTTAAGTAGTAAAAATATTATTTAAGGTTTTTATTTCTTAAATATTTAGTTAATTTAATATTTACTACTTAATAAATAATTAAAACTTAATTATTACGTAATTAACTAAATTTTTAATTGATTAATTGGTTTTATTTTTTTTTACTTATAGTAATACTATTTAATTATAGTAAATTATATTAAATTTTTAATTTGCCTTTGTTAAAAAAGTGCTATACCGGGTGATTTATTTAATTTTTTTAAGTTATGCTTATTGTTTATTATTATATATATATATATATATATATATATATATACCAGGGATGCGGAGTCCCAAAAAGGACTCCGGATTTGAAAGTCACAAAAAGATAACTTTATCCTAGTTTTTTTGTATCCAGGAGCTATAAAAATATAAATAAGTTTATGGACTACTAATAGGAAAAAAATTAGGACTTTTAGGTTAGAGGTACAATCATTTTTTGAGTCCGGAGTCCTTAGGTATAATGGCGGCAAGGACTCCAGGACTCCGGGCTTATAAGTTAATAAGTTTCAAGTCATTAAATCTCATGAATTTTTTTCTTACAGCAGATAATAAGTCAACAAATATGTTTAGAGCTTCTGGACACTACAGACCTGGAAAAAGTAGAGATATAAAGCCGGAGCCCTTTTGGGACTCCGCATCCCTGATATACACACATATACAGGGTGCCGAAAAAGTTCCCGCACAAAATTATAAACAGCAAAAGTTCCTGTACAAGACGAGAAACAAATTACACTTTAATTTAAAATAAGATAATACTAAAAAGTACTAAAAGAATACGAAGGAATACAAAAGAATTAAAAATAAAAACACACTATATATTGAAAGAAAACACCATACAGATAATTTTTTTAAACTATACTTTTGTACGGGAACTTTTTCTGCACCTTGTATATACATAAATACATATATATATATATATATATATATATATATATATATATATATATATATATATATATATATATATATATATATATATATATATATATATATATATATATAAACATATATAATTGGTATTTTGGTAGTGTATCTATTCACAATCCTGGTCAAAGTACTCATCATGTTATTCCTGTTGTTGAAGCTCTTGACACAGCGATGGTATGTTGTTAATTTAATGTTTATAGCTTTTTATAAACTTTATATGAAAAATAGGATTTCTTTTTGTTTTAAAGAGTTTTTTTTATTTAAACCAGGATCAAATCCAACAAATTCGCGACGCCATGATACATGCTGTTACTGACGAAATGCGAACCTTACAAGATAGTCTTGCTAACCTGCAACTCGAGTATAACAAGTTAAAGGAAGAAAATCTTGCATTAAAAATAAAACTGGCTTACACAGAAGAGCGGTTAAGAGAATTAGAAAAAGGATGATTTTGAAGTAAATCATCTATTGTTTCATTAATGGGTAATGCATGCATTCGTAATTATGAGTTGTGTCATTATAGATCTTCCTCTTATCGCAAGTAGTTTTTAGGATATTATTTGTTTGACGTAAGCTTAAAGGTGGAACAACATCTATGAATAGACTTCTATGACTCTATGCGCATTTAAGCTGGAAATTTTCATTGGTATCCAATCGTCTTTCAAAATTATTAGGTATTTGTGAACTTTAGATCAAACCTTACATTAAATGTAAAAAAAGGTTTTAAAAAAAAAAAAAATTGATTCCGAAATCAAAAATTGTCCTTTTGTCACGTTTCTGACTTTGCAAAAAGTCTAGAGTCTTAATCAAATTTTAGGGTATATAAATTGTCACCCACTAAGATGCGCTCATAGCATAAGAATTTTAAGATTTACTGTTTGCTACCATATCCATCCGAAAGAAAAGCACCAATGTGTGTATTTAACTAGAATTGTTATTATTTGGGAGAATTTGAAAGCAACGTGTTTTTGATAATTTTTTGATAAAAATATTTTTAAAACGTTGGATATCCGTTAGAAAATGTCCTACTTCAGATGATTATAAATAATCTTATATTCTCTTAATTTTTATTTTTTATCTATAAATTTATATATAAATATTAAATATTTTTTAAATTACGTTTAATAACAGAAACACAAAACTTTGTTGTTCTATTGGCTCCGCATTTTTCATTTGTTGCTATCATTATTTCAGGAAAATTGACCATAGATATGCAAAATATATGAGGAGCCCATCTGAAAAACACGTAAGTCACAAAAATAAAAGTTTTGAGTTTATTCCACTTTCTAAATATTGAAATATCATATATTTAAATAATAGATCATTTGAAAGTTTTTTGTTCTAAAAATAGACAGAAAATATGAATGACTCAGCGCAAAACAAGCTTATACAACAAACATGTCAAGATGAGATAATGATACGCAAAGCTAAAAGTTTTTAACAAAAGCTACTAAACAAAAAAATAAAAATAACAAAAAAGTCATTGCAGTTCATTGTACTTAAAAATTTTAAGTATTATTTTATAAATTTTAAGTATATTGGTGGTTGCAAAGAAACACTAAAATCATTTTTTAATGTAAACTAATTTTTTTCAACTCTGCTGTATAGGCTTGTTTGGCGTGTAACCATCCATATGAATTTGATGCGCAGCTATGAGTTCAGTTTTTCATCGTTTTCTCAAAATCAACTCGGACTCGGCGTGTTTTGCAAGTTGCTCTTTATATATATATATATATATATATATATATATATATATATATATATATATATATATATATATATATATATATATATATATTATATATATATATATATTATATATATATATATATATATATATATATATTATATATATATATATATATATATATATATATATATATATATATATATATATATATATATATATATATATATATATATATATATATATATATATATATATATATAGTGCCGGACTAAGGCTTTGTTGGCCCTCAGGCACATTTTAATAAGTGGCCTGAAAATACAGATAATATGGACTTTCCCACAAAAAGAAGAAAAGTAAAATTTAAAAAAGAATATTTATTAGGCAAAAACTACATAATTTAAAATTTTTGCGCTTTTATAACTGCAAATTTGTCAATTAGTTCTTTGAAGTTGACCTTGTTGAGCAAATCACTTTCAATGCACAGAAGTGAAAGTACAGAAAGACGCCGTTGAGCCATTGTTGATCGTTTTGCATCTTTAATTCTTTTCAATTGAGAAAACGAACGTTCTCCTGAACAATTGGTTGACATCAGACATAAGTAGATCCGGAATGCTATTTCAGTATTTGGAAATGCTTGATATACACCAGAATTGTGCAGCATTTTAAACATCTTCTGACCACTTGAATCAACTTGATTCTGTGCACTTGATCCTTCTTCATAGTTTCTCTGCTCTTTATACCAGCACATAAATTGTCGAAATTCTGTTGGAAAATCAGAACAAAGGTCTTTCGAGTACACAGTAACCATTCCTTTAACAGCAATAATATCTTCATCGGTCATGGAGTCATACTCAGTCAGAACTCAAAATCTCTGCAGCACAATTGAGTAAGCTTTAATGCGTTTCTTTAATGCATTTTTCAGCTGTTCGATGATGACATAGAAGGTATTGACCTTGAAGTTTTGCTGGCTTGACATCCCTTCCATAGCATCTGCGGCATCTCGATCATTGATTTGTCTCTTACGCTTCGACTTTCAGATTTATATGTGCTGTTGCCACAGCGATCACCTGCCTTCTGATTATAACCATCAAACTTCTCTCGGCATTCATCCAAAAATATATTCAAACTCTTCAGCAGACCAATAGCTGGAGTTAATTCGATTGTAGAACTTTGCAATAACTATTAATGTTGAATCTCTGCAGAATGTCATTCCAAAGTTCACACAATAGGGCAACTTCAATAGTATCCATGTGTTTGGCCAATGAACCCGCTTCATTCCTTGTGCTACCATTCTGATTACATTTCCCTGAGATCTCCTGAAGAGCACTTTGTAATTGGTGGTACTCCTTGAACACTGCTTTTGCAGCATCAGCTCGAGCAGATACCACCGGGTATCTGATGAGTATTCTGAAACAAAGCATTCTGGTTGGTTTTTAACATGGGTCATCATGACATCCCAACGATGTGTTGATGCTACAAAGAAAGTATACAGGCGATTCAATATGTTAAAAAATGAAACTGCTTCAACGCAACAATCTACAGCTGACTGGCTAACTAGGTTCAACGAGTGGGCAGCGCAAGGAATGTAATCCACTAAACTGTTTTTGTTTTTCAGGATTTTTTGCATGCCAATATATTTACCAGACATATTGCTGGCATTATATGTCTGACCACGGCAATTTTTGTAGTCGATGTCTTGATCTGACAAGTACTGAAGCAGTGTGTCAGCAAGATTCTGCCCTGTGTGACTGGATATATTGATAAATGTCAAAAAACGCTCCACAGGCTGGTAATCCACCATATTAATATATCGAAGAATGATGGTCAGCTAGTCACAATGGGTAATATCAGGAGTGGAATCTACTGAAACTGAAAAATACCGTGACTTTGAAATCTCATCCTTTATTAAACCCATAACTTGTTCACCCATCATTGCAATTAATTCTTCACAGATTGTTTTTGATAAACATGATGTGTGATCGCGTCCGCGATCGTCATGAGTACAGATGTGCTGGGACAAAAATGAATTAAATTGACCAATCAGCTCCAAGATGCTCAAATAATTCCCATTTTCTCTGGAGCCAACAACTTCATTGCTACCTCGAAGAGGGAGACCTTTCTCACAAAGAAAAGTAATAGTTGCAACACAGCGTGACAGGACATTTCTTCAGTAATTGCGCTGCTCCAACATATAGTTGTGCAATTACTCGTCAACTCTCAGCAGCAACACTTCTTTGACATAAAGTGAGAACTGATTGTATGTGCTTTGCACTGATTTTATGGGATTTTAAGTATTGTGTCATATTCTTCCAATCATTAAATCCTGAGCCAGACAACTGTGACCGGTCAGATGAAAACAGAATGCAGGGAAAGCAGAAGACATGTCTTGGCTGGAGAATAAACAAGCCAGTCACGATCAACGATATCACCATTTGGCAAAATCCGTTTGAAGGCACTAGAATTTAGGAAGCGATTCTCTCCACTGTATTCCCGCTTTGTTTCTGGATAACTGTCTGCCAAGTTTCGAAAACGGATTGTTCCAAGGCTGATGCACACGTTACGCACATGATTTGTTATGTCACCAAAACTCCCAACATCATTGGGAATGGTTCCTGAACCAGTATCAGCTCTGTCTTCAAATTTTTTAGTATGTCCAAGTTCAAATGCAATTTTTGCAGCCTCTTCCTTGTGATCAATATCTATTGATGAGGATGGTGGGGAATTGAGAGTAATATTATCAGTAGCATCAACCTTGTTTGTGGCAGTGAAAAATGAATTGATTTTGGGTATTTTCTTTAACAGTTTATCTTCATCATGCATTTTCTTTTCTAACTCCTTCGCTCGCTCCCAACCACCTTTACTTATCGACATTAATCTAAAAGTAAAACGTAAAAGTGATCTTTAAAAACGTATTTTTATCTATTCAATAGCATAATTATTTGATTTAAAAATAATTGATTCATAAAGTCATATCATAAAATGATGTAAAATTTTAAAAACTGATTTCTTGTGAACTGCATGATAAGAACATACAAAACTTATATATAATATAGATTTTAACATTCGAGATAATAATTTAAAATCAAACTACCAGTATACCAGAAGAAAATCATTTGATGAATATGGTTTTGAACTACCAGAATAAACACCAATTATGAATTCAGATGATGGGATTTCTAGAATGCACCCACATATAACCCAAAAACATTTCACTGTGCTGTTAAAGAGAGGTAATCCATTAATAAATAGACAAAGACTCAACTTGGAAAGATCAGAATTTATATTTTGTTCAATTAAAATAATAATTACCACATAAATCTAACAATAATAATGACAGCGTCAACATAATTCATTAAAAATTATAGATTCCTTTAAGTGAAGGATTTTATTTTTGTTTATTTCAGGAGCATGGTGTTCAAAAATTCATGCAAATTACTCACTGGGATTGATTGTTTGACTTATTAATGATCTGCTTCTTATACCCCTAGGTCACAGAACTGAAGTTCTACATGTATAGTGTATATACGCTTTCTATGTTATAGCAAGAACTAATTTGTAAATTAAAATAATATTAATTAGAATATGTAAAATGGATATGTGATATAATAATGATTAAACATATTGTTTTATTTATATATGATAAAAAATCATACATATATTATAGATAATAATGTATGATAGTGAAAGTCAAAATGAAAGTCACTCAGTATAGTTGAGATACATGGATCTAATCCATATTATATTAGTGAGCTTTATTATATTAATATCAACAATAAATAAAATATGTGACAAATATGTTTTGATAGAAACATTTTATATACATATATTTTATATATATATATTTTATATATATATATATTTTATATATATATATATATTTAACGTTATGAAAAATGTATTTTTATGATAAATTACAAAATATCAAAACAATAACATTTTAAAGATACAAACTAAATAAGTCTACTTTGTACATTCTCTAAACCAATGTCATCAATGTGGTAGCGCCTAAATGGGGTTCGTGAGCCTCTTAAGCAGAGGAGTGATGCTCGCGTAATCTCCATCGAAAGACGTGTTCTTAACCAATTTATATTTGCTCCGTACTTCTCACTATTCGTAATAGACAGCTTATTCGCTAGTAGAGCCGTGTACCGTTTACATTCATCTCCGAATCTACCATTGGTACCAAAAATCAATGGGGTGAATGTACCATGTTCAACTTCAAGAACTCGTTCTAAATATTCACGTTTTTTGCTTCCTCGTGTCTACGGAATATCTGTTTCGTTGGTTGTTTTTTAGAGGACTTGGAGTTTACGTGCGTTACTCTAATATCTAAAAATGCAGTTCCTCCCTTCCTCCAAAATCCTTTAGCTTTTATATCCAATCTAGCTTGGTCGTTTGTATTGGCAGTTTTGAAATGAAATTTTTCATTTGTCAACGGAATTAAATGTGGCTCCACTTGAACATCAGTACAAACTTTAGCTAGGCAAACAGTTACAAAATCTCTGATATTATCATATCTGTTACACACAAAGCCGCCTTTTTGCAAGACATTACATGCATCTCGTTGGATTTATCTCCACAACCACAGTAAGTTGGTAAATTAGCAAGTGGCATATTATATCTCAATCTAAATGCTTCCTTAAACTCTTCCTTATTTAAGTCGAGATTTCGTTCTTTAATTGGTAAAGTGTTTAACCAGCTGCTGGCGCCTTTATCACAGACCTGTTCAACCAGTTATTTCAGATTTTTTAAAAGCCTTGCATGTATTATTTTGACCACATCTTTCTTTTTTTTTTGATTTATCCATGTTTGTTTTCGTTTTTAATTTCTGAAACCGTTTTATCGAAATCATCTTTTTCTTTCATTAAATCTAACTGCTTAAATATAGATTTTACGTGCAACTTAGTTATTTTCTTGGAGGCAGTATGTTGTTTCTTGGCTTCAGTTATTAAATTACAAATACAAAGCCCTCCCTCAGAAAGGTTCAGCGCCAATAAATCCCTGTTCTCCTTGATTATGGAACACTCAGTACCAAACAACGCAGGTAATAGTTTTTCTGATAATAATTTCTCAATTGGTATTACGAATTGATCGAAAGCTTCAATTGTGCGTAAGAAGTATCTGAATTTAGATCTATATCCCTTAACAAATGCTGCGTAAACGATTTCGCAGAGATTGTTAAGTTCATTAGACCATTTATTTACTAAATCCTTGATATACACTTTTTTGTATGCTTCCGAACCAAGGGCGGCTCCTAAATGTCTTTTTCCCTGGGTAGTTATATTTATAGAATTTCCAAATATAAGTTTAGCTTTTTCAACTTGATTGTCAGATTTTACAATTTACCAACGTTTTGACTTATTTACATAATATCCATGCAATGCTCCAACTTCCTCTAGGCATTTACACCACTTTTTTAACGACTGCAGTTTTCCTACTGCGGTGGCATCATTGGCTAACCATACTTGTTTTAATTCAGGCTCTACTAGTTTCAGTGCATTTATGATTGTCACGGTGCTAAGAGAGTACCATTGCATAGCAAGGGGGTCACCTTGTGCCCTTCCTTCTCTCGAAAAAACAGTTCCTCCGCCGTAGATGAATATTTTTGCCGGTTTACGATAAGTGTTGATTAAATACATGGCTAAATTTGGACAAGTTATCTGAATATTATGTAGTGCAACGGAGCGATTTAGACAGTTAAAAGTGTTTCTAGCATCAATTATCAAAACCCCATCTGTATCTTCTTGGTAAAACCTCTCTTGCATGGCATGTTTTGTCGCTTCTGCTCCTGCACCGTGTCTTGTGCATGTTTGTAGTGGTCCAGCTGACTCTTTAATTTCTTTTTGACAGTGTTGGCTTATGGTTTTACCTACAATCCTTCGCAACACTTCCCCTATTCCTATAGGACGAATCCCGAGGATTTTTGTCCAAAGGAATTAATCGACAAGCAATGTAGGGTTGAACTATATCAGGATGGTACGATTTTGTAATAATATTTTTTGCAAATATTGTTACTTCTTCTCGCAGCGTCTTATAAGAGGGTCCGAAACACTTTGAGCTTAGAACTCTGCGGTAAAGGTCTGCATCTATACTAGAAGGACCTGCGGATCCTTTAGTCCACAAAGCTGAGTTAAATATACTTATCTCGCCAATTGAATCAAAAAGACACTCTGGAATGTTTTGCAACGGGCCATATAATTAGCAATTATCTTGTACCGGAGATTCGTCTGTGTGTTTACTTTTCAATTCTTTTAATACATTTTCTGAGCATTGCAAGATACCAGATGACTCCCTATCTAAAACTTTTAGCGCAGCAGCAACTTTACCTTCCATCATAAGTTTTGAAAAAATCATTGAGGTATCCTCAAATGTCTTCTTCTTTTTTGAGGTATTAATTTTGCTCTGGATATATCTAATTTCCCGCATCAATTCACTAAAGTTTCCATTCCTCTTTAACGTAATTCGTCTCAATTCTGCAGAATGTTTATTCTGCATGTTCATTGGCTTTGGACCGCTTCTGCGGACCGCTTGGAGGGCTTCTGTAGCATTAAAGAAGGAATTATCATGAAGCATTTCATGGCTGTTCCATTTAATTTTGTTCGATTATTAAATTGTTTCAGCCAAAAAGTCCTCTATTAACATTTTGCCACCTTTTCCTGATGGCACTTGAAAAACGTTTTTATGATTGAATGCTATCTCATCGTATATAGTTTTGACATAATTGAGAAGTTAGCTAAAGGCATATAGACCCATAAATGGTCATTGGGGTCTATAATAGTTTCACAAATATTTATTTTGGGTAAGTAGGGTGTATTGGTCGAATAGTGTTCCACAGATATCTTACTGCAGTTTAATATCGTACCAATTTCCACTTTGTTTCCATTCGGTGTAGTTAAATTCCATTCGGTGTAGTCTTCATAAATATATTTTAAAAATAGTATGTGTATTAGTAAAATTTTTAAATAGTTTTTAAATCTATAATGGTTATCATTTAAGAAAATTAAAATTGTAGCTAAAATTCAAGAAGATTATAACAAATGCTTGAAGACTTAATTCAGGGTGACGACACGGGTTTCGAAGTGGAGGGGTACAAATGTCAATTTCTGTAAAAAGTCCTCTATCTCTAAAAATTATTTAAAAAAGGGCCATTAGAAAAAAAAAGGCAAGCTCTTGGCTTCCCGGTGTCGTCGGCCCTGTAATTAGATTCTAGTTAACATACCAACCTAAACACAGACCTTAAAAATTTA
Source organism: Hydra vulgaris (assembly GCF_038396675.1). Taxonomy (NCBI): domain Eukaryota; kingdom Metazoa; phylum Cnidaria; class Hydrozoa; order Anthoathecata; family Hydridae; genus Hydra; species Hydra vulgaris. Next base: position 38,613,914 of record NC_088920.1, read on the forward strand.
TTAAAAAATGATTATAGAAGGTGATGTTTGTGTGTTCATTCTTTATCAAAGTCATAAACAAAGAAAACTAGCAAATTAAAGAAAGTATTTTTCAAATGATCCTTTAAAATAACTTTCTCATATCTAGTATTAATCTTTATAAATAAATTTGTTCGTGGTAGCATTTAACATTTTGCTTCGATTTTCTATTTTTCGATTCTTACTATTAAATAACAAAACACGCTCAACAAAATATTTCCCTAATGTTAAATAAAGATACATGAAGAAATTTTTGTTGTTTTTTAGTTTTAACTATTGTAAATGTTTTATTGCTTCGTTTGTAAATAGGTATATAAAAATTCAAAAAAGTTATTTGTTTTCTTTTATTAGGGAGTTTAGGCAACTTTTTATAGCAAATGTAAATATTTTTTATTTTAAATGCATTGGATTCATTTTCATAATGGTTTCAACCACTTCTGCAGCTTATTTAGTTCCTAAGACGTGTTTTAATATTTTGAATTTAGTTTAACGAGACACTTTAATAAAATAATTCATAGACCTTTTATGAATTATTTCCCTCAAGTATCTTGTTAAACTTTTGGCACCGAAAAAAAAAACTTTTTTATAATTTTTTTTTTCTTCAGTAAAAAGTTGCGTTAACAAACTCGTAAAAATAAAATTTTATTAGAAATTAAATTGTAAATCCAACTTATTTGAACAATTCATAAACTTGAGTTGTTAAGCGGAAGATTTCGTACAATTCCGGAAAAATAAAATTCTTTCGGAAGGATATTGAGAATCAGGAATTTTTTTTTTTTTATCGTACCGAATTTTACGAAACAAAAAAACCCGTCGATGTTCATTTCGCAAATGCTACTCACGAATTGTAGCCTTTCGCAAGTTGAATTACGAAATAAAAACTATTTTGCTATATACGAAAGTAGCACTTACGGAAGTCGCACTTGCGAAATGAGCTCTTTCGCTAAACAACGTTTTTAAGTCTATAAAAAACTTTTGTTGGCCGAACGGATATAATTGTAAAAAATAAAACTTTTTTATACCAAAATATTTATAATAAAATTTTATTTTCAGTATTGCAACATATGAACATTTTAAGGTTTAGTTTTTAAAAATAATAATAAAAACCAAATTTTTTTCGCAACGAAACTCTTTTGCACCCCAACTTGCGAAACGGTTCTTAATGGAAAAAACTTTCGAAACGCGGGATAATAAATATATTTAATTATATATATATATATATATATATATATATATATATATATATATATATATATATATATATATATATACAACCCTTAGATGTTGTCCGAAAGTTTTTTCGATATTTTGTTGACAAAAAGTAAAAATTAAAATGCAAGACCGGAATTTTTTTTTTTTAATAATGATAGACTGCCTGCCCTAACCAAACCCTCAGTCGATGTAGCAGCACTCCCTTGCGGGTCAGGCTATTTGTCAGTCGATGTAGCAGCACTCCCTTGCGAGTCAGGCTATTTGTCAGTCGATGTAGCAGCACTCCCTTGCGAGTCAGGCTATTTGTCAGTCGATGTAGCAGCACTCCCTTGCGAGTCAGGCTATAAGATAGTCGATGTAGCAACACTCCGCGCATGATTTTCAGTAAAAAAAATAAAAATAAAAACATTTTATTAAAAAAAATAAAAATAAAAACATTTTATTAGAAAAAATAAAATAAAAACATTGTTTATATTGTTAAAAACATTCACAATGTTTTTAAAACATTCTGGTCAATTAAATTTGCGTTTTTGTGGTTTTTTTAAAAAACGATTAATTTGTAATTAAATTAATGGTTTTTACTTTCGTCCAACACGGAAATGTTGGACGAAAGTCAAAAGTAATTAAAAGTGACGTATATGTTGGCGTAAGAATCACTTTTTTCCTTCCGCTCTTCCCAAAGCCAACAAACTATAGATCTATATATATATATATATATATATATATATATATATATATATATATATATATATATATATATATATATATATATATATATATATATATATATACAGTATTGGACAAAACATTTGCAACCAACATCGAACAATGCTAAAAAGTGATCCTAATTTTACATGTCTTAAAAACGAAACGAACTATACTATCACAGCAAATAGTTCAGGAGTCTGGAGTCATAGCATGCCATGACATGAGCAATCAGCTAACACGTGACAGCACACAGGCAGAATTTCGTTGACAAGTGCTATTTTGCAGCGGACAAAACAAGTGCAACTTTTTTTGGTTTGTTCCATTTTCTTAAGTCTGGTCCGTGTCAACGTCACGGAAGTTTTTAAATAATTAAAGGAAGTATCCAAAAGTTTCCAGAAGTTTCCAAAAGCATGCAGAAGCTTCCAGAAGTTTCCAGAAGAAGCATCTGAAAGCATCCAGTAGCATCCAGAAGTATCCAGAAACATTCAGAAGCATCCAGACCCATCCAGAAGCTTCCAGAAGCATCGAAAAGAAGCATCTAGAATCTTCCAGAACAGGTTGACACAGGTTTATTTTACTACATAAGAGACATGTAAATCGACATGTATTTCAGTCTGTATATGGAAGTCAATCAGTCAGTATTATCAAGACAGTTTATCGAAGTGAGTTTTATCAAAGTGTTTTACCGAAGAACATCAATACAAGAAGTGAAATACAACAAGTATTTCATTAAATCAATACAGTCCACATCCAACCAAGACGTTGTGTTCCACAGAGCATTATTGTATCATCACAAGGTAAATGTAACACGGTAAGCCTTGAGAAGCGCGATTATTTATTTTTACTATTTTTATGACTTCAAGTGCAAAAATAGCTCCCGATAGTCTTGGATTGGAACTAAGAAAGAAAAGTATTGGCGATTACGTAAGTGGAATGTCACAAAAAAGTATTTGTGATAAATTTCGCGTGAAAAAATGGACCGTATCAAGACTATGTTCCAAATATCGTTCTACGGGGAAGTTGGCAGCAGATTACAAAGGTGGAAGACCGCATTCCACCACTTCTAGAGAGGATTCTATGATCGTCAGATCCGTCAAGAAGGATCCCTGGATATCATCAGTCGAGATACAAAAGCAATTAGAGCTGTCTGTATCGGACCGAACAATCAGACGACGTGCTGTTGAAGCCGGATTGTTTTCTCGACGCCCTGCATAGAAACCGCTGATTTCACTGAAAAACCAGAACAAAAGACTCCTGTTTGCTACATCTCATATTGACTGGAATGCGCAGAAATGGCGAACTGTCCTGTTTAGTGATGAATCGAAGTTCAACATCATTGGGAGCGATGGTATTTGCCATGTACGTCGACCGGCTGGAAAAAGCCTCGATTTACGTTACTGCCATAAGACCGTGAAGCATGGTGGAGGCCATGTAATGGTCTGGGGGTGTTTTTCTGCTAATGGTCTAGGTCCAATACATCAAAATGATGGAATAATGGACCGTTTCATGTATAAAAATATCCTGAAAGATGTTATGTTACCTCAAGCTGAATGGAATATGCCAATAAAATGGGTTTTTCAGCAAGACAACGATCCAAAACACACTGCAAAAGTAGTCAAGCAGTGGTTTCAAGACAACCACCTATCGTTGATGGATTGGCCGCCTCAATCTCCGGATCTCAACCCTATCGAGAACCTGTGGGAGATCATTAACAACAGAATTAATTGTGAAGGTGTTCGTAACAAAGATCAACTGTTTGAACAAATCCAAAAGGCCTGGGCAGCGATTCCACAAAGTTTCATTGATCACCTGATCGAATCTATGCCTCGAAGATGCAAGGCTGTGATCGACAACAAAGGATTCGCCACGAAATATTGATAGCGAAATACAGCTTGGTCAACATTTTGTCGAGTTGCACTTGTTTTGTCCAGAAGGAAATCAACTTTTTTTAAAACTTTTGATTAATTTATTAATTTTCGTGTACAAATAATGAACTTTGTGATGAATAAAACTTGAAGAACTTTGTCTCTAAACAGTTACATAGTTATTTCTCTAAATTGAAAAAATGCAGCACTTTTATATAAAGAAACTAAATTAGCATTATTTGGTTGCACTCATTTTGCTCGATACTGTATATATATATATATATATATAAGATAAAATTTACGTAAATTTTGTAAAATATTATACGTAACAAGGGTTCCTATCAAATGAACTTGATATTGAACATAAGTTGCACATTCTAACACCTAGTGCAATACTGTCCGCTGTCTCAATGTCTGTTTTCTAATTCGACTTCTTCTAACTTCCTTTCTAATATCCTTCATTCCCAGACCAAGAGTAAGTGATTCTAAGAATCACTTACTCTTGGTCTGGGAAGAGGTTATGATGCTCTTTAGTGAGGTGAACTCGCCTTCGTTGGCCTTGGTACGTGGCTCTATATAGCAATTACCTGGAACCAGAAGGATAAACGCATGGATAGAAGGTATAAATTAAATAAAATAATATTTTAGATGTATTTTTATATCTACTTTTTTGTAGTGCAGTCATTTTAAAAAAGCTCTTTAAATTATTATTGAAGTTATTGACAAAGTTATCTGTAGAATAGAAAATTTGATGTTAATAATTGTTAAATTATTATTTACTTATTTGATTGTATTTATATAATTTATACTACATTGATTTATTTTGATTGTAACTTTTAAAATGAAATACTACTATTAAAAGTTTTTCTCAGGTTCATGCTTTGAACCGGAGAAAAAACTTTTGTTTCGGTTTCAACCCAACTTTAAATTTCAAGTGTACCTGAATCTTCCAGTGCTATGATAGACAATTGGATAGATGTTTTCAAAGTTCCCTGGAAAACCTGCCAATTGAAATTATGGATTTACTCCTCAAAAATGCTCCTCTTTTTCAAAAATGCTCCTAACTTAATCTACTTTTCACCTACACTTTCTTCTATATCATTGCATCCTGATTATCTGCAACTGCACGCTCAAATATTTTCAACATTACTTTCTTTTCTCTTTTTTCTTACTGTAAATAATGATTTGTTAATCTAATTATTATTTAGATGTATTGCAAAAATGAATCCTGAAAAAGGAAATTAAATCGAAAAAAACCCTGGTAAATAAAAGTATATCAGACCTCACCCAAAAGGTTTGAGTTTTGTAAACGAACTAGCACTGTTTCAATAGACAAAGCATCAGTAGATCAAAAGACGTTTTGTTAATATTTATTATAACTGTTATAATATAATATATATAATAACTATTATAATAATTACAATTTGTCAAAATAAAATATTATTTGTTATCATAAATATAATATAATATATATAATAACTACTATAATATAATATAATTTGTTTATATTTGTTATAACTATTATAACTATAATAATTATTTCATTGACAGGAGTTATAACAATTATTTCATTGACAGGAGTTATAATAATTATTTCATTGATGAGGAGTTCATCTGGAAAGTCCAAGTAAATTGAATTTAAGAAAACTATTAAACACTGAGCTACTCATAGTTGCGCATCAACAGAAATCGATTTTCACATTTTACAGCTTGAGTAAAATGTTGACTTGTACGAAAATGATCGGCAATCCAACGTTGATCTAGTAATAAAAGGCTCCTTGACTCTAGCTCTGATTTGTCTGGATCAATATACTCTACAATTGTTGGATGACCGTCAATTTGTAGATCAGGCCAAATATCAGCCAAAGCCTGTCCAGCAAAATCAAAGTTCTGCTTTTCTAAATTTTCATCTATCGTGCTTCCTGATTTAAAAAGATGTTGGTTATTATAGGTTAAAAATAATAATAATATTTTTACAAATTAACTTTTGTCAATGTAATTACCTTAAGAATCAAGATGAGTTCCGTAATGTTTGTGCGGAAGAATCACCCCAGATAATCGTCTCTGGGGTGAATGCTCCAGGCCGCAGTGCATTCAATCGTCGCTCAGCTCTGTTGAATGCACTGCGGCCTGGAGCGTTCGTCATGATGAAAAGAGCGTCAAGGTTATTCTTCAAGAAATAGTGAATCCCGATTTCAATTACTTTCTGGTATCTATGATTTTCGTCGGGTCCTGCATCGACGCTAAACACAACGATAGGCTTAACCATACTAGCTTGAGGATCTCTGGTAATAGAGTCAAATTCTTTGATATCCAAGAGCCACTAAAAGTCTAATCCATGAACGAAGGCGGTCGAGGATGCGTGTTTTCCTGATCGAACAGCAATGTAGATAGGTCCAGAATAAGTAACAGCATCTGTTTTTCCGAGACCATCTTTTTTGATCGTAATTCCAGCGTATACAGATGGTATAAGCTTGTGTTTAGCAGCCACGACCCAGTCGTGGTCCGGGAGAGTTACCCGGTACTCCAAATGCATTAACAACGGCGCCTGTTTTTTGGCTGCTGTGATTCCAATTGGCACTCTAGCCTTGTCGTCTTGGCTAATGAAACACACTTCATCTGCCCTTAAAATAGAGCAAACTTCTTCCACATATTTTATAGTTGAACTGCAAAAGAGTCCGTCAACATGTTTTAAATGAGATTCATTCTGAGGACTGATCAACCTAACAGGGACTGTTTTGACGTGCCTTTTGCCTTCTAATGTTCCGTAACTTCTCGGAAAAATACGAGTATAGAGGGCGCTCTTGCTGATTGCAAATCCAATTTTGTTCATCTCGGATGTCAATTCGTCGAGAGTTTAAATGCTCTAAATAATAAAGAAATATATTTGGATATAATTAACTTTTTTACAGAAAACGGGATTTATTTCGTAAGTTATATTCAAATCAAATCTTGAAATTAGTTGTTAACATTTTAAGGATATTTACAATAGTGCAAGTACTAATTAATAGTAAAATTATAACAAATGCAATATTAACAAACATAGCTAAGCTATCATATCGGAGAACCTCTGGCCGACGTCTTTTATCAGTGGACGAACCATGGAGAGCAATATCCATATTCGCCTTCAAAAGAAGAGGTTGATCTACTTCTAATGACGGTCGACCAGGTTTCTTTCTGATTTTTAGTTTTTCTTTGGCTTCTGGATACTCCAAGCAGATTTCCTCCATTCTAGCTTTTTTCAGTTCTCTAGTTTTCTTCTGTTGAGCTTGATCATACTTTTTTTTGGCCAGTTCTTTACATAGATGAGCTAGTTTCTTCTTTTTCTTTTTCAAATCATTCTCTTCAGCTTTAGCAATGAATCCACTTCTCTTTCTAGTCTTCAGTCCAGTAACTTCACAATTTAAAGCTGCAGTCTCAGAATTGAGTCAATCTTGAGCCACTGTTCATGCATTTTTTTGATCTTTCGTGGTCAACAAACTCAAAGTTAATGCACTTTATTGATCATCAATAACCGATCGCTCAATAATGGGCTCAACAAACTGTAAGGAATTCTTGTCAAATTCAAGTGGAGTATACGTGGGGGCAGACTGTTTTGGAGTATTGGCCCAAAATAATAATTGCTTGCTCTTGAACTTCATTGCCTTTTAATTATATAAATTGATTACATACATTACTCTTGATTCAAGATCCTTATGCACCAGTTTCTCTTCTTTTAATGATTTCCATATAATATGGACTTCTTTCTGGATATTAGCCTTTTTTTAAATTTGATTCGCAGTCAAATGGTAATATATTAATAAAACGATAGTAATTTTTATTTTACGTTAGTAGTTGTTATTTATTTAATGTCTCTGGGAAACTTATTATATTAATTTATAATATTATATTATAAATAATTTAATAAATATCAAATAATATAAATCATTGTATAATATCAAATTCCCGCATTTAATAATAATTTCCCCACAAACAAAACATCATTTCTATACCATTTAGCAGATTTAAATACCGTTAAAATCTGCTCGTTAAAACTAAAAAAATAGTTTAAATTGACATCATTTTGGCCTAAACACCCTTCTCCCCGTTGTCATTTAGTGTCAAACTTTCCAGCAGTCCTTCCCCTTCCCCCCTATATTTACTGACATCATTTATAGATGACCCCTTTGCTGCCTGACTTTCTCCTTTAATTTGAACGGAAAAAATGAAAAACGAAAACCGTAAATTTTACGGAGAAAGCTCCGTATCTCATTTAACAGACTTTTCGTTGATTTTTACGGAAATAGTAACTACGGAAACCGTTAACTTTTAAAGAGAGTCACTTTGCTGCCGGACATTCTCCGTTGAATCTACGCCGAATTTTGCTGCCGCGCATTCTCCGTTGAATCTACGGCGAATTTTTTAACAGTGCAGGGACTTATTTTCTACCAATACTTATATTTTACCACGCATTTTTCAAGTAAATTTTTAGTCATTTTACATAATGTTGACTCTTTTCGTTTTTTCAGAAAATATATGTTTTCTTTTTTAATGTGTATTACTCGTCCGTCAATCGTTATCTTGCTCTACAATCTTCATCTTTTCTCTTTCAGTAACTTCCAAGTTTAATTAGTGGCTGCTTGCAGCCTTGTTGGAGGCGAAGATGTTTAAAAAAAAAAAAAAAACACTGCGGATGTCCCATTTATTTTCTTTAACTTGCGCGTTTTTTTAACCTCAAAGTAATCAAAAAATAGAAAAGTATGTGGTTTCAAAATATGCCTCCCGATTCCCGTTTTCGACGAAAC
>NC_088920.1:38630000-38740000 GCF_038396675.1 Hydra vulgaris
AAATGGTACTTCTGCTAGTCAAAACTGTGGCAAATCAAAATTATCTAAAATGTCATTCATCACATCAATTCCTTTATCAGTAATCAGTCTGTTCATGCATTACTTAGGCATGTACATTCAATTCCACCTTGTCTAGTTAAAAACAATAAGCTGCAAACCTTATAATTAAATAATAACTTCTGTAGATGTATTACTTTGTGATATTTAGAGACATTTGCTCCATAAAGTCTTACATTTGTTAATGTTGATTGACCAATCTTTTTAAAGCCTAATTTAAGCATATATATTGTTTTAACTATTATTATAGTATAGTATATACTTCTTATGATTAATACTATTATTTCTATTTGTATTATAATTATTTTTATTATTTTCACTATTTTTATTATTGAAATTGACAGGTGTTCATTTCATATTAGTACTTATTACTGCTCGTAAATATCCTTGATGTAAGAACTTTATTCAGAACATATATATAGGCCTCGGCAGGATTGGCAGGCGATCGCCCACATTTTCCACAAAATATGCGGCAAATACATAGCTTTTAGGCAAAATATAGCTTTTACTTTACAATACAATTTTTTTTTTTTAAACAGCAAAATTTAATTTTTTTTTGGTCGATTTTACTTACATAAGCAAAAATAGTAAAAAATCTTGCGTTTGAAATAAAATATCCTTTTAATATCTATTACATAGTTATGCAAAAAAATCAAAAAATGTTTATTACGTTACGTTTTTGTGAGCGTCCCTAATGTAAAAAAGTTCATAATTGAAGATTTTTTTATAATGTTTTGACATAAATATATTTAAATAAACTTGATAAGTTCAAATGACCAGTGTAAGAGTTTTATTAAATAACATCTCAAAACATCTGTAAAAAAAGCAACAACAATAAATAAGTAAAGATCTTTAGTAGTTTTTAAAAAGCCATTTAAATTATATATTTTTATATAAAAATGAAATTTTTTAATACACAATATTTTTATAGCTGCGTTTTAAACTTTGAATCTAGAATAAACTTAGAATCTAGAATAAACTTAGAATCTAGAATAAACTTAGAATTAAATCTTTTTTAATAAACAGTAATGAAACTTTTTTAGTTTAAATTTATATTACGTAACGCAAAAAGAATGTATTTTTCAAAGTCAACCAAAATCGACTAATATATATTTGAAATCAACTAAATCGATTAAAAGTTGATTTAATTGAAATATTTGATTTTTTTAAATTATAATTGTTTAATGTTGCTTGATGATTTATTTTTTAGATAAAACAAAAAGAGTTTTAAAAGAGTAAGCAAAAAACTAGATGGTAGATGGTATGTATTACTTTTAGAATAATACATGTTGTTATAACAAGAGCTTATATATTTTTTTGTTCGATTTTAATTAATCTATAAGATTAATTTAAATCAAATAAACAAAAAAAATAAAAAATAAATTACAATAGTAAAGTAAAAAAGAAAAAAACAAGATGGCATTGTTGTGTGTGATTTCTTTAGCATTTGAAAATTGCTATTCCAAAGCAGTGATGAAGCAATTATACAAAAGAGCATCTTTGCTATCTTTGACGAAATGGAAAATTCTTATAAATTACTTTCATATTTAAGGAAATGAATTTCCCAACTTATTATATTCATATTTAAATGGTTTATGATTTTGTTGTCTGCAGATAATCTGATGACACTGCTTCATCCAATAACATTATTATTTTTTTTTTTGATGGAGTTCTTTGACTAGATAACCACTCTTGGCTAGACAACTGAGGTCTTGTTAGTGTGGGCTCCTACTTATAGCTCAATAAACCAACAAAATAATGAGCTTCTTTACTAATTAATAACCCATTTTCTCTGTTTTGTTCGAAAGTAAAAAATACAAGATCTAATTATGTATGCATGCAGCTTTTTAATATTGAGAAAATCCTCACATTTTTGATTAAAATTGTCTTTAAATTTAATGGCAAGATTCATAACTGTACGATTATTTGATTCACTTTTAAAGTTAGCAAAAGTTAATCAATCAAGCTGGTAATATAATTAAACAAGTTTTTTTATATTATTATTATTATTATGATCCACTCAAAAAATTTTAAAGTCATGTTTTGGCTCTAATAAATTGATTAGCTCGCCAATGATTTCCAGTTGCCAGCTTTTTAATAACAAATCTTTGTTTTCTTTGTTCTCTGGCTTAATTATATGATTGATTGATTTGCTAAGTTTAAAAATGATTGCAACATTAAAAACGGTTGAATTCCACCAAGTAGGCATGTCTTTTTTTTAATTTGTTAATTGAACTAGATTATCAGCTTTCATATTATTTAATTTAACACTAGCTAGCTGAGCAGAAAGCTTGTTGCTATGTTTAAATAAGCCAATCAGTTTTCTACATTTCTTTAAAGTTATGAAGATGCAATGGTTTTCTTCAGTTGATGGCTCATTCTCTTTTATAAGAACATCTTTAAAAATTAAATTTTATATATGACAAAAGCAAGGTATGTACAATTTATAAATTAGATCTTCTAGACACTTATTATCAACAATCGACAGCGGTTGACCTGTATGAAGAACAAAATTATGCATAGATTCCTCTAAATCTCTATATTTCTGCGAACTTGGATAATATAAATGAGAGTTAGCAAATGTAGATTTGATAGATACAAGAACAGTTTTTGTACACAGAAGTTTAGAGTTTTTAATATTATTATGGTTACTATACAAATAATTTGCCATTGAGCTGGTATTTTTATTGTACTTTAGCTCTTTGTTGCAATTTCCGTTTTTTAAAGTATCTTTATATTTGTATGTTGTTATTGTAGAGTAATCGTTTTTTACAAAATAGATCCAGACTTTACTTTTATGTAAGTTTTATGCAACATTTTGTTGCTACCATAAAACAAGAACGAAAATTTAATTTATATTAAAGTTAAATCAAAGGAGTAGTATAAAATAACCTTTCATTGCTCTTTGTTTTGTCTCTCTTAAATTTAGCTGCACAACTTTTAAGTGTGTTTAACAAGAATTTTTTCATGCAGAAATGTCTGAAGGGATTTATGTGTACGAATCATTATTAATAATAGTCCAGAGGAAGTTATTTCAATTATTAATAATGTATAAAAAATGTATTAAACCAATCATTAGAAATGTCCACCGGAAATTCATCTTTGGAGGAAATTATTGTTTATCAATGATTACATAGTATTGAATTTTATTGAATATTAGAATACTTGTAGAATTTAAATTGAATTTAATGATGAAATTTTCAAAAAATTCTAAATATTTTTATCATTTTTCATGACAAATCAAAGCATAATTTTTTTTTGTGCCGTTTTTAGGTGGCGGATTTATCAAAGTTCTTATTTTGTTTCATCTTTAATTGATTATTTATCATTTTTTTGAATCGATTACGTATCATTTTGTTTTAGAAAGAATCAATGGTTTACTTTAATGAGGAAAAGAAACCATGAAGTGGTACTACATACAATAAACTAAGAGTTAAGTTGATGTGATATATTGGATGAATTAAAAAACCTGCTATGAATAATATTCTTACGCATGGTTGAAGAACCATGCGTAAGAATATTATTCATAGTGAAAAGAACCAACTAAATTAATTTTAATCAATTAGAAGGAAAGTCATAGTCGATTTAATTGGCTATTCGATTTTTTGACAAATTAAATGAAAGTCAACTAAATTTGTTAATTTTAAACTTTCTCGCTTGGAGTTTAGTGCAATTTTTAAATTTTTCAAATTAGAAAAAAATGTTTCCCAAAAAAGAAGAGTAACAAAGGAACTTTTAAATATGGAAATAAGAAGAAACACAACACAAAATAATATTTATAAAATAATAAATCATTTCAATTAAAAAACTTAAATTTTTCAATTAAAACCTAAAGAATTATTACTAAAACATAATAAATTTTAATTTATTGATAAGCATTTTTATCAAAATATAAAAAAAACCCCACAAAAATGTGTAATTCCTGCATCGCCTGACTGTTTGCGCACTTATTTATTCCTGCCGAGGCTGAGATTTGACAAAATTTTGTTTAAAACCCCAATTTTTGTAAAAACCTTTTTTTTTAGATTTCAGTACTTTTTATATTAAATTTCTATTTTTAAATAAATTTAGATTTTACTAATGATAATTAAATGTTTCATGAAATTGTTGAACATTAATTTACTAACACCTGATCAGTTTTACATTTAATTTAATAAAATAATTTTACGTTTATATTTGTTTAAGTAATTAAGAAAATAACTAGATGAATAAGAGTTTTTGGAGTTAAATAGAAATAGTCACAGAAAAAGCATCAGACTTAATTGAATGACGAGTAACACGAGAATGAATTTTAGTAGGTGGCTCAAGAGACGCTAGCTCTTTGGAGCAGTGCCCGTTATAGTATTTGTAGAAAAGGGAAAGAGAAGCAACATTATGACGATGTGATAATGGTTGGAGGTTGGTTGCAAGAGCAGGTCCAACTATGTTTACAATGCGTTTTTGCACTTTGTCAAAAGAGAAAGGGCATCATTGGAAGAACTGTCCCAGATATGGCAACAGTATTCCATACAAAGACGGATTTGATGACTCATCGAGTACATCACCGTTCATAAATATAGGAAGATCTAAATTATTGCGATAGCAATTGGCGGAAAAAAATTGAGTTTTATCTATATTAAAGTTCACCAGCCACTGCGAGCCCCATGCTGTAGCAGAAGTGAGATCCTTTTCAAGCTCAAATGCCCCCTCCAAGCAATCAGAGAGTGTTGGCTTCTTATCACGACAAGGATAAATGGTAGTATTATCAGCAAGCAATGACACCTTAGATGTGAGAATATCTGGAAGATCATTAATGTAAGTTAAAAAGAGTATAGGGCCAAGGATAGAACCTGAGGAACCCCTGAAGTTACAGAATAAGAAGAAGAGTGCTGTCCATCATGGACAACTTTTATACTACGATTGGAAAGGAAGGATTGAATAATCTTAAAGATGTTACCTGATACACCGTAAGAAGAAAGTTTATGGAGAAGACCAGCATGCCAATTTTTATCAAAAACTTTTGAAATGTCAAGAGCGACGGCCTTAAGCTCTGCACCTTTATCTAATGTATGATAAAACCTATCAGTTATTACTGTTAGCAAATCAACTGTTGAACGAGAGGATCGAGATCCATATTGATGGTCAGAAAGTTATTAGATTCAAGATAAGAGATTAAGTGTTTTTCAGTTAAAGATTCAAAAACTTTGCTTATAATAGGAAGAAGACTAATGAGACAGTAGTTACACAAATAAGATAGCTCTCCAGAATTTTTGAAAATAGGGATAACAGATGCCACTTTCCATCAGGCTGGAAAACAAGACTCCAATAAGCACTTGTTAAATAGTTTTGAGAGTATAGACAACAGCTCCAGAGAACACTTCTGCTTATATAGATATATATATATATATATACACACAGTATTGTAAATATTAATTGCATTAAAATTAAAAACAGTAAAAATCCAGGAAATTTTAAGTTTTCTTACTCTAATAAAATAAAAACTCATGCACTAATATTTTATGTGTCCTCCTCGTGCTGCTATGACTTTCTGCACACGATTTGGCATGGAATTCACTAAATTTTTACAAATGTTTTGGATTTCTGTGTCTTCAATCCAAATCTGAAGGATAGTGGTGGTAAGCTTAGTTTTAGTTATGCAGTCATGTTTTCACAATCTTTTTTTTACAATTGCCCAGAGATTCTCAATTGGATTAAGATCAGGGGAGTTGCCAGGCCATTCAAGGGTTTTAATATTATTTTTTACCATGAATTTCTTGACTTTTTTGGAAGTACAGCATGTGGCTAAGTCCTGCTGTAATATTCCGTTTCCATTTGGAAACACTTTTAACATCTCTGGAATTAAATGTGTTTGCAGAACCTCAATGTAAGTGTCAGAGTTCATCATTCCAGTAACTGGGTAGAGTCTTCCTGGTCCAAAAGCAGAGAAACAACCTCAAAACATCTTCTTTTCTGGATGCTTGGCATATTGTTCAATGTGTCCAGGTCGTATAGGCTCACCATCAGAACAACAAACAAACTGTAACCGTTGGCCTTGCACTTCAAAATGTGATTCATCCAAAAATAAAACCTGCAATCAATAAAAAAACAAGTTAACTGTTATTAAGTCTCTTTAATTTAATACTTTCAATTTAAAAATAGTATGATATACAAATATAATAAATAAAATAGCTGTAAATTTAATAAACACATTTTGTCTTACCCTTCTCCATTGTTCTTTAGTCCACTTTTTGTATTCCTTTGCCCACAAGAGACACTTCTTCTTCATGACATCTGTAAGTAATGGTTTTTTAAAAGGTTTTCTGGCAAACCTTCTAACAGCTATCAACTTCCTCCGCACAGTACTCGAGCAGACATGGATGTCATGCGTAGCTAAATCATTCAATAATTGGTCACTTGTATTGTTTGGATTTTTGATACTCTCCAGCATCAGATATCGGTCATCTCTTTCTAAAGTCTTTCGTTTTCAACCACGTTTTCCTTGTCTTAATGGTGATAAGCTGCCTGTTGCAATGTAATGCTTCTTAACCGGGCTAACTGTAGATTGTTTTACTGAACATAATTTGGCTATCTCCTGTTGAGATTTATCAGAATATTGAAGTAAAGTTAATATTTTAGATCTTTTTCTTGGTGTAGTGTCCATCTTTATTTATTTACTTTATTTACATTTATTTATCCTTCTAATCACAGTTAAATTATAGAAAACACAGTATAAAACAAAAAAGAAAAAAAATGCTTGATGCAATTAATTTGCACAATACTGTATATATATTTATATATATATATATATATATTTATATATATATATATATATATATATTTATACATATATATATATATGTTATATATTTATATATATTATATATATATATATATATATATATTATATATATATATATATATATATATATATATATTATATATCTATACATATATATATATATATATATATATATATATATATATATATATATATATATATATATATATATATATATATATATATATATATATATATATATATATATATATATATATATATATATATATATATATAGTTGTCGTATATATATATTGTATATATATATCATATATATGTTGTATATATGTCGTATATATATGTCATTTATATATATATACATATATATATACATATATATATATATATATATATATATATATATATATATATATATATATATATATATATATCTATATATATTTTATATATATATACATTATATATATATATATATTATATATGTATATATATATATATATTGTATATATATTATTTATATATAGTTGTTGTGAAACTAGGTTTGAATCCACAGAATATTCTTTCATGTGCTTTCGTATAGCACCACTTCACTATATTGCGTTTCTCTTTGTTCTATTTCGCTCTCCTTCATCTCAAGACTGCACTCTTTTTGATGTTATTTCTGATCAAATTGACCAAGCCCTTTCTCTTTATCCATCAGCTTATATTATTGTTGTCGGTGACTTAAATGCTCATACTGAATGGCTTGGGTCTAGTGTCAGTGATTATGCAGGCATTAAAGCCCACAACTTTTGCCTTTCTCAATCCCTAACTCAAATAGTCAACTTTCCAACTCTTTCCAGACAATCCAAATCATTTACCTTCTCTACTGGAATTACGTCTTGTTTCTGATCCTAGTCAGTGCTCAGTTTCTAAAACATTCACCCTTAGGTGCTTCTGATCACAGTTTGATCTCTCTAATACTATTATCTCATTCTTCATCACCTGAATCCCCCTATTATCATACCTCTTACAACTACCTTAAAGCTGACTGGGATTCTTTCCATGATTTTCTTCGTGATGGCCCTTGGGTAGAAATGTAGAAATCTTTCGTCTTCCTGTTGACAAATGTGCTTCTTACATAACTTCATGAATTCAGGCTGGCACAGAATCTTTTTTTCCCTCTCGACGATTCCAGGTCAAGCCTCACTCTCCTCCATGGTTTTCCTCACATTGTGCTGCTGCGATTGCCAATCAAAATCGTTACTTCCATATCTATCAGCAAAACAATTTTCCAAACAACAGACGTCTGTCTATTACTGCTAGAAATCATTGTAAAAGGTCATGAAATCTCGTATCTCATCTCAAAAATTAGGCTTTTGTGACGGGAGAATCTTTAATAGTATTAATAATAAAGGCAAATCTATAATTCCACCTCTCTTGTATGGTTCAGACTTTGTCACCTCACCTAAAGACAAAGTTGAATTGTTTGCTAAAAACTTTTCATCAATATCATCACTTGATTCCACTTGTTGCGTTCTACCAGATATTTCCAACAAACAGGTTGATCCATTGCTTGACATTCGTATCACCCCAACTTCTGTATCTAAAGTGATTTCCTGCTTAGACTCTTCTACAGCTTGTGGCCCGGACAACATACCTGTTATTGTCTTGCAGAAGTGTTCTCCGGAGCTGTCGTATAAATGTTGTCCTTGATGGACAGTACTCTTCTTCTTAATCTGTAACTTCAGGGATTCCTCAAGGTTTTATCTTCTGCCCCTATACTCTTTTTAATTTACATTAACGATCTTTCAGATATTCTCACATCTAAGGTGCCATTGTTTGCTGATGATACTACCATTTATTCTTGTTGTGATAAGAAGCCAACACTCTCTGATTGCTTGGAGGGGGCATTTGAGCTTGAAAAGGATATCACTTCTGCTACAGCATGGGGCTCACAATGGCTGGTGAACTTCAATACAGATAAAACTGAATTTTTTTCAGCCAATTGTTATGGCAATAATTTAGATCTTCCTATATTTATGAACAGTAATGTACTCAATGAGTCATCCATCCTTCATCTTCTAGGATTAACTCTTACCTCTGATCTTTCTTTGAAATAAAATATCAAATCTGTTGCTAAATTGGCATCTGCTAAAGTTGCATCTCTTTATCTAGCTCAACACTTTCTTACTCCGGATTATATTCTCTCTATAAATCTCAAATCCGTCCTTGTATTGAATACTGTTGCCATATCTCGGACAGATCTTCTAATGATGCCTTTTCTCTTTTAGACAAGGTGCAAAAAAAGGTCCATTGTAAACAGTCGGACCTGTTCTTGCAGCCAACCTCCAACCACTATCACATTGTCGTAATGTTGCTTCTCTTACTCTTTTCTACAAATACTATAATGGCACTACTCTAAAGAGCTAGCGTCTCTTGTGCAATCTATATATATATATATATACCAAATGTTTCTAGTTTCCACTCACAATAGAAGCTCGAACCAATTATGACTCAGTCACAAACTCAGCCTACATCATATGAACATGGAGACCAATAATCTTTAAAGAATATGTTGACTAGTTATTCAATAATTATTTTTTATTTAAGGACTGTTAAGTTAAAAGCAAAGTTGTGTTTGCTGCAACATTTATAACTAAAAGTATTGCAAATAAACTGGTGCACTGTAAGTGGACTGTAAATATATATTTTTATATATACATTATATTTAATAAATATTACATATTTATGGCAGGTTACTTCATCTTACATTACAGCTATATATTGCATATATAGCTAATTGAAAAATTTAATAAGTATAACTTAGTTGAAATATGTTTTTTTGAACACATTTATTAGGGAATTTTTTTATTCCGACCTGCCTGGTTTTTGGTGAAATAAATGTTAAAACCATTACTTGCTAAAGTACATTAGACTTTTTTTTGGAAGTAATTTTAAGAGATTGAAGATATCATTATAAGATTATTAAATTTGTATTTTTAAAATACTACAAATCAGTTTGTCATAACTATACTAGCTATGTTTTGAATGTCTTTTTCTTTGCTTCCTTTTCTTTGCTTCTTTTTCTTTGACTTTGCTGCCTTTCTGTCTCTGACCAGAAAAATCAAATGAATAAATCTTTTTCCAATATAAGTTTGATTTGTGAGTCTAACATGAAATCAGAAAAAATGCGTTTTTTGTTTGTTTTACTAAGATCTTTTTTGAAGGATACGAATGAAATTTTCTATTTCTATATTGCAAGTACAATGTAAATTTTTCTGTTATAATTTTTCACAATTATATCCCAAGCAAGTCTGTTCTTAAAATTATAGTCAAAAAGTTTGGCAAATTTTTCCATAAATCTATCTCTAGGTAATATGTTTACAGTTTTTACTAACATTTACAGCAAACAGCATAAAATAAAATGTTGTATTTAAAAAGTTTTTTATTTTTTATTTTACATTTTATAGTTTTTATGCGCTAGTTGTAACAATAAAATAGTTTTTATGTGCTATTTAAAACAGTAAAATGGTAATTTCAGTAAAAAATAAGTAGTATTTCCAATATTTCTTATTCCAGTATGCTTTTGTTTTTACCACGACCAACATTGACAACAACACTTACTAATATTTTTTTATATTTTAAATATACAGAATATAATTTAAATTTAACAATGTAAAATATAATTTAAAAGTTAGGTATTAAGGAAGCAACTAAATATCCAACCATTAATTTATTCTTGCAAAGAGGTGATAAGAAACTGAATAACTCTTGACAAGAAACTAACAAACTGAAATTTTCAAAGTAAATTTATTTGGATTAGAAAACTTTATTTTGTCTAATAATTTAGTATAAAATTATTTTTAACATATTATATATAGAAGATTTTTTTATTTTTTAGGAAAACCTCTTCATGAAGCCAAAGGTGAAGTGAAATACGCTGCATCGTTTCTTGAATGGTTTTCTGAAGAAGCTAAACGAATTAATGGTGAAGTTCTTCCAAATATCGAGCCTCATCTAAGGCGTTTTGTGCTTAAGCAACCAGTTGGTGTGTGTGGCATGATAACACCTTGGAATTTTCCACTTGCAATGATAACACGTAAAGTTGCTCCGGCCCTTGCAGCAGGATGTACAACAGTTATAAAACCATCTGAAGAGACACCACTGTCAGCTCTTGCATTTGCACAACTTGTTGACGAGGTTCAGGTACCACAAGGTGTTGTTAATGTTATAACATGTTCGAGAAATAATGCTGAGTTAGCTGGACTTTTACTTTGCACGAGTCCTCTTGTTAGAAATATCTCATTTACAGGATCTACTAAAGTTGGAAAATGGTTGTTAGAGAAGTCTGCTTCTACTGTTAAAAAGGTTTCTTTGGAATTAGGAGGAAATGCACCATTCATAGTTTTTGATTCTGCAGATGTAAAGCTTGCTGCAGATAAAGCTGTTAAATCCCGTTTTCGAAATGCAGGACAAACTTGCATTTGCGCCGAAAGGATACTAGTTCAAGAGAATGTTTATGAATCCTTTATAGATGAGTTCAAAAAAATAACTATGGCATTAAGAGTACGAGATCCTATGAGTTCTGAATGTGATATGAGTTCTTTAATTAATGAGCAAGCTCTTGCTAAAGTAGAAGACCATGTTAACGACGCTTTGCTAAACGGAGGTAAAATAGTATGCGGTGGAAAAAAACTGTCTTCTAATGGTTCATTGTTCTACGAACCAACAATAATTAGAGATTGCACAACTAATATGAAATGTATAGCTGAAGAAACGTTTGGACCAGTGGCACCTGTGATAAAGTTTAAAACTGAAGAAGAAGCGCTTCTTCTTGCAAATAGCCGTAATTCAGGATTATCTGGATATATTTTTACTAACAATATGAGTCAATCGTGGAGAGTAGCTGAAAGATTAGAAGTAGGCATGGTTGGTGTAAACGAAAGCGTTATCACAAACGAAATGGTTCCTTTTGGAGGAATAAAGGAGTCTGGTCTCGGTAGAGAAGGATCTTCGCACGGTATCGAAGAGTATATAGAACTAAAACTTGTTTGCATAGGAGCTTTGGAAAATAAGTAAAAGTTAAGTTATTTTTTTTATTTTGAATTATTTTGAACAATTTTTATTGTGGGTAAATTTTCTTATGTTTAACATGTTTTATACATATTCATTTTATGTTTTGCATTGTTTATAGTAATAAATAAACAATTGTTTATAGTAATAAACAACTGTGTTTTTCTGTGTTAGAATGTTTTTATATTATTTGTTGTGGCTTTATTTTTTGATTTATATGATTAACTAAGACAGTTGTGTTTTGTAATGATTAATTGCAACAATTTCTTGTGTTTTTTGGTTAGTAGCCTTTTTTTCGACTTCTATAGTAAATGACGTTTCTTTTTGTTTTATATGATAAATTACGATAGCCTAATCTTTTGTTTTACATGATTTTGAAAATCTTAAAAATGAATTTACATAAATGATCTTTTACCTATCGATTGATGCCTTTTGATTTTATTTTCACATACTTTCACGCAAAAAATATAATAGCATATTTAGTGTTAATTTTATGACAACTCAACCAGTGACGGATCCAGCATTTTTTGGTGTTTAAGATAAAATATTTTTTGTACTATTCTCAACTAGACTTATATTTATCATTTAACTTTAAGTTTCATAGTATTATCTCTCAGCGTTCAAAAATTATGACCATATAAAATTTTAACCCCCTCATTATGTGGGGGTTACAAATATTATATGATCGTAATTTTTGAACGCTGAGAGATAATACTATGAAGCTTAAAATTTATCGCCCCTCACGTTTTTTAGGATGAAGCTTTTGGGCTTTGATGTTCCCAGCCTCCAGTCATCGCAATTTTTTGCAAAGCATCATTACTTGACATAAGTGTAAACATACAAATCTTTGGAGTTTGCTCCATGTCTGAAAGTTAATTTCGAACACCAAAAAAAGCTGGATCCGTCAATGAACTTAATTCATTAGACCTTTTTGCGTGAAATTTAGTGAAAATGGAAACAAAAAGGATCAATCGATAACTAAAAGGAATTATAATGTATAAATCAGGTTTTATTTGACATTACCAACATAATTTTTAAGGAACATTCTGATTGGATGCGAGAAATATTAGTTATTAGTATATATTTAAAAGATTTAAAATCAAAATAATGTTTTGACCCTTTATTTTCTTACTTGAGTTTTTTTTTTTTTTTCTAGTTATTCAATGATTAGTAAGGGTTTAAAAAATATATGCATATCGTTCATTTTGAGTTTCCTGAAATAATAAGTATTTTGTACAAGTATGCACGGTAATGCCACATTAGCCATGTAATCTACTTATAATCCAACTTGTTTAAGGTCTTTTTTGCATTCCTCTGTGGTATCATTTACTTTGTTGTAAAATTTATTAGCCCTCCTATTGTGGGTAAAGGATCCGAAATCGAGAAAAAGCGTCGATGTTTTGTTATAAAATAAAAAATTAAACTATTATGTTAATAATTAAACAGTGTTCTTATATTTATTTTTTAATGTTATAATATTATATAATATATATTTTAAATTAAAAAGAATTTGTATTTTTTTTTAATAATAATTCTTTCACAAACAGGTTTTATCTGATAAATGGCTTGACTTCTGTGGACTAATTATCTAATAAATGGCTCGAATTCTGTGAATTCTAGTTCAAATTTCAAAATTGCTTTAGATTTCACACCAGTTGCTTCATGTTCTTTTAACTGATCGGTGAAAAGTCTTGATTTTTTTGGGGTTTTAGCTGCTGATTAACTTTGATTCAGAACTTCTTGAATTTCGGGAAAAAAAGATGCTGATTGCGATGGTTCTCCTTAAGTTCCTTTAGCGCGATCATCTAGTTTTGGTCGGAGGGCTATTTTCTTTTTACAAATATTTGACCAATAAATTCGAAGCGTGAAAAAATGTGTTTTTATTTTTAAAAAAATTGGATAATTAGAACTAATGTCAGTTTCTACAATCTTCAATTGGCTAATTTACGTTTCTATAACAATGTCACTCCAAAATTGTTTTTTTTTATTATTATTTTCAAGTGAAATGCAGCAACAGCGATGACTTCCAATAAATCAGACAGCGCTTTCAACAAATCCAAGTCAATGTCATTTAACATATTTAGGCAGTTTATTTCTTCGAATGTTTTTTATTACGTAAAAAAATAATAATAAAACGTAAAAAAACGCATCTAAAAATCTTTTTATTATCTCAAAAACACTGTTCCATCTAGTGTGGTTGTCGAGCATCAGTCCTTCGTCATGCAAAGATCCGTAAATTTCGCGTTTGTTTCTTTTAGAACTTCATATCGAAACAATGAATATTTCAAGAACTTAATAAGTATTCGAAGTTTCTTTAGACGTTTCGATATTTCATTCATATTCAATCTTTTCCTCCGAATAATTAATAAGCCATTCTCCTACCGCCTCTCCATCAGTTTCCGTTTCTGCTTGAATATGCGATTGAGTTTATTTGCGGCCCACATTTTTGTGACAATCTTTCTTAGCGTATATCAAATCAAATCAAAAAAAAACTAAAACGACTTGAATAATTCTAGCAGATCTGATGCAAAAGCTTAATTCTGGTACCCAATTACAGCATCCACCTACAGCCATCCGTAGTTTTAATTGCAATATCTTCACTATCTCAGCCAAATTTATTTAACTTTTCCATTAAAAAAAATGTTCTGTTTGAGCAGAATATGGAGATAGCAATTTTACCTTCCTAAGCAATACATGAAGTCGTGGTGATTATTTAAATTATAGCATCTTCTACCTCTATTGCTACAACATTAGTTACCTGTTAATCCTCAGATATTTGTTTTTAATTCATTTAAATTAAATAACTTAGCTTTTAATTAACTAAATTTTAATTACACTTACCTTTTAGATAAATTAACTTAATATTTTTATTTTTTTATTTTTGCTTATTTTTAAGATTAAATTATAATATTATAAAATTCTCTGCCAAACTGTTGTCACTGAAAAAAAAAAATTCTTAAGAGAACACTTTCATTTTCAAAACAACAACTTAGAATAATTGTAAAAGCAAAGCAAAAAAAAAAGAAAAGAATTTACCAGTAAGAATAATGATTTTTTCCTAAAATATTGTTGGAGTTCCGTCGAAGTGACTCGATTTCTCTCGACCTCCGAAACTCCAAATAATCGAGAAAAATCCAATGAGACGGAGTTCCGAATGGATCCATTAATTGTGGGCCATAAGCTTTACTATTGCGGCTCTTTACGCATTGTCATTAATTAAAGTTATTTTTTTTTTCAACTATACTTCCTCACATTTGTCACACGTGTCATGGCAGGTTGCCCAAAACTTAACTTATATGACTGCCTCCTCTCACTGCAAAGTATAGTTACATGGTTTAATTTTCACGTCCAAATTAGCAGGTGAGTATTCTTTATCTCTTCAATATAATGGTGTTGCTATCTATGTAAAAGAAAGTTTTTTAGTTTACTCACCCAATGATAATTTCACTAAAAACAACAACATTGAACATACATGGTGTATTTTAAGTATAAAAGATGAACAAATTTTACTTGGTTGTATTTATCGGCCACCTGATGCATCTGAAGAAATAAATAACTATATCTGTAAAATAATAGAAGCAGCTAAATAAATAAAAATAAAATTGATCATAATAGGTACTCTGGTTTACTTATTTCAGGAGATTTTAATTATCCAAATATAATATGGAAAAAAAATAACGTTCAAAACATGAAAAAATATGATAAATACTCCACCAAATTTGTTGAATATATAAATGACATCTACTTACATCAAGCAGTTATATCACCTACATACGCATAATGCAGATTTAATTAATGGTAATATCTTAGATTTAATTTTAGCAGAAACACCTGAACGTATAAATAAAATCCATCATAACCCAACTTTAGGCAACACTAGAAATGGACATCAAATACTTAGCTGGAAATATTTTGTAAAAAACACTACTAAAGTCCTCTTGCTCAACATCGGTTTATCAAAAATGTCTTGTCTTGGATGGAATTTTTTCTAAAATTTAATAGCCGGGGGGGTTGGAATAAGAATGTCCTGGGTGGAAAATTTTTGAAAAATTACTTAGCGGGGGGGGGGGGGGGGGGGGGGTGACGTATATTAGGCACCAAAGAGTAGCTGAGTCATCAAAAGAAAATCCAAAACTATTTTATGCATATATTAATTCAAACAGAAAAATAAAATTAGGCATTAGTATAATAACAGATAAAAATGGTTCTTTACAAACAAATCGTGATAATATTGCTAATGTCCTCAATGAAAATATTCATTCAGTATTTGTTATAGAAGATCCAACAAATTTTCCTAACATTACAGTAAAAACAAGCCTGAGTTTAGAATTAGGTATAGACTCAGTAATAACTCAAGACATCGTTAGAATTAAACTAAGTGAACTAAATGTCAATAAAGCATTAGGAGCAGATGGTGTAAGTTCATATGTGTTAAAAAAAATGTCAAAATAGTTTTTGCAAACCTCTAGAGTTACTATTCAAAAGATCCTTAAAAGAAGAACATATTCCACTCATAGGGAAAATGGCAAATGTAACACCATTATACAAGAATGGAGATAAAAATGATCTTGCAAACTATAGACCAATTTCATTAACGTCAATACCATGCAAAATTTTAGAATCAATCTTAAGTGACAAAATAATAGATTACATGTTAACAAACAATTTATTAAATAGTAACCAACATGGTTTTCGAAAGAACAAAAGCTGTGCTACTAATCTACTAGAAACACAAGATAATTTTTTTGATGCTATTGAGAATAGCTGGTGTGTTGATATGTTGTATACAGATTTCTCAAAAGTTTTTGATAAAGTACCTCATATGCGATTGATGTTAAAGTTGAAATCATATGGTATTTTTAGAGTAATTCTGGATAGAAGCCTATTTACATAATAGAAAGCAACGAGTAATTTTAGGGGATTGTGTATCAAAATGGCTAACAGTTGAGAGTGGAGTTCCACAAGGTTCTGTCCTTGGGCCTCTTCTGCCAGACCCATTAAAAAATAATATTAAATTATATGCAGATGAAAGCAAAATTATAAATATTTTTAAATCAGATGAAGATATTCGCATAAACAAATTACAACTAGATATTGATAGTATTATGAAATGGTCGTCATTATGTTAAATGAAATTTAACTATGAAAAGTGTAAAATTATGCACATTGGCTTTAAAAATCCATGTATAACTTATTCAATGTTCGACGCTGAAACTCAACAGAATAATATCTTAGCAACATCAAAAGTAAAACGAGATTTAGGAGTAATGATGCAATCTAATTTAAAATGGACCAGTCATATTGATAAAGCTGTCGGAAAATCAAATCAAATGCTTACTCTTATTAAACGAACTTTTAAATATTTTGACTCGAATATGGCAAAAAAATTATATACGACTTTTGTAATACCCCATCTTGAGTTTGAAATCCAAGTATGGTGTCCTTATCTGAAGCAAGACATCTTAAAGTTAGAAAAAGTAGAGAAGGGCAACAAAACTCGTACCAGCTTTTAAAAAAATGCCATATGAAAAAAGACTACAGTTATTGAAATTAACAACTCTAGAAGAGCGTCGTTTAAGAGGAGATCTTATTTTTCAATTTAAAATACAGAACGGTTGTGAGGAAATAAATTGGATAAACGACTCAATATCTAAAGTTCAATTAAAACCTTACAATTTTCGTAGTCATAACCAAAAGTTAACAAAGGCATACTGTAAGAGTAATGCTAGATATAATTTCTTTTCGTGTAGAGTCGTAAATGCTTGGAATGGTTTACCACCACAAATTGTCGAATCAATAACAATTGACCAATTCAAAAATAAACTTGATAAATCAGATTATTGCAAAAATAATTTATTAAATACTAAACAATATTTATATACATTGAAAAGTAAACAATGCTATTTTTAAAACATTTATAGCTGTTATAGCACAACATCTTCTGTTATTGTGCTCCACAATTGATTTCATCAATTGTCACAGTGTACATATTATTTTTATATAATAATATCAGTTTCTGTAGGATTTTGTTAAATATGAGCTCTAAAACGGGTATTACAGTGTCAGAAACGACATTATCAGAAACATTTCTGCCTCTTTTATCTACTGGAGTTTTGTTTAGCTGTAACAGATGTAAGAGACTGTAACACTGTTTAGACGTAAACCCCTCATAGATTCATTTTTACATATCTATGTACACACACCTGTCAATCTTTCATACTGAATTACCATTATGGTAATTTACTATGAAAGATTTAAACTTTGTTGAAGAAAAACTGTTCTAAACCTTTGACGGTCAACTGGGGAAACCTTTATTAGCAACTGCAAGTAAATGTCTTGCTGAGTTTATATATATATATATATATATATATATATATATATATATATATATATATATATATATATATATATATATATATATATATATATACATATATATACATCAGAGTCACAAATTTAATTTTTTCGAGTTATTGCCTTTTTTTATTATAGCCCTGGGTTCATACTTTGTCTTCCTGATGTGACTAATCGAAAAACGATTGGAGTCTTGACTTATGGTTTTTAAACTACATAATAATTGAACTACTTAATGATGTTTTAAATCCAAAAATCGGTTTTCTCAAAACAGCAGTAGTGTGACTCTGATCGTTCTTCCAGTGTGGTCTTCATATATATATACAGTATTGGACAAAACATTTGCAACCAACATCGAACAATGCTAAAAAGTGTTCCTAATTTTATAATGTCTTAAAAACGAAACTAGCTATACTACCACAGCAAAAAGTTCAGGAGTCTGGAGTCATTGCATGCCATGACACGAGCAATCAGCTGACAGGTGACAGCACACAGGCAGAAATTCGTTGACAATTGCCATTTTGCTGCGGACAAAACAAATGCAACTTTTTTGGTTTGTTTCATTTTCTTAAGTCTGGTCCGTGTCAACGTCACGGAAGTTTTTTAATAATTAAAGGAAGTATCCAGAAGCATGCAAAAGCTTCCAGAAGTTTCCAGAAGAAGCATCTGAAAGCATCCAGTAGCATCCAGAAGTATCCAGAAACATTCAGAAGCATCCAGACCCATCCAGAAGCTTCCAGAAGCATCGAAAAGAAGCATCTAGAATCTTCCAGAACAGGTTGACTCAGGTTTATTTTACTACATAAGAGACATGTAAATCGACATATAATTCAGTCAGTATATGGAAGTCAATCAGTCAGTATTATCAAGACAGTTTATCGAAGTGATTTTTATCAAAGTGTTTTACCGAAGAACATCAATACAAGAAGTGAAATACATCAAGTATTTCATTAAATCAATACAGTCCACATCCAACCAAGACGTTGTGTTCCACAGAGCATTATTGTATCATCACAAGGTAAATGTAACACGGTAAGTCTTGAGATGCGTGATTATTTATTTTTATGACTTCAAGTGCAAAAATGGCTCCCGACAGTCTCGGATTGGAACTATGAAAGAAAAGTATTGGCGATTACGTAAGTGGAATGTCACAAAAAAGTATTTGTGATAAATTTCGCGTGAAAAAATGGACCGTATCAAGACTATGTTCCAAATATTGTTCTACGGGGAAGTTGGCAGCAGATAACAAAGGTAGAAGACCACATTCCACCACTTCTAGAGAGGATTCTATGATCGTCAGATCCGTCAAGAAGGATCCCTGGATATCATCAGTCGAGATACAAAAGCAATTAGAGCTGCCTGTATCTGACCGAACAATCAGACGACGTGCTGTTGAAGCCGGATTGTTTTCTCGACGCTCTGCAAAGAAACCGCTGATTTCACTAAAAAACCAGAACAAAAGACTCCTGTTTGCTACATCTCATACTGACTGGAATGTGCAGAAATGGCGAACTGTCCTGTTCAGTGATGAATCGAAGTTCAACATCATTGGGAGCGATGGCAGTTGTCGTGTACGTCGACCGGCCGGAAAAAGCCTCGATTAGCTATAAGACCGTGAAGCATGGTGGAGGCAATGTAATAGTCTGCGGGTATTTTTATGCTAACGGTCTAGGTCCAATCCATCGAAACGATGGAATAATGGACCGTTTCATGTATAAAAATATCCTGAAAGATGTTATGTTACCTCATGCTGAATGGAATATGCCAATAAAATGGGTTTTTCAGCAAGACAACGATCCGAAAGACACTGCAAAAGTAGTCAAACAGTGGTTTCAAGACAACCACCTATCGTTTATGGATTGGCCGCCTCAATCTCCGGATCTCAACCCTATCGAGAACCTGTGGGAGATCGTCAACCGCAGAATTAATCGTGAAGGTGTTCGTAATAAGGATCAACTGTTTGAACAAATCCAAAAAGCCTAGGCAGCGATTTCACAAAGTTTCATTGATCACCTGATCGAATCTATGCCTCAAAGATGCAAGGCTGTGATCGACAACAAAGGATTCGCCACGAAATATTGATAGCGAAATACAGCTTGGTCAACATTTTGTCGAGTTGCACTTGTTTTGTCCAGAAGAAAATCAACTTTTTTTAATACTTTTGAATAATTTATTAATTTTCGTGTACAAATAATGAACTTTGTGATGAATAAAACTTGAAGAACTTTGTCTCTAAACAGTTGCATAGTTATTTCTCTAAATTGAAAAAATGCAGCACTTTTATATAAAGAAACTAAATTAGCATTATTTGGTTGCACTCGTTTTGTCCGATACTGTATGTAAATATATATAAAATAAAATTCTTTAAAACATGCGAAATTCGTATATTATATATATTCGCATAGATAAAAAAATTAAAACACAAACAAAGGCATCTGATAAAAGATCCTAAGGATCTTATCGCCAGAACTACTTTATTTCAACTTGAACAAAAAAAATATTTGCGACATGTTTGTGGGTTTTTCGAAAGGCGATGAAAGAGAATCCATTTTTTTTTTGTTTATGTTTAAGGTTAATTTGTTACATTTGAACTTTTTCAGTTCATCATTCATAGTCAATAACAATAATAATATAATAAATAGTTCATAATCAATAGAGTTGGTAAATATCATTGTTAGAGAGGAATTAATTGATATCATCTGCAAACATGATACTTAAAAGATATATATATATGTATATATATATATATATATATATATATATATATATATATATATATATATATATATATATATATCTATATATATATAAATTGAATTACGAAATAAAATTGAATTGAATAAGTTGAAACTAATTAATCGAAAGAAATGGATTTGCTTTTAAGCGCAAAAAAATTCAAGAGTCAAACAAACAAAAAACCTTTGTGCTCTTATTATGGTTTCGAAATGTCAAAATATCGGTTGTGCTAAATGTTGATTGTAAAGTATTATCCCCTTTCGGTTTTCAAGTTAAAGTTACCTTTTTATTGCAAATACTGAAAAAATTATTAATAAATGAATATATATATATATATATATATATATATATATATATATATATATATATATATATATATATATATATATATATATATATATGTAATATAATATATATATATATATATATATATATATATATATATATATGTATGTAATATAATATATACATATATAAATATATATATATATATATATATATTTATATATAAATATATATATATATATATATAAATATATAGGTATATAAATATATACATATATATATATATGTATATAATAATATAAATATATATATATATAAATATATATATATATATATACGCAAATGTAAACATTGTTTCCACAGTAAATACCAGCTTTTATTATACAATTGGGCATGCTACTCTATTGTAATTACTGTACAATTGAATAGCATGTCCAATTAACATTCGTCTATTCATTTAATCAAAAAATTTTTGGAAAGTCTGTTGGTATAATATGTTTTGTGATGTATTGAATTTTGATTTCAGGCGATATCTTTATTTTTTATTTGCTCAATTGTCCTTATGTTTATAGCAAACGTAATCACATTTCCAATATCACAAAAATGAGCGTTCTTAACAACTGACATCATTTTCAAGCGTTCTTCGACTATTTAAATGTCGTTTTGTTGATGATTACTGGTCGCAATAAAAGATGTAGACGATTATTCGCCCGACTTTTTTTACCCTTGAAGTTCGTGAAAATTGCCAGAATTTTCCGCGAATAAGTCAGAGGAAATATTGTCTTTAAAAGATGTTGACATGTTGTCATGAAAAATTACTTGTGATTGTTCTCATATGAGTTCTATTAAAGACCTGCTCACGTTTTTATTCTGCGTTTGACTGTCTTTTTTATAAAGATAAGATTGTAATTTCACGCATTCTTTTGCAAAAGATCAACTTTTTTAGTTATTTAATACGTTTTTTCTCAGCCCCACCTTTTCTTTTTTGATTCATGTTAAACTAAAAAATACAGTAAAAATCAACCGCTCGAAAAAGTATTTAATTTTTTATGAACTCAAAAAGTTCCTTTATTTACTGTCAAATACTATTTTTATGTTGGATATAAAACATAGCTTTATGGAGTTTAAAAAATTGCCGTACACGTGTATTTGAGAAATGAAAACATTCGATTTTGCGTTCGAATCAATTTTTTTCTCTGCAATGTAATGACCTCTTTTAGATAAACGATTTCAAAAGAAAGTAATCACAGTAGTGTTGTTGTTGTGTATGTTGTTGACAACGCTGTTAAGATCATGAGTAAGAGAAAGCAGACAAATTTGTTCAACTTTGGTTTTACCAAAAAGATTTGTCATCGTGGTGAGTTGGCAAATGTAGTGCCGAAGGAAAAAGAAGATAATTTGTTTGAATGTATTGTTTGCAAAAAATCACTGAAAACATCACAAGCTCTTTCGATGCACGAGTGTTGGTGTAAAAATAAGTTATCACATACGGATATTGCTCAAACTGAAAAAGACCCGAAATCAATGAGCTTGGATCAAATCATTGATGGAAAGAAAAGAAAAAAAGTACGATAATATTGAAAAAACTGTGAAATCGATTTTAGAGAAGCTTGTTACTGATGTTGAAGCTAACGAATTACCAAAAATTGCTGACAAACGGAAGAGCTATACGTTAAAAGAAAATGTTGATGCGCTAAATGACTTAAACGATGGTATATTAAGTAGGGATGTAGCAAAAAAGTATAACGTTCATAAGAGTATGATTACACGATGGAAATGAAAGGAAAAAGAAATCTACAACAAGTACAACGAAAACAAGAAAAACGCGTTATTCAGGAAATGCCGAAGAGGCGACAAACACAAAGCTTTGTTTAACAAACTTTATGACAAATTCTCCGAAGCAAGAAAAAAAGGGCTAAAAGTTAACTTTGAGTGGTTGTATGTCCGAGCGAATCAAATTCATCTACAACAAAGCCCGAATGCTGACAGATTGCCAAAATCAATAGTCACTCATTTCTTAAGGAAAAATAAGATCCGCATGCTGTGTGTTCAACGTAAGCGCCAAGCTGACGTAAAGAAGCAAACCCCGATTCTGATGAAATGACATTCAAATTTGAGAGAAAAGTTGATTAAGTCTGGAAGTGGCGAACCCACATACGATAAAAATGGGGGCGTTTCCCACCGAAAAAGAGAATCAATGTAGATCAAATTCCACTCCCGTTTGTGGTCGAGAGCAAACGAACATACGAAATTCCAATGAGTAAGGGAAAGGAACGAAGGGACCATAGAGTATGGGTAGCTCAACCTGGCAGTGGGCTTGATAAGCGACAAGCTACCCGTCAAATATGTTTCAGTCCTGAAGGAATGGTGAAGCCGGCGTTGATTTTCAGAGGTAAGAGGAAAAGGATTAGTCAAGATGAAGTTTTAGTCTATGACACTGATGTAGATGTGTACTGGCAACCAAATGCATGGGCAGATACAGCGTTTTCCGTGAAATGGGTGAAGAACACTCTCTCCAATGCTGTCGCTAACCTGGATGAGTATGTTTTGTTCTGTGATAACCTGACAGCCCAAGTCAGTGATGAGTTTTTGAATGAAGTGCGACAACATAAAGGTATTGTCTGGTTTGGTGTTCCCAACGGGACACATTTTTGGCAACCTGTTGATGCCGGACCAGGAAAAGCATTCAAATCACATGTTAAAGCAGAACAAAACATCTGGCTCGAAAATGATGAAAACATCGAACTCTGGCTTGGCAACGATGATCGGAAACGTTCGGCAAAAGATCGCCGCATTTTGATAACTCGTTGGGTCGGTGAAGCTTACCGTAAAACATCCAAAGACGAGAAATTTCTTCGTATGCTTTATAGGAGCTTTGCGAAAACAGGATGTCTTATCACGGCTGATGGTAGCGAGGACGATAAAATAAATCCTGAAGGCATGCCTCCTTATGTTGTTCCACCCCCTGTTGACATTGACAACCCGGTGGAAATCACATAGACTCCTATTTCAGACGAAGTTAAGGATAACCCTATTGATGTTTTGCCTGACGAATCAGACGGAGAAGACGAGGAACTAGATGGACAAGTAGAAAAATCAGACGGACAAGAAGACGAAGAAAGTTGAGATGAAGAAAATAAAGATCCAGCAGAAGAGAGAAACATTTTTGATCTTTTTTTTAATTAGAATTTAAGTGATTTTAGTTGTAAAGAGCACTCTTCTGTTAAAGACTTGATATTAAACCGTATTTTGTCTCTTATTCGTAAAAACACTGAAATTTAGGCTAAGAAACTTAAGCAACCATTAAGCAACTCGAGATATAGAAATTGGCTGAAAAATAAGCAACTCGACTTCTGACCAAAATTCTAAGTTGCTTATACAAAAAAAATCGTGTACTTTAGGGTAGTATTTCTGGCCCAATTTTGTTCATTTCCTTTATTTCTGACATAAACATCAGCTTCCCACCTGAAACTGTTCTCAAAAAATATGCCGACGACAACCTGAAAATTGTCTACGATAAAGTTTCTGTCAACTTAGCTAAATCCATTGTTAATGGTGCAACACTTAGGTCTGTGGTATGAAACTCAACACTTTGGTCTGTGGTATGAAACTCAACAGCTCTAAATGTAAACTCATTAGAATTAATGCCAGGTACTACTACAATCATTCTCTACCATCGAACATACTCAATAATACTGATCTCGAAATCGTCTACAGCTATAAATATCTTGGCATCCTGATCAATAAGAACCTAATTGGGATACACAATGAATATTGTGCTCTCGGAGGCACCAATTCAGTAAAAACCTAGGCGTGTTGAAAGGGGGGAAGAGAAGAAAGGTCGGGTTGAGAAAATATTTGAGAAATTGAGTTGACTTCTCCCATAACGAAATTATAAGCAGTACAATTCAGGCGAAAGACGTAAACTACTTATTTTAAACACGTAAACAAGTTGAGCACAGTACTACCAGGGACGTGGCGGGGATCGAACTCGGAACATTTCGCTCATGAACCAAGCGCTCTACCACTACACCACTACTGCATCGATTTTTGGTAAATAAATTATAAAATGAAAATAATTCAGATCAGACATAAATGAAAAACCACAAATTTACAGACAAAGCAAATTTACAAACGATCGATTCATAAAACTACCATTTTCCAAACAAACAAATAAGATATTTTAAAATTTTAATTGTAAAATAAAAACTGAAATACTCTTTACTTAAATATTAAATAAGCATTAATTTACATTTCTCAAACACAATTAAATTTTTTGATAATTTTTTCTACAAATTGTAATAAGAATAAAAAAACATGAGATCTAAACAATTAAGAGTAAAAAACATTATAGTCAAATTAACTTAGATAACCATTTTGAACTAACCGCACAAAGGTAATAAAGCAACATTCAATTAGATATCGGTAGCAATATTTAATTGCATAAAATATGTAAGAATTAGCCACCTGAAAAAAGAATTTAATAAATTCAAGCATAGATTAGCTTTAATACTTTTCAAAAAAAGAATGTAAATCGAAAAAATAATTTATATTGTGTAACAATATCCTGCGTGCAAAATAGTTGCGATTAGTTTAGAATTTATAACTTCTAAAGTCTTAAATTTTCAGTAATTTAAATTTGTTAATGTTTGTAAAAAATAGGTTTAACGCCAAAGTCCATAAATCAATCAACTTTTACAGCACCATAAATTTTGTGAACGAAGTAAAAGCATGCCACAAATCCAACGGTTCCTAAGAAATTAAAATATAAAATATTTAAAACTAAGATAATATATAATATATAAAGTAAAAATTTAATATGATAATATATAAAGCATTTTTAATACATTATAATAATATAAAAGCAAATGCAAAATTGACAAGTTTTTTAGTCAGCCTTCTGCAAGTACATCTGGCCAAAATATTTCTATTGATAGTGACTCAAATCTTAGCAGAGACCAAAGCAAAGTTGCAAATTTATAGAAATGATTTCGAATTATTCAAGTGCAAAGACAGTGAAACTGCAAGAAAATATAGCATTTTCTTTGCCTTTTTTCTTAAAAATGATACCCATTTTCAAGAAAAAACGCAAAAAAAAGTTAAAAAACATTTTGATTTTCTAACACCAATATTTTTATTACATGTCGATGAAGCAACTTTATTACAAAAGTGTGACAAATTCTAAAGAAAATATTCAGAAATAATAGGCCCTAGTTTTTCACTTCAATTTAATAATATTTACCATCTAGTTTTACCTCAACTAACTCAAGCATGGACTGTTCACCAATTATGTAAGGAAATAATGAGCAAATGGAGTGCTAGAATGCGACCTAACAAAAGTATTTACAGCAATGTTATTATTCTTTACAATTCCTGTCACTTCTGCAGCAGCTGAAAGATCATTTAGCAAATTAAAAATAATTAAAAATTATTTAAAAAATAAAATGGGCCAAACTCGACTCCGACATTTATCGCTAATAGCAATTGAAAACAAAACCGCATCAAACTTGGGTTTAAACAAACCCATTGATACTTTTGCGAAAACTAAAGCTGGGAAAATTTTTTAAATATAATTGCTATTTAGTCAGTTGGTAGGCCCGACCTTTATATAATAAACCCTTGAATCTTCTCTATTTCGTTTTATTAGCCTAACCTAGACCAAGCATTAATTGTAATTTATGTTGTTACTGTTTGAATATTTTTAATACCTCCCCTGCCCTGCAGTGCATAAAAAAAAGAAGCTTAAGTAGCTTAGTATATTTAAAGTATTTGTATACTTCATATTTTTATTTGATAAAACCTAATCAGTTTACATAGCAGAGGGGCCCATTTTTTAAATTGCCCCAGAGCCCTTGGTTACCTAGCTACTCCACTGGTCGATGTAAGTACATTTTGTCACGCATGCCCCAAACTGTCTGTCAATGTAAGGGCGTTTAACTGTGTCTAGCCCCAACAGTCAGTCATGCATGTTTATTACCCATTGCTTATCTCTAACGGTCAGTTAATGAAAGTATAGTTTTGAATATAGTTGATAAACGAAACAACATAACTTTAATTTACTACATTATATGCATTAGTAATATTAAAACAATTAAATAATTTTTAATAAAATGTTTATTAACAATGTTAAAAAACAGGCTGTGTTATAAATAAGAATTTTTTAAATGATTTTAAATGACTTTTAAAAATACTGTAAAAAGATATAAATGTTGGAAATGAAACTATTTTTTATGAGAGAAAGCAAAGTGTGATTAACTTGGCAGCATATTAAACAACATACAAACAACAATAAGGGACATTATAGACCGAATCAATGGTGGACAATACTGGTAAGCATTTTTCTAGTGCCTTTTGCAAGATATTAGATTTTGTGACCTAGGAAAGGTGACATGAGCAACTTAGTGAAGTCCAGAAATTGAATTATGCAAATAATTAAATTGAAAAGCTCACAAAGGTAATTCTTATAGTCCTCATGAATTAATAAGGACCCACAAAACACAAGTTAAAGGAAAATCCTTATCATTAATAATATGTTATTCAAATAAATCCAAAAGACTTCAAGGACTATTGTTTAACAGCAAAGCATATTTATTTAGAAAGCTTATTTTGTCCATAGTTATTAATTTTTTTATTTATATAAATGAAATTTTTATAAATAAACTTGACATAAATATATGAAATAACATATCTTTTGACAATATAATAATCACATAAACTAAAATAATTTTAAATATTTTAAACAAATTTGTTTTAGAATTGACGCGCTGCAGCTCTCAAAGGCTCACAACAAATGCTTTTATTGGTTAAAACGCGTAATGAGGCCCACCCCAAGCAGCCAGTAGCTTACTGATTAACATCCCACACCCTGCTGTGACTCAGATTGGGTCACCCAAAGTTTTGTGTGTGTATTTAGAAGCAATGAGCAACGGCCTTTCAAAATAATAATAACAACAAATTAAAAGTGCGTTAACGCGTGAAAAAATAATTGTCGGCTTTAATTCATTAATGCATTAACGCGATAATAACGCGTTAACTTGCTCAGCATTAAATATAATATAATATATAATACTTAAACAAATACCTACTGCTACCTACCTACTCAAGCACAACCTAATTTAGGTTGTGCTCGAGTAGGTAGGTACTCACTGTTCACTGATGACGTTAAAAGTATTAATAAAAGGAAAGAGAAACACACTGATACGCTACAAGTGTCGTTGTGGAATGACGCACTATTTAACACTGCCAACCTACAGAAAGAACTTAGGGGAATTCCCTAGGCATAACTTTTGAATTTCTCTCAAGTGAGTTGTCATGATTAAAGTGGGGTTGCAAGTTGCAAACTTTCATATATTTTGAAAATAGGAGAAATTTCCAAAATTTCAGTTCGATCGAGATTTCTGGTAAGAATTCGAGGCAAAGGACGCGGGACAGTGCCCAGCATTTATTTATAAATCGGGTTTATGATGATCTACACGTGCAATATTTTTCTGGGATACTGTATTTGTAATCTGATTCTAAAAAATAGTCGATTCATATACAAGTGTGTTTCGATGTAAAAAAAATTTCACAAATTAAAACAAAAACTCATCTTTTACTTACATCAGAGTTCTTTAGAGGAAATAATTGAAAGATTTTACGTTGTTTTTTACATATCTACTAAAATATCTAAATGCTGCACAATATTTAATCATTTTATGGTGAAACTATCAAAGAAAATAACTAATTTAAAGAAAGCTAATTTAAATAAAAGCTTCAGCAAGGTAAAGCAAATGATGTAAGGAATTTACTGCTTATATTACTGTTTTTGCTCGATATAATTATGGCCGATTAAAATAGTATAGTTATAAAAAAAACCCGGCGTCACGTTAAATCACGTTGAATTAGACAAAATGATATTCTGCGCATGCGTTAGTTTACGGATACTTACTTAACTTATATAAGTCACGTGAAATAAGTAGATGAATTGAACAATCAAGGCATTATTTGTTAACCCATACAAAAAAACAAACGTTAACCGAACTAAAAGTATTTACTTTGTCAAGCGAATTGTTGTTATTTAAGGGCATTTTTATAGTGATAACTTACTACTTTTAATAATATTTAACTTGTATATTCTAGTCGTAATTTATATCTTTATAGTATAGTTTGATAAGAAACATATTTTTAAGAAAAAAATTTTTTTAGGTCGTTCACTCGTAATAATGATATCAAATTCATCTCACAAGGAAGCTTATTGTCAATACATCTTTTATTAATTTGTCTATTTTGTAATTTCAGATGATTAATTCTCTGTTTGTATTTTTTTAATTGGAAACAGGCAGATTCACTTCATTAACTTGCGCTTCAAGAAGAAAATTTTCAGAATCATTTCCTAAAGGGGTGTATACAATAGAGTTTGGGGTAACAGAACACAAAAAATCATCATTAGCAATTTGCAAGTTTAAATCAGAAAATACAAAAACAGTAATTTGATTTGGAACAATTTCACTATTGTGGATAGAAGTTGGGGTAGAACAAGCATCAGATGGTGACAAACCATCAACATCTGGAAAAGCACCAGTAAAAGATAAAGCAGAGCTTAAAAAATACTTTCTTAAATCAAAATTTTTGGCACAATTTACTTTTGCAATAAAACCTTTTGACTTTTGAAGGCACTTGATCAGCATAACTCTAGATAAAGGGTATTTAAACAAGGATGTAAAAAATACTGAAAGATTTGGCCATGTCAAGTTTTTTTTTTTTTTTTTTTTTTTTTTTTTTTTTTTTTTTTTTTTTTGCCATATAAATTTATTAAAGTCGTAAAGCATAATATAAATACAAATAGCAGGGGCAAGAAGAAGACATAATTGGTCTTATCACCAAGCCCCTTAGTCTATACCGTAAATATAAGACAACAAAAATTTAAAAACGTAACACTATATAATATAAAACATTTTTATAAAGACTTTATAGAATAAAAATCATCGGTCCTAAAGTCCTACTTTAACTTTTTGTTTTTGTGTTGGTTAAGAAAAATTTTAAAAAAAGAAAAAAAGGAATTTGTACAAAGAAACTATATTACTAATAAGCAAGCAAGCAAATACGCATAATCCTGAAGCTTTCCTTTTACACCAGCATATACCTTTAAATATGTGAATAATTCTTATAAACCATAATTTTATATATATATATATATATATATATTTTTTTTTTTTTTTCAAGCCTCATTAAAACTTCAGAAAAAGCTGAGCGCTACGTCGATCATCTGTAGTTTTTGCTTTAATTTATTCTTAAACTCATTTAGCATAGAAATTGTTTTAAGTTCATTAGTTAATATTTTATTCCATAATTTCGGCCCTCTAGTAGAAATTGAAAATTCGGTCGCCGCAAAATAACTTTTGGGTTGGATATAACTGTTATTTGAAAATCTGGTGAGATATCTATTCTGATTTATTTTGAATAATGGGTAAAAAATTTTAGGAGATATATTTTTATTAATTTTGAACATAAATATAAGAACTTGATAGACATTTAATTGATAAACATTCATTATATTTAAATTAACAAATAATGCTTGGGAGTGTGTATAACGGCCCACATTGGAAATGATTCTGATTGCATGCTTTTGTTTATTAAATAGTTTTTTTATTTTATTTTTATTTGTACTGCACCAAGCAATATTTGCATAATTAAGATGGCAATGAATGAACGAGAAATATAAAAGCTTTAAGCAAGTTGGATTTAAAAAAGGCTTAGCTCTGCATAGCAGGCCTATGTTCCTTGAGATTGTATTTTCGAGATATTGTATGTGATCTCTCCACGTCACATTTTCATCAAGAAGCACGCCGAGAAATTTTAAAGTGGTTTCTCTTTTTATGTTCTGATTGGCAATACAAAGTTTTGGAAGTTTCAATGGAATTTTATCTTATATTTTATAGTTTATATAGAATATAGAATTATATAGAATTATATAGAATTATATAGAATTATATTAGAATTATATAGAATTATATAGAATTATATAGAATATAGAATTATATAGTTAAATTTATCTTTTTCTTTACAAATTTGTAAAAAATGGCGATTGATTAAAACCAAATCTGGATTTTTGAGGGATACAATGTCTCCATTAATATTTAAATAATCCATAACAGTGTCAGAGACGAAAATTAAAATTAAACTTAATTTAAGTGACATAAAGAAAAATAAGGGGTGGATTATTTTGGTTTCAATAAATAGAATTATTAAAATGAAAAAAATTTGTGCTACAGTATTCCTAATTTATAATTTTGACTTACTTTCTTGACTTATAGATGGAGCAACCATTTTGGTGAGACTATTGTTAATGTCAACACCTAAAAAAAAGGAATTAAAATAATTATTACAAGAGTTCATAGTATTTAATCAACAAACAAATAGAGGCAAATAAATATAAAAAGAAATAAAGAATTTCTTACACAACTTCATTTTCATAAGCTTTTGTTAAACACTATTTTTAGGTTTTTGTTTTGAAAAAAACAGTTTAAATAAGAGCAACCTGTAGTTAAAATAGTAAAAATCAAGATTTTAACTTTCTTGAAGAATGCAGACCTTTTACCTGGGAAAAAGTAAAAGATGTATTTTCACTTGATTAAAATTTTAAGAATTATACTTTCAATTTAATTTTCATAATCTAACCAAAACAAACGCAAAAATCAAAACAGATAACGTCATTAAATACGCGAACAAAAGCATATATATATATACACATAATTTATATATGCAAATTCTAAGTACCAATTCTTTAGGTAAACTTAAGTAAATACTTGTTTTAAATAGAGGAAAGGCTGAACTTGCAATTTCCACCTGGACGTTTTTCAAAAACACTTTTTTTTCTATATCAATCAACCTTGAAGTTTTTAAACGCTGAGAACTAAAAATTTTTGTATAAATGTTAAAAAACGTCCAGATTCCATTAAATTCCCCGTCCTTTTCTTAATAAATATAGAAAGTTTCATAAAAATTAGATGTGTTTAAGATCTTAGGAATCCTTACCTTCAAAAGCTTCGTTTTAAAAAAACGTTTCCGCGCAAGTTTTTTTATGAAAAGTGATATGGGTAATATATAAATGAAGCCATACAAAGCTTAGTACTTTTTATATATGGTTGGAAAGAGATTGAGTAACACTAACTGATGCAAAAAACCTCAAGGCGCTTGCTTAACCATACAAAAAGATATAACAAAGCAAAGTTTATGAAAATTACGTGTTTTTTGTCAAACGTCAAATGTTTTTTGTTAAGCCGTGGAATCGCTATTATTGAATTCCTAATTAATTTAACTGTGCATTTTAGCAAAATGTTTCACGTTAAATTATTAATCTTTAACCCTTAAACCTTACAAATGTAAAATGATTCTATGCAGATAAATAGGAAGGAAAGTATTCTGATGTTATCGCAGAAAAAAGAAAACCGATCAAATATCTCATTATAATTAAAAATTACATAGCCATATTTTTAAATACTTTAGGCGTAGTTGCCAATAGTAGGTATAGTTAACTGCAACTGCAACAAATGCATGTAATTAAAGAACTGAATTTAATAACTGTACCTATTAGCTATATCTTATATCGATAACCCTAGTTGTTAAAATGAATAGCTGATGACAGTAAGAAAAAAACAATTACGTAGTGAGGAAAACAAATCATCATGCCAATAACAAAATAAAGAACAAGCAATAATTTACCTAAATTAGCCAAATGTATAACTTTAGAAATCATAAGACACTTACAAAAATAAAATAAGTAATGAACTTTTTAAATATTAACTAAAACATAAGGTACATAAACAAACCAGCAATAAAAAACCAAAAAACGTATTTATGTATAT
The DNA here is from genome assembly GCF_038396675.1 of Hydra vulgaris. Taxonomy (NCBI): domain Eukaryota; kingdom Metazoa; phylum Cnidaria; class Hydrozoa; order Anthoathecata; family Hydridae; genus Hydra; species Hydra vulgaris. The sequence continues at coordinate 38,663,109 of NC_088920.1, forward strand.
TGATTGAATTTAAATATTCAAATAAGTCATAAAAACAAAAACAAAAACAGCAGAAATAATAGGATACTTTCACAACAATGAAAGTACTAAAGAAACACCTTTTATAACAGTATAACACAGTATAACAAAAGGAAGCATCTTTACCATTCTCAATATATTTCAGGTAATGTTACCTCATTATCTTTTTATATAATTAAACATAGGTTGATACCACTACATAAATCTGTTTCATTTCCTTTTAAGAAAAGATCACAATCATTTTCATGTGCAACTCTATGCACTAACAATGGCACATCATCTTTACTTAAACTATTAAAGAGTGAATCATAAAACTCAACACACTTCCAATATGAAACAACACTTCAATGATCAGTAATTGTAACAATATATTTTTTTCCAAGTTTTGTTAAGGCAAGAGGTCCAATAAGGTCTAGGGGAAGTGTGTGTACCTATGGCTAGATTTTTTCAATGCCCAAATTCAAGACTATAGACCCTAAAAATGACGAAACTGATACGATCACATCTTTATACTAATTACTTTGTATTAGTATAAGTATATTGACTTATACTAATTAAATTCCATCAAGTAGAAGAGTTTAAAAAATAGTGGCCCTAGGTACAATAAGCTTTTTTTGAACTGTACCTAGGGTCACTTTCTGAAAATTAGGTTCAAATCCATAATAAATTTAAAGTTAATTTAATTTTAGATTGTTTTCAATAAGTATCTCTAGTAATACTTAATTGCAACCCTTAAATGTATAACAAATTTGACCAATAGTTCTGAGCAAAATTGACAAATAAGTTTATGCATAAAATGGAAGTCAATAAGTTTATGCATAAAAATAAGTTGTCTACGGCCTTGCAAATATTTATCACAAAAAAGTACTACTTTAGTAGGTACAGTGACTATCACGTTTTACGGAAATAAATTTTGTGCCACATTTTTCGTAGTCTCTTCAAAGTTAGCGTGCTTGAGGAAGGCTTTGTGGAATAACTTTTTAGTATTCGTAATCAACATAGATTATTTTTAGAAAGAAGAATAGTTGAAGCATTAGTTCGATTTTAATTATATTTATTATATTTATAATTATAATTATTTTCGATTATAATTATTTTCGGGTTTTAATTATACTCATTTGATATATTAACGAATTTAATGATGTCAAAATTCTGGTCGTACTTCTGTGGTGAAATTAATGTCCAGGATATAATCCTTTTTTTTTCTATCCAATTTTTTTATTTAATTTATTCATTTATCTATGCACATCCCAAATTTCGTTGAAAAACATTTTGTAACAGTCACCCTATTTCTTGCTGCACTTATGTTACCTAATTTACATTTTCCCTGGTGTTAGCGCGGGAGACAGAGGGGTACATTGATTATTTACATATATATATTTTTTACATATAAAGCATTCATATTAGCATAACTTGACTTATGTCATAAATTGATATTATAAACCTAGATATTTTATAGTAAAAATATAATTAAAAATTTGTAGATTTAAAAGAAATTGTTTTATTAAAACAATTTTCAGTAAATAGTAAAATAAGACTTTTATATTTCATTTAGAAATAAAATGGAGAAATAAAATAAAGGTTTCACATAGTATTCCATATCATATTCATACAATAAATAAGATATGAATCAAATTAGTTATGAATCATATCTAATTTGAAGTTTGAACGTTGTCTTAATTTAACAAGGAATGTCTTTATAAATAAGTTATTTAAATATAAATTTATTCAACTGTATTTAAATTATTATTTGGCCACTATCTAAACCTTTCTGAACTTAAATATTTTTTTCGCTGTTTTAGATGCTCAAAGTTGTAGTGAAATGGCGTCAGCTGACAACATCAGTTACTTTCTGTATTCAATAGCTCAGTAGTTATTATATAAATGCTATTATAATATATGTTCTATATGTATATATATATATATATATATATAGATATATATAGATATATATATATATATATATATATATATATACAGTCAACAAAAGTTTTAGTACACCTTACAACTTTGGTAAAAACTTGTTAAAATTTGTTCGTTCATAGATTTTAAGGTAATAATAATTTTTTCAACAAAAATTTAGTTATAAACATGAGTTTAAATATGAAACATCACATTTCTAATGACATGCATGAATTAATAATAAAATTCCATAAAGAAAAAAAATCTCTTCGTCAAATTGCCAAAATTGTTGGTAAAACAAATTCCACTGTTCAAAGTATTGTTAAAAAATTTCAAATGACTGGTTCTGTTAATATGTTACCAAGAAGTGGCTGACCAAAAATTTTAAATTCACGAGACAGATGGAGTATAATTAAAAAAGTCAATTCAAATCCACGTATTAGTGCACCAAAATTAGCAGTAGATGTTGAACTTGGTAAGTTGAAATTGGTAAGTTCATCCAGAAAATATTAGACGAATACTTAGAAAATCCGGATTAAATGGCAGAGTACCTTGAAAGAAACCGTTTATAAGTGTAGAAAATAGACGAAAAAGATTGAAAATAGCAGTAGATGTTGAACTTGAAATTGGTAAGTTCATCCAAAAAATATTAGACGAATACTTAGAAAATCCGGACTAAATGGCAGAGTACCTTGAAAGAAACCGTTTATAAGTGTAGAAAATAGACGAAAAAGATTGAAATTCACCAAAAAGTATGAAAAGGAAGACGAACAATTTTGGAACAAAGTTTTATTTACTGACGAAAGAAAATTTAACATTTTTAGACATGATAGCCATGGAAAAATATGGAGAAAAAAGAATACATAACTAGAATAAAAAAATTTAATTCCAACAGTGAAACATGGAGGTGGAAGTGTGATGGTTTGGGGATCGATGGCTGCAGCTGGAGTGGGGAGTTTGGTATTTATTCAGCCTAAAATGGATCTGGGTATATTTGGACATTATAAAAAATAATTTGAAATCAGATGCTGCTAAATTAAAGTTAGGAAATAATTGGATATTTCAACAGGATCGAGATCCAAAACACACTGCTTATGCTGTAAAATCATGGTTGCTCTACAATGTTCCAAAACAACTGCATTCTCCTCCGCAATCACCGGACTTTAACCCAATAGAGAATGTGTGGGATTATTTAGCTGTCTAAATAATCCCAGAGTATACAGTAATAAACAATACCCAGCGTAATAAACAATACCCACAGTAATAAACAATACCCAGCAATCCATTTTAGGATTTTCCTGACTTGTCTGTCAAGTCAGGAAACATAGAATAACAAATGTTAATATGCTAAAAAATATCTTACTAGAAGAATGGAATAAAATTCCGTCTTCTCATACCGAAAAATTAGTGTCATCATTGAACAGAAGATTAAAAGCTTGAGTAAATGCTAAAGGATGCTCAACAAAATACAAAAGATTTTTTAATTTCTTATATTTTTATTTTTTTTACAAGTTTTGTTTAGTGTACGAAAACTTTTGTGACTGACTGACTGTGTATATATATATATATATATATATATATATATATATATATATATATATATATATATATATATATATATATATATATATATATATATATGTATATATATATATATATATATATATATATATATATATATATATATAAATATATATATATATATATATATATATATATATATATATATATGTATATATATATATATATATATATATATATATATATATATATATATATATATATATATATATATATATATATATATATATATATATATATATATATATATATATATATATATATATATATATATATATATGTATATATATATAAATGATTTACTATATGCAAACTTTTATATTACTTTGTAAAAATAAAGTTTATTTAAGTTTTGTTTAGATGAAGTTGCTTTAGAGAGGATCAGTCAGTTATATTCTTATTATATGATTTAATATTTTAGTATTTAGCCATTTACTTTTAGTTTTCAAATACAGTTCTTTATTATGCCTATGTAGATTGTTGGCTAACAATATTATTTCTTGTTAGTTTTATTTTTGTATACTTAATACTTAAATTTTATTAAATCACTCTTTTTTTTTCTGTAGACAAATTAGAACAAACAATCAGTAAGTTAAGTTTAAATTGCTTTAGTTACTATATCATTTAAAATTATTTGTATGCTGTGTTAGCATTCGTTGTTAGCTTTGAATAAATGTTTTAAAATTGGGATTTAGGTAAGTACGGCCAGCAGATATGTAAGTTTCGTAGATTTATATATTTTTCAACATATAACTAATTGATACATCATTACAAATATAACCTTCAAATAAATGTTTTAATTTAAAATTGGCATTTAGGTGAATATGGCGAACAGATATGCAAGTTTTGTAGGTTTCAATATTTTAAAGTGTATAAATTATAATTTATACACTTTAAAATATTAAAACCTACAAAATTTAATAATTATTAATACATCATTATAAAGATATTATAACTCGAAACAAGAGTAATTTAAAGTTAAAAAATATTCCATTCAATTTCCATCAATTTTAATTTATTTTCTTTATGTTAAGCAAACCTTAATTCAATAATTGATAAGAGAATTCTTATATATATAAAATATTAATTAACTGTATATATATATATATATATATATATATATATATATATATATATATATATATATATATATATATATATATATATTTTGATAGAGGGAGACTTGTATTATGCCATTTAATTAATATTTAGTGTCACTGTCCTCCATTCCGTCTGGTAAGGTTTATATCTTACTTTTCAATTTGATTTTAATTGCTAAATAATTGTGAGGTTATGCTGTGTATTGTATTTTTATTTTTTAGTATTATCTTCTTCCATTACTGTTGGTAAGGTTTATATATTTTTACTTTTTAGTATGGTTTTAATTATAAAATAAGTATAAGTTTTTTTTTTGTTTATTGTCTTTTTATTTTTAGTATCATCTTCATTTGTTACTGTTGGTAAGGTTTATATATATATATATATATATATATATATATATATATATATATATATATATATATATATATATATATATATATATATATATATATATATATATATATATATATATATATATGTATATATATATATATATATATATATATATATATATATATATATATATATATATATATATATATATATATATATATATATATATATATATATATATATATATCAGGGATGCGGAGTCCCAAAAAGGACTCCGGATTTAGAAGTCACAAAAAGATTACTTTATCCTAGTTTTTGGTATCTAGGAGCTCTAAAAATATAAATAAATTTATGGACTACTAGTAGGAAAAAAATTAAGACTTTTAGGTTAAAGAAACATTCATTTTTTGAGTCCGGAGTCCTTAGGTATAATGGCGGCAAGGACTCCGGGACTCCAGGCTTAAAAACAATAAGTTTCAAGTATTCAAATCTCATGAATTTTTTTATTATAATAAATCAGCAAACATGTTTAGAACTTCTGGACACTACAGACTTGGAAAAAGTAGAGATATAAAGCCGGAGTCCTTTCGGGACTCCACATCCCTGATATATATATATATCATCATCTAAGTGAGTTAGTAAGGTATAATCTTAACCTTCCAACATGATTGTAATTGCAAAATAAATACAAGGTTTTATTTTTTATTTTAGTGCCACTCTCTTATGACCATGGATGGTCATAAGAGAGTGGCACTAAAATAAAAAATATGGATGGTACTCCACTCTCTTATGACCATGGATGCATCACTAATGTATCTTTTAATCTAGTGGAATATGTTTTTTACTTCTTTGTTGTTGTACTTTAAATATTCAATCAGACATTTTTAAATTAAAAATTTTTTTTTTAATTTATTATTCAAATTTTGAAAACAGTATTTGCAATTTTTTTTTAGGTCAGCGGGAGGGTGGGGGTGGTCCAAAAAATATGAATATTCTTTTAAGAATGGCAAACCATCTAATAGATGATGGTGACTACTTATAAATCGACATAACAAAAAAGTAACTCTTCGACAACCTGAATCAACAGCATCAGTTCGTCATCAATGCATGAATCCGAAAAAGGTGGTAAATTATTTTACCACATTTAAAGAAGTCATTAAAGACTGTCAGCCTGAAGTAATATGGAACATGGATGAGACAGAACTGTAGATAGACTTTAAGGCGCACAAAATTGTTGCTGCAAAAAGTACTAAATATTTACATTTGAGAACAAGTGAAAATCGAAAAATTATTACTTTAATTGTTTGTGTGAATGCAGCAGGAAGAGCCTTATCACCTCATATGATTCCAAAAGGGAAGACAGTAAAATCCCTTCAAAGTTTTCAAGTTTTAGATGCCCCTGAAGCAACCAACTAGAGTCCAAGTGAATCTGGATGGACTAAACAAGGGATTGCAAAACTATGGTTTGAGCTTACATTTTTAAAAAACATTGGACCACAACGTCCACAAGTTTTAATTTTAAATGGCCACGATTCCCACAATTTCATAGAGTTAATTGATATGGCCATAAAAAACCGAATTGAAATTGTTGAATCACCTGCTCATTCAAGCAATTGGCTTCAACCTTGCGGTCGAACTATATTTAAGCCATTCAAAGTTTCATATAATAAAGCAGCCTAGGATATGATGTCTAATCACCCTGGGGTTATGATAAACCAGGCCAATTTTACAGGACTTTTAACCAAAGCCTGGAATAAAAGTATGACAAAAGCTAATACTGAATTTGACTTTAAATTATGTGGATTTTTTCCATATAATCCTTCGATTATTCTGGCTGAAGCTTACTTGCCAAACTATGTGTATTCTGAAGACAGGTTTGTGACTAATCTCTTTGATCAAATTAAAACAATTGATAATACAACAACAATTAAGCAGAATAATCAAACAACAGAGAGCACAAAAGATATTAAGTTAGAACACCATCTAATTACAAACCAAAGATTTGCTATAGCAAATGATCATGACTATTTAGCTGAATCAATAACCGTAGTAGAAATTCTAGAACATAACAGTGATAGTTTAGTGGAACTAAGTGTGAAAACTATAGAAATAAAAGCTGAAAATAATAAAGCCCCATTTACTAGTAAGTTTCAAGACAGCTTTAGGATTATGTCTGACTCTGAAATTGAACAGACTATTGATCAGCATGAAATTGATTTTACAGTTTCAACTCCTTTAGCTTCTGATTTTGTAAACACTAGATGTTTTGCCCCAAATTTCCCTTTTAAAATTTCATCTTATTCAGGAGATGGAAATAATGCTATATTCAGATCCAAGTTTTTTGTGATTACTTCTAAGGAAGCATATGAGTCACAATTAAAGCAGATGCAAAATAAAGCTCAAAATGAAACGGAAAAAGAAATGCGTAAGTTGAAAAGACTACAAAACTTAAAAATAAAGGAAGCAAAGGTATTGTCAAAATATAATCATAGAAAAAAACCATTGCTTTAAAAACGAACCAATATATGTATAAAAAAACTGTGTACTTTTATTATGTTGTTATGAATTTATGTTCTTAGTGTTTAAAAAAGTCTTTTATAGAGCTTACTGAATTCTTTTTATTTTTTAATGTGAATATTTCTATGCAAATCTTTTAAAACAGTTAGTATAGATTATTGCATTGATATTAATTATTACATTGACATTAATTATCCTGATTTTCACATAATAGGTTCTTATTTAAAATATTAAACCTAGTTTTGTGTTTGGTTTTTATTTACATTAAAAAAATTTACTTTTATTTGTTACCAATTTGTATACGTTTTTTTTTTCTTGCTTATTGGCAAGGTGGTGCAACTCCTGAAAACATTTTTTTTAAGGTTTAGGCAACTTTATTAAGTTTAGGCAAGTTTATTTATTAATGAATGCTTAGTATTAAGTTAAGCAATCATTTTCTAACTGATGTTTAAGAACATGTTCATTTTAACTTTAAACTAAATAAACTTTAAGTCCAATTTTGCTAAAACTGTTTTACTTATTGTTTCGTCGCATGAGAATTATAGGATTCTATCTGCATTTTTTTATGTTGTGAGAACTTAACTTTCGATATTTAAAAATGTTTTAATGCTATTATTCTTTATAGTTATAAATTACAAGTCGTTTATGTTATTATGGTTTCATTATTAAAAATATTATTCATAATATTTTAAAAATGGTTTGTTTTTATTATTAATTATTAGTTAAAACTTTAATTGTTAGGTTCTTTTAACATAAAAAAATGCAGATCGAACCCTATAATTCTCATGCGACGGTTTATCTGTCAACCGGCTAAATTTGTAGAATTAAAAAATTATTGATTCAATATTTAGTTATACAATTAATTTTTAAATATTTTAAATGCCAACCCATAAAAGTATTAATAAAAAGCTTGTTTTTTATATTGGCTGTATTTAGGTTCATTCCGCATACGCCTGGCTGAAATTTAGTCATAGTGGCTGTATTTTGGTCTAGTTTATATACTTTTGTTATCGTTGTTTTTTCAAAAAAATTTCATTTATAATAATTGCTGTAATTACATCCTAAATGCTGAAAGATATATCTTTCTAGAAATGTATAATTTTCATATAGACCCTTTTGTTAATATGTCTGTAATAACAATTTTGTAAAGATGCGGCTGGAATATGGTCACTTTGCCCTATCATTGATTTCTATTCACTATTGTTTTACGGATGTTTCAGAGGCGACCATTACGTCATAAATTTTTTCCGTAGTCCGCAAATTTCAAAATCTGTGGAACCTCCTTTGGGTGCATGCTAACTTTGTTACATCTCGATAGAATAGAATAAATACAAACATAGTATGTATGTGTGTATTCTATTCTTTATATATATATATATATATATATATATATATATATATATATATATATATATATATATATATATATATATATATATATATATATATATATATATATATATATATATATATATATATATATATATATATATATATATATATATATATATATATATATATATATATATATATATATATATATATATATATATATATATATATAAATATGCATATATATATATATATATATATAAATATGCATATATATATATATATATATATATATATATATATATATATATAAATATGCATATATATATATATATAAATATGCATATATATATATATATATATATATATATATATAAATATGCATATATATATATATATATATATATATATATATATATATATATATATATATATAACTTATCTAAATTGATAAGTTTTATATATATACTGGTCAAAATTATAGCAGAACCTATTAAATTAAGATTGTCATGTAAAATTTTTGTATGCATTATTCATATTGTTGAGAGATACTGTATTTTTGAAGTAGTTTTACGCTAGTCGTTTAAAATGTGCACATAAAATTAAAAATTTTGTTCATTATTCATCTTAGAAATAAACAATTTTACAAACATGCAAAAAATGTTGGTCAAGTTTATAACGCATTCATATTAATACGTAATTTTGACAGTGTAAATGATTAAATGCATTGATGCATTGTGGTGTATGATATTTTATTTATCTACTAGCATCATAGTTAATTATTTAAAATAGCAAATCTTATTATTTTTCAAAGTTTTTTCAGTAATTTTAAAATTAAAACAAAATTTATGTAATGGGTTGCAAAGCAGTGAGCTCTGAGCAGCGACAACTTGTAAAAAACTTAGTTCAACAGCAATTTAATATTGCTAAACGTGCTAAAACCTCCAGTAAGTTTTTCTATAATTTTGCTGATAAAATTAAATTGAGTTTACCAATGAAAAATGGACCAGTTCAAGGGTGTTGTAGGTGCACTAATTCTACAGAAGACCGTTATATAGTGACATTTGCTAGAAAAAATTGCACTGATTCAAGTAGAATAAATTGCTATGGAGTTGAGTGCTGCAAAAAAAAAAACGATTAGTGCAAGAACAGTTTGTCATTGTTAGAAAAATGATTAAAAAGTTACACACAGAAACGACGTTGTTAACAAAATAAGGCTCAGAAAAAGAAGAGACTCACTTGATGTAAAAACTATGTTGAGGGGACTCAAAATCAATGGTATCATGTGGTATTTAGCAAAGAATCATATTTTGAAGTCATAAATAGAAAGAATTGTAAGTTTGTATGTTGTCCTCCTAATGAAAAAGATTTACTATTTAATTTTACAAGATATTTTTCTGCAAATGGAATAGGTTTATTGAAGTTTTACAAAGGTTGTTTGAATGCTTCTTGTTATTTAGAAGTTATTGCTGAATTTTCTGACTATATGGACACACTTTTTGATTCTGAAGCTGAAGATAGTTATATTATGCAAGACAACACACTGTGTCACAAAGCAAAAAAAAACTCTGGAATGGTTTGCAGCGAAGAATATTTGACTTCTTGAATGGCCACCCACTTCCCTAGATGCGAATCCGATTGAAAATCTTTGGTCAATTATTGACCAAAAACTCAAAAACTACAACATAAGCAACACAAATGACTAAAAGAATGCAATTCAAGACATTTGGGACAAGACTTTAGTCAATCTTTGCATTGAATTGGTAAATTCTGTTTCAGATTGTATTTCTCAAATTGATAGAGCTAAAAGATCCAACATTTCTTCATATTACATCAAGTTCTAATGTTTTTTTATCTAAAGTTTGTACTATGTGCTATAATTTTGACCAGCTTATTTTTCAGTATTATTCTTAAGTGAACTTTAAAACATTTTAACTTTAAATATATTTTCAATTTTCATTTATTTTTGTAAAAAGTAAAATGTTATTCTTCAGATAAAAAAATAATAACTTTTCATTCAACCCTCTAACTAATTTTTATCATTCATTTTTTATTTTACATTTGTGCTATAATTTTGACCAGCACTTATATGATGTGCATAATGTCATCAATATATATGATATTATGTTATACATATATTATATATATATATATATATATATATATATATATATATATATATATATATATATATATATATATATATATATATATATTATATATAATATATATTAAAATGAATATATATTATATATATATATAATATATATAATATATATTAAAATGAAAATTTAAAATAAAATTTATTTAAACAGTAAAAACATCTTATTATTGTAATTTATGTCTATAGTAATTTTTAGTTACAAAATGTCTACAAATACAATTCTTTTAAAAAAGTTCAATTATTTAAAAGATTTGGCATTTATAAATGGAAAGTGGACATTAGGTATTAATAAAGCAACATTTCCAGTTTTGTCTCCTACAACTAGACAGGTAATAAAAATGTCTTAATAGTTTTTTCTAATATAATTGTTTATGTCTTGTAGATGTATCTACAATATTTTTGTTTTTGTTTCAATTTTTGTCTAAAGCATGTATGCTTTTGTTCAAAACATGTATGTCTCTCTCACACTCATATTATGTGTATGCATGTGTGTTATTCATTATTTCTCTATTATTAAAGAGCCTTAAGTACATCTATATAAAATTTTAAATTTCAGCACAGTATTTAGGTTTTCCACAGAATATGCAAGCCTATATTTAATACATAAAAAATACTTTTAAAATCTACAATCCTTCTATGGACTTGATTTAATGGAACTGCACATACAAGGTTTTTTGAACAACAGTTATGAAAGTAAATAGATAATGACCATGATGATATATTACTTTAAAGAGAGTAAATGTACAATATTCTCAATTCGCTCTTTTTATAGTTCAGGTTTGATTAGATGGATTTAATATAGAAAATAAAATAAATATACAATTAATGGAAGAATAGTAGTTAGAAAACAGATTAAAATAAGAGAATTTTTTGTATATTTATTGTTTTATAGCTGCGTGTTAGCTTTAAGTAGTTTTCTTAGTAAGTTGTATTTTTTTTTTCTTGTTTAAAACAAACTAAATTGTTTTATAATATATATATATATATATATATATATATATATATATATATATATATATATATATATATTTCTGGTTTAAGTCATTTCTTGTTTAGGTAGTGGCTAATGTCCCAGATTTATCAGAAGTAGACATCAAAGCATCAATAAGTTGTGCAAATGATGCATTTCATTCATGGCAACATACTTCTTGCAGATATAAAAGTGATATTTTAAAGAAGTTGAGTTCCCAAATGTTAAAGAATGAGGATGAATTGGCTACCATTGTGACTTTAGAATCTGGTAAGCTTTACAACTTATCATGTTTTCTTTTGAATATTTTGCTCTAGAATTCTTAACTAATACAACGTTTTAAATAAGATCATTGCTTTTATCTAAAGTCTTGAGGAAGCATTCTCTACTCACTGGCTCTTATTTTCCATAAACATTAAAAAAATAATTGTATGTTTTCAAATCTGAATTTTTGTTTATCTAAATCAAAGTGCATATCCTTATTTTAGTCTTACCATTAATGAGGCCATATAACTTGATCTTTTATCATGTTCTTAAAAGCCAGTACTCTTGAAATATGGATTGCCTCTCAAAAACATGGATTTGCTCTTTACATTTCATTCTTCAGTTTTTAAGATCTTTCACTGCTCTTCCATGTATAGTTTTCCCTTTCAAAGTTTAAATGACATTCCTGTAATGCGTTTCAATTTTTGATTTAAATTAGCTTCTTTTAACTTAATAATTACATTAAATCTTGTAACTTTTAATCTCTAAATACAAAAATAATACTGAGCTCTCAAAGCGGATATGGAAGTTAAAAGAAGCTAATTTAATTTCTATAATTATGTGGAAAATTTTTAGACGCTGTAAAGCATCAACTAAATGTAACTAAGATGCAAATTCATCAACTAAATCTTGTAAATCATGTCTCATAAAAAAATATGAAATCCTAAATTACAAAAATACTAACCTATTAGAGTAGAAGTAGTGAGAAATGAAGTAGAATGAGTGAGAAATCTTTTTTCTATATTATTTGACAATTGAACTCATTTTTTATTTTATTTTTAAATAGTTTTTTAATTGTATTTTTAAACAGTTTTTTACTTCTTGATTTAAATATATGGCTGATGAGTGCCGAAAATGGCATGAAACTTTAACCATTTGTTGCAAAATACTCTAGCATTTAAAGCACTACCATTCATAGTAGAATTTTTTTTTTTTTTTTTTTTTTTTAAAACATCTTCGCTTCCAACAAGGCTGCAAACAGCCACTAATTAAAGTTGGAAGTTACTGAAAGAGAAAAGATGAAGATGTAATAAAAAATGTAGGCCCTCACCATTCAATAAGCTTAACACATGAACTAGATTTTTTCAAGTTATATTTTACTGATGAGTTACTTACAGATATTGTTACTGAAAGTAATCGTTATGCCAAGTCGAAAATTGAAAATAACGATTTGGAATCTCATTCTGTTTGGCATAAATGGAAAGATGTGACACTTGAAGAAATTCATACATACTTTGGTACTATTTTGAATATGGCTATGAATGAAAAATCAAGTATAAAAAATTATTTTTCTCATGATTGTCTGAACTACATGCCATTTTTCCAGCAGTTTTCTCAAGAACTCTGTTTCTTCATAAACATTGGATGCTGCATGTATCCCCACCATCAAATCCATTTAATGAATTGAATAGATATGCAAGAAAAGTGTATCCTGCTGTATCGGAAATGATGTTCCTGTTCTAGAAATTCTGTCCCATCTTGCTACATTGCAATTGATGAAAGTACTATTGGATTTAAAGGTAGAGTTGCATTTCGCATGTGCAATCCATAAAAACCCTCAAAGTGGGTCATTCATGTTTTTGTCTTAGCTGATAGTGATACAGGTTATATTAGTTTCTTTGAACCGTTTTATGTTAATTGCACTACTGAAAGTTTGGCAAGACCTATGATGCAGTTTACAAGCTGCTGTTTAAAATATTCACCTGTCATTCTTGTGTGGTTTGGCATTAACATTTGTACTGCTATCTTATACAAAAATATGTTGGATGCTCTTGCTGGCAAAGCAGTGTTCAGTTCAAAAATGGCATTCAAAACAGTTGAGAACCATGAGGTTATCAAGTAGTTAATTAGTTTTACTAATGTATGTTGAAACAATTTTATCAGCAGCAAAAGTGTCATGTGACAGTCTAAATTGGAAGAATTCATTTCTTAACTTAAAGCTTCATAACTAAGACATGCATTGTCTGCAATAAATTCTCCTTAAGCTCATCGTGACTGTGGCAAATCAAAATTATCTCAAACGCCATTCTTCACATCGATTTCTTTATCAGTTATCAGTCTGTTTATACATTACACAGGGTGGCCACGCCTCCAAAAAATCCCAAAATATTTTAGTATTTAAAAAACATCCTAAAAAGACCTAATTTCTCCTAAAGTATAGATGATTTTCTCAAATGCTCCTAAATTCTTTTAATTTATTTGTCCTGAGTATAATGCTTAAACTATTACCAGTCTATCAACAATAAAGTTAATTTAAAAAATTTATTCAAATAGAATTTAAGCTTTTTCTTCTTATTTCTGTCTAAGTTATGAACATCAAAATTATTTTTATTAAAACTTTTTTTGGTTAAATATTATGTTAGGTATATTGATGATTTTTTATTCCGGAAAAATCTCCTAAGATTTTTATTCTTTTTTTTTTAATTTTCCCGGTAAATCTCCTTAAAAACTTTAAAAAATCTTCTAAATTATCCCAAATTATCCTAATTTTTTCCGAAAAAAAAAGTGTGACCACCCTGATTACATTGACATAGACATAGATAGTACATACAACTCCACCTTGTCTAATTAAAAATAATAAGCTGCAGACCTAATGATTTATTAATAACTTCTGTAGATATGTATTACTTTGTGGCATTTGGAGACATTTGTCTGACATTTTATTAATGTTGGTTAACTAATCTTTTTAAAAGCTTAATTTAAGCATTATATTATATTTTATTATTATTATAGTATCAGAGTGTAAACTAACCCTGTGGGGTCTTGCCAAACACTGTATTCCCAAATGCTCATAAAATTAAGATTCCGAATTTAAAGGTGAAAAAATCCCATTTTCCAAATAAAGTTCGTCAAATAAAAGTTTAATAATAATTCTAAAAATTATTGAAAATTAATTATTATTAAAAACAAATAGAAAAATAACATAAAAAATTCTTATTTAATTATTGTGTAAAACTTGAAATAATGTTGCCGTTATTGGTATAACTAGCCGATTGCATAACTGCGAAAATGTAATTTGGAATAAACTTCTTGAGAATTAGGATTTTTCAAGTAATTTTAGGAATTTTCTTGGCAACTTGCTTCTAAAATTCGTTTTGCAAAATTTGCAAATTATTCTTTGCAATGTTCCAAGAACAACGGATATTATTTTAAAAAGTTAGTATAAATAAAGTACAATCTAAAAAAATAACAAATTTGTTTGGTTTAGTATTTCTTTACAAGTTTTGCCCTCTTTGGCCCAAAAGATAAATTACTTATTAAGTCTTAATGCTAACGCTACTTCAAGTAATACATGTGCTTCGTCAAAAAAAATATCGAAAGTCATTTACGTCAGATGCTTTCCAAAATTTTGATCAATTTTGGATAATTTGGTAAGACTTAGTTATTGTTTTTTTTTTTTTGTTTTGTGTTTTATATCAACTGAACTAGGTATTTGCATCGACTAAAATCTTTTTTTACTTATCTACTATCATTTCTCAGCTAACTTTTTTAAATGACCACTTCTGAATTATAAGTTAAATACAAAAAATGATTTATGATTATAACAAACTGGTACTAGAGATTTATTTAACGGGAAAATAGATTTCTTTACTTTACTGCTTTTATTTCAAATGTAAATTAAATTCCTTTAATAACAAGAATGTTTTTTTATTAGAACAAACTGAAATTTAAAAAACAAGAAAACTAGACTCACTGCTTCCTTGAATTTAAAATGTAAAAGCAAATTTTAATGTTTGAATAAACCATAGTCATAATAACATTTTATAACAATGAATAAAAAAATAAGTATGGGTATTCTTTGTTGCCACGATAGCGTGCCATTGCTTGCGATCAATATTCTTTTGTAATTAAACAACATTTGTTGTTTTTGCTCAGGCTTAGTCATAGTAACTTTATTTCACTATGCGATTTATATATAAAAAAATTAATATTAGTTGTAAAATTGAACTCGGAACAAATGTGTTTACTATTTTCAAAACCTTTTTTATTCTATTTTTAGAACATTTCTTTTGACGTCACAATTTATTACATGATGGTGTAAGGATTCGTCCATGAATGACGTCGAGCAGAATTTTAATAATAATTAAAAGTAGAAGGTCATTAGCTTTCTTCCGCTGAGATTTTTATTGAACATAAATCGCTATATTACTTTAAAAATCGCCTTTTAATGCCCACCAGTAAAAAAGAAATATATAATCAAAATAGTACTCTTAAAATAAAAGCAACAACGAAATATTAGGATTACAAATAAATTAAATGTATTATTCTTAATAATAATTAATATACACTGATTATTTGATAATATAAAAATATATAATTCCTAATATACCTTTGGAAACCACTTTTAATTTTGTGTTGATTTCATATTCATCTTCAATAAATGTTACAGATGGTATTTTATTTTATTTTTGCTGTCCAATCAATGTATGCAGCGCTAAATGGAGTAGAAGAAGAAAGAATATAAGAAAAGGACCCCATGTATTCCCGGACACATTTAAATCTCAAGGAAATGGGGCAGAGTATTTGGAAATATTTTGACAAATTCCTAATTTCGTCATAATGCTGTATCAAGTTTATTCCTGGTTAACACCCTTAGTATATACATTTTATAATTACTACTATTGTATTATAATTATTCTTAATATCACTATTTTTATTATTGAATTTGAGAGGTGTTTACTATTTAATATATATATATATGTGTGTGTGTGTGTGTGTGTGTGTGTGTGTGTGTGTGTGTGTGTGTGTGTGTGTGTGTGTGTGTGTGTGTGTATAGTTTTTGATTATTTAAAAAATGCAACTATGTAAAAATGCAATGATAGTAATGATATTACTTAAAGTATATATATATATATATATATATATATATATATATATATATATGTATATATATATATATATATATATATATTAGGGCTGTCCAAAAAAATTTTTTTTTTCAGATTTGATTGAATAGTTGTTTATTTTGTGACATTTGACATAGTAATTAACTGTGAACAAAATCTATCAAATCAGATAATGTTTAGGGGGTGCTCAATGACCATAAAGTTTTACGAAAAATGTGAAAAACATGGAAAAAGTAACAAAGTTCCACAAATTTCTAAAACCCGGTTAATTAGATTTTTCAGATTTGATCAGTTTTAATTATCTCTAAATATTAAATTCTGAATACAAATTACAATCCACATCCACTTTAGACTGGTTTATTAGCAGAGAAATTAATGAAATAAAATACTGCAATACGACTAAAGTTCTGCGGTTTTTGTTATATCAGAATTTTTCCAAAATAAAACACTAGGATTTTTGACTCTTTGTCATTGATTAAAATACGAATTATAAACAAAAAAACATATGAGCAATTAACATTTAATTATCGTAATGTTATAGTTCGTGCAATGTTAATGCTAGCGAGGACTATAACTCTTCAGAGTACACTTTCTGGCATCTGGCACTCGCTTTCTGTGATCCTCAACCACCTGAATTAACCTCTGCATTTCAGATTCATTCCTTGTAATCGATTCATTAAACATCGACATTAAAGCCACAGATCGTTCGGCAGCATCATTTACTACTTTCAATGAATATACTAAATTTTTCCTTCTTGGTATTCTGGGGAATCATTCCAGGTAGCTGGATCGTTGTTGAACAGAAAATCAATATCAACCTTCATTGACCGCAACACACTTGCTGAAACTGATGTCACCAGCATGTCCAGAGATTTCTTCTCTAGACTTTCAATGTTCTTTAATTTGATCAACCTTTCAGACCAGTTCTCACCGTGAAATTTCATGTTGGAAATCATTTTTCGCTTCTCTTCCGTTTGAAGTTTGTTTGAAAACAAAGCTAGTGGGACCAATTCTGGTGAAAGGTACCACAAATGGTTTTGAAAGTTCTTGACTGCTGCTTCGGAAATCGTTTTATTCACAACTGCAAACTGCTTAAGTTGCTGAAACAGAAACAAGTCATTAACTGGAGCATCGCTGTCATTTGTGCATGATATCCAAGATTTTACATAAACCAGACTAGCAAATAAGCAAAATTCACAGAGATTTTTTTCCTCTTTTGTGGTCAACTTGAACTCTTCACGAAATAAATAAATCTTAAAACAATAAATAACCTTGGCCATCCAGCGAGCCATGTGATAAGCACCAGGGATCTTGAAATGATAATTTTTCTCTTCTTGATCAGGCAGTTTTCCAAGTATTAACAGACAGAGATCCATGATTTCTTTGTAGTCATCCCTTGGCATTTTAACATGCAGGTTTTCTTTGAGGAATGCAATCACTTCATTTTGTAGTTCTTGCACCAGGGGTATTTTCATTCGAATGTCATCCAGAGGTTTAAAATTTCCTTGATTAACTTTGGGCCAATATTGCTGAAATCTCTGGAAAAGAGGTATGTTGGGACCAGATGATGGTCCAAATAGTGATCCAAACAATCCTGCTACTATGATCTCATGAACATGGTGTCTGCAAGCGAAATATAACAAATTTCTACCTATATGTTTCTCTAGAACTACACATGCACCATTTTTGGAGCCAGTGTTAGAGGCTGTAGTATCAAAACTCATTCCAATAACATCACCAATTATGTCCCAGAAATTAAGCAGATGAATAACTGCTTTTGCTTGGGCTTCTCCAGTTCCAGCTGATAGTTTTGCTATTCCAAGTATTTTGTCAACATTGTGACCTGTCACACCTACAGATAGCCGGTCAACATTTGCTTTAGGGGCTGCAGAATTTGTACGATCTATCATCAGTTTGCCATCCCAGTGGATGATTAATGGTGGTTTGTCCAAATCGCAGAATTCAGTTCGAACAGTGGCTTCAATATTTGATCGATGATAGGTTCGTTTTCTACGGACTGTAGAACGCGACAATGATCCATCATCGAGGTTCTGTCCACCAGCCCTTGCAATTGCTGCTGCTAGTATAGTAAATTTTGTGTCAGATAGATTAATTCTGTCTAATGTTGATGAAACATCAGGCGAGTCAAGAATTGTATCTAAGATACATTGTCGTTTTGGAGTACTTGCTAAACTTGATTCAGCTGACCCTGAAGAACTTGCTTTACTGACTTGTTGTCTGTAATAAACAGGGATTTCTATCTCAAAATCTCTATCAACCATTTTGTCATTATCAACAGCATCGTTATCGTTGTCATCACTATAACTTTCGTCATGTAAAGGTTCAATAACAGGAACTATTGCACTCGCACCAGATTGTCTTTGCTCTTCTTTTAGCTTTCGTTCTCTCTCTGCTTGTTTCCTTGCTTCATTTCTTTCTTCTAATTTTGAAAGTTCTTTGTCCTCTCCAAACATCACCATTTTTCTCTGACATCTCTGATCCAATAAAAATTCTTTATCTTCTTCAATTCTGATCATGGTTTCAGCATCCTTGTGGGCAATGTCAAAAAGTAGGCCAATGGTGTCTGTAAATGATTTCTCTCTCGATTTCTGAGAATCTGACAATCTGGATTTTTTTTTTTTTATTAATTTAAATTCCTGGACTAAAGTTTTCAACTTTAAGACTACATTCGGATGAAATGCTGTCGGAATACGGGCTTTATTCCAAATAATAATCAGTTCATCAACAGTTGTTTTAAGACTTTCAGGCACTGACTTTTTGGTTGAATTAAGATGATAAAAAAATGTTTTTAAAACATCAGATGTTAAGGGAAGAACTTTATCTGGAAGATTTGGCTCTGGTTGTCCAATTAAAAAGATTTTGGTTTGAAGTCGTGTAGAGATAGCAACACGAGATGATGCTGCCATTTCAATGATAACTGAAATATTATGAGAAAATCAAAACTCAATACCATATTATACAAACTTATCATTCAGTTGTTGGTTTATGCAGCTGCAGCAATATATTATAATAATTATTACTAAAGAAATTAAATAAATATTTTCAAATTAGAAATTATTATTATCTGCACTTAATAACAAACAATACACTACCAGACTACCATGCTAGTTTTCTGTAATAGGTTACTAAGGTTAGGTACTATCAAAATATTAATACATTTGTTGTCAAACTGAAATTCCAAATAAAAATAATATTTATACTTGTAAACCTTTTTATTCTGTTTGAACAAATTCTAAATTGAATTAAATAATAGTATTAAAATTATGAATACAAATTTTAACAAAATGATATGAACACAGTTGTTTTAAACACTAGCAGACATTTTTTAGTCTGGTGCCCTGATGACAGTTAATCTGCTGCACTTTAATTAATCTATATAGCACGCAATCAGACAATATTTCAGTGGAAAAAATCTAACTAACCAGGTTCTAGAAATTTTTGGAACTTTGGAACTTTTTACACGTTTTTGACGTTTTTCGTAAAACTTTATGGTCATTGAGCACCCCCTAAACATTATCTGATTGGAAAGATTTTTTGCACAGTCAATTACTATGTCAAATGGCACAAAATAAACAACTATGCATTCAAATCCGAGAAAAATTTTTTTTTCCTGTGTGCACATGAACAGCCCTAATATATATATATATATATATATATATATATATATATATATATATATATATATATATATATATATATATATATATATATATATATATATATATATATATATATATATATATATGTTTCTGGTTTCCACTTACAATAGAAGTTTGAACCAATAATTACTCAGGATTGTCAGGATTGCCTGTAAGATAGTTAATGTGCAGTTATTAGCCACTAAACTCAATAAAGTTTTGACAAAGAATGACAGTCAGTGTTTCTTTACCAAGTAATTGATACCTTAAAAAACTTGTTACAAGTGAAACTGTAATAAGCCAGTTGATTCATAGTTATCCCAAATAACCAACATTTTATTTTATTTATATATACAGTCCCCGGCCAATTTCATTCTTTGACTTTTTCTTTTTATTTGCAAAAAACAGAATTTGTTGCCAAAATACTCAGTGAATCTATATCTATATGCTATAGTGAATATATATTTCTTTGCAGGATAACTTGAATATATTTATATAATAAATTTTAAATGTTAAAATCATTAGTTGCTGTACATTAAATTTTATTGTTATTTGGAAGCAAAATTAGTTCAAAGAGTTAAGGAGATATCAGGATTGTTAAATTTATAAAGATTCTTCAGTTTAAGATGTTATAGAATTATTTGATTATTTTATATTTTTAAAAAGTTATTTTTGTATCTAGTTTTAGAAATTAGTTCTTACTTTTTAGTTAACAAGTAGCAATTTGAGAAGTTTTTACTACAGTTTTTACTCTTATATCATTCTTTTCATCTTTTTGCTCTTCACTACCGATCATCTACGGGAACTAGAAGTTTCTAGTTCCCGTAGCAACCGCATAAACAGTAGCACTTACTACTACTGCGCCTCTGCTTTTCAAATAACATTTCTAGCAAACCCATTGATATTTCAAAACAAAAATAATGTGACTTACACCACTTGTGCTCATATATATATATATATATATATATATATATATATATATATATATATATATATATATATATATATATATATATATATATATAAATTATTTTTAAAATGTGTGTGTTTTTTTTATGGGTTTTTTTATTTTTTAGGAAAACCTTTTCACGAAGCCAAAGTGGAAGTTAAATTCGCTGCATCGTTTCTTGAATGGTTTTCTGAAGAAGCTAAACGAATTAATGGTGAAGTTCTTCCAAATATCGAGCCTCATCTAAGGCGTTTTGTGCTTAAGCAACCAGTTGGTGTGTGTGGCATGATAACACCTTGGAATTTTCCACTGGCAATGATTGCACGTAAAGTTGCTCCGGCCCTTGCAGCAGGATGTACAACAGTTATAAAACCATCTGAAGAGACACCACTGTCAGCTCTTGCATTTGCACAACTTGTTGACGAGGTTCAGGTACCACAAGGTGTTGTTAATGTTATAACATGTTCGAGAAATAATACTGAGTTAGCTGGACTTTTACTTTGCACGAGCCCTCTTGTTAGAAATATCTCATTTACAGGATCTACTAAAGTTGGAAAATGGTTGTTAGAGAAGTCTGCTTCTACTGTTAAAAAGGTTTCTTTGGAATTAGGAGGAAATGCACCATTCATAGTTTTTGATTCTGCAGATATAAAGCTTGCTGCAGATAAAGCTGTTAAATCCCGTTTTCGAAATGCAGGACAAACTTGCATTTGCGCCGAAAGGATACTAGTTCAAGAGAATGTTTATGAATCCTTTATAGATGAGTTCAAAAAAATAACTATGGCATTAAGAGTACGAGATCCTATGAGTTCTGAATGTGATATGAGTTCTTTAATTAATGAGCAAGCTCTTGCTAAAGTAGAAGACCATGTTAACGACGCTTTGCTAAACGGAGGTAAAATAGTATGCGGTGGAAAAAAACTGTCTTCTAATGGTTCATTGTTCTACGAACCAACAATAATTAGAGATTGCACAACTAATATGAAATGTATAGCTGAAGAAACGTTTGGACCAGTGGCACCTGTGATAAAGTTTAAAACTGAAGAAGAAGCGCTTCTTCTTGCAAACAGCCGGAATTCAGGGTTAGCTGGATACATTTTTACTAACAATACAAGTCAATCATGGAGAGTAGCTGAAAGATTAGAAGTAGGCATGGTTAGTGTTAACGAAAGTGCTTTTAGTAACGAAATGATTCCTTTTGGAGGAATAAAGGAGTCTGGTCTCGGTAGAGAAGGATCTTCGCACGGTGTTGAAGAGTATATAGAACTAAAACTTGTTTGCATGGGAGCTTTAGAAAATAAATGAAAGTTAAATTTTTTATTTTTATTTTGAATTATTTTGAAAAATTTTTTATTGTGGGTAAATTTTCTTATGTTTGACATGTTTTATACATATTCATTTTATACATTGCATTGTTTATAGTAATAGACAACTGTGTTTTTCTGAAAGTTTATTTGTTGTTTGTTCTGTGATAGCAGTTGTGTTTTGTAAATGATTAATTGCAACAATTTTTTTTTAATATGGTTCGTAGCCTTACTTTCAATTCCTATAATAAATGACGACAGTTTCTTTTTGTTTTATAAGATAAATTGCGATAGCTTTTGTTTTACATGATTTTAAATGTATCTTGAAAATGAGTTGGCATAATCGATCTTTTATTTATTGGATGATGTTTTTTGATTCCGTTTTCAGGCACATCACGCAAAAAGCGTCTAAACATATTAAGGGTAGATTTCATGATTTCTCAACAACTCTTAAGTTAATATCCAGACCTTTTTGCGTAAAAGTCAGTGAAAATGAAATCAAAAAGCATCAATCGATAACTTAAAGAAATTACAATGTATAAATCATGTTTTATTCGACACACACACAACATAATTTTTAAGGAATATTCTGTTTATATGCGAGAAAAAAAAATTCATGTGAACAAAAAAGTAATGTTTCAATGTTTTTTATTTTTATACATTAAAGGTACGAGATATTAATGCTAATATTGAACAAAAATGAAAAATATCACAATCGGTTGAAATTTGATCAATTTTGAATTAGGTTTTCTCAAAAACAACTTAATTCTTATGATTCTTTTTAGATGATCCATATGCATAAGTAGTTTGTTGTACGTGGATGTAGTTTGTTGTGCGTGGATGTAGTAGTTTGTTTTACGTGGATGAAGTTTGTTGTGCTTGGATGTAGTAGTTGGTGGTGCTTGGATGTAGTAATTTGTTGTACGTGGATGTAGTAGTTGTTTTTATCTGATTAGTTATTGCAATGATTAGTAAAAAGTCAAAAAAATATTTTTAAAACTTTACGCAAAAAAATCCAATGTGCTATTCAATTTCAAAAGCATGTTAAGTTTCAAAATCAATTGTTGGAATTGTCATATAACGTTTAAGTAGAACGAAGCTACAAACAGAAAATCATGTTTTAATATATATATATATATATATATATATATATATATATATATATATATATATATATATATATATATATATATATATAAACACGTACACATAAATCACTAACTGCAGAAAGGCAACAAGTCCACAAATCCTGATTTTGCAAGATAGATTATAAAATATTTTAACCCTTTATTTTCAAACTTGAGTTTTTCAATTTTTTTCTTAGTTATTTAATAATTAGTTAGGATTTAAAAAATATATACATAACGTTCACTGTGAGTTTCCTGAAATAATAAGTATCTTTTACGAGTATGAACGGTAATGCCACTTTAGCAGTGTAATCTAAACGTGTAATCCAATCTGTTTGTATCTGTGTAATCCAATCTGTTTAGGGTCTATATTTAGCATTCTTCTGTGGCATCTTTTACTTTGTTATAAAACTTTTTAGCCATTCTATTGTGGACCATAAGCTCTGCTATTGCAACTCTTTTCACATTGTTATTAAAAAATTACTGTTTATTTTCAACTAAACCTCCTCATAGGTCACATGTGGGATGCAGCTACGTCATAACTTAACGAGTAATTTTCTTTAAAATACTGCTAGAAAAGTTTATTTGACTGCCTCCTCTCACTGCAAAGTGTATGTAAAAAGAAACTTTTCTGTCTGTTTATAGACATCACACACATGGTTTAACTTATACATTCAAATTAGCTGGTAAGTATTCTTTCTCATTCAGTATAGTGTTCGATTTCTGTAGGATATTGTTCAATACAAGTTCCTAAACGATTACAAAGATTACAGTGCCAAGAATGGCATTACCAAAAACATTTCTGCCTCTTTTATCTACTGGAGTTTTGCTTAGCTTTAACAGATGTGAGAGTCTGTGACACTGTTTATATGTATCCCGTATAATTTCATAAATCCATTTTTACACATCTTTATGCACACTTTTTTTGCATAATATTGTAGTTCACAGGCCCGTAGCAACCGGGGCAGCAGAGCCATTCGTTTCCCCCTCCCCTTCCTCCTCTCCCCCAATAATCTTTCAAATAATTAATTTTGAAGTTAGTTTTTAGAAAAAAAGCAAGCGATTACAAATTAAAAAATAAAAGAAAAAAAAGCATAGAAAGGACCTTATTTGATATCCGTATTTTCAACGTAAGTTCCTTTGACAAAAAATATTGACCTACTATTTGATCTACCCAGCAATATTGCCCCGCCCAATATATTCTTTGTTCCTACGGGCCTGGTTCACTATGAAAGATTTAGGTTTTGTTAAGGAAGAACCTGTTCTAGGCCTTTGAAAGTCAACTGGGGAAACTTCCATAAGTGAATCCAAGTAGATGTCTTGTTGAGCTTTAATTTCCATATCATGTAGATTGGTAAATATTTTCACCATGTTAATCTTTAAATAGTTTTCTTGCAACTAAAATGAAACAGAAACTATAAAAATTTGTATATAAAAATATACAACTTAAGGTTTACAATGAGAAAAACGATCAGCAAGTTAATTATACGAATTGCTCATTTTTAACAGCAATAAAGACGATGTAATTTACTGTTTTCAGTACTTCCCCAGGCAATATTAGTGAAGATAATGTTGCAGTGAATGAATGAGAAATAAAGTTGTCTTAAGTATTTCTTATGGAGATAAGTTCGAGCTTTGTATAAAATTCCAATGTTTTTAGAGACTTTAGTGCATACAAAATGAATATGCTGATTCCAAGTAATGTTCTGATCGCGATAAACACCTAAGTATTTAACAGAGGAGTCTCTTTTTATTTCAATTTCATCAATAAAGATTTGAGGCAAGTTTGAGAGTAAATTTTTTTTTTCCCTAAGCGAATGAATGGGTTTATTTAGTTTTGTCCGTATTTAATGTTAATTTATTGGATTTGAACCAGTGAGATAAAAGTTTAACTTCTTTATTTACGGTGGCAAAAATTTCGCTAACATCAGTCTTAGAGATTATTAAATAAGTATCATTAGCGAACATGATGCTCATCAGATCTAGGAATGTCGCCAAAAATATTTGAATCCTATTTTAGTGAAATCTGCCATAAATATAGCACAAGGTTCTCAGTCAACAACTTTACTGCCTCAAGATATAGTTTATAAATACTCAATTAATTATCGTTGTTATCATACTCAATTAAGTATCGTTGGCCATATTTATGGAATTTATTTTCAGATATTATAAATAAAAAGAAAACCACTCTTGATCAATTTAAAAAAGAATCTAAACGGTTGTTCTTATTCATGGATCTCACATGCTAGTTTTAAAATGTTTTTTTTTAATAAAGTAAAGCTCTAATAAAAAATCAAGATAACTTAAAAAATAAAAATTCGTTTAAAAATTTGTTATTATCACAATGCACCATAACAGAGTTTATTAATGATATTACTCTCTCAGTATAAATATATGTATATACCTCTTTTTCATCTTTTTTATTTTTTTATTACAAGTATATAATCGTTTTTTCGCAACTGCAGTTGCCGTCTTTTTCTTTTTAGAACTGCAGATAATGTAAGCATTTTAGCAATTACTACTTTGTATATTTACGCCGATACAATATAATATTTATAAATCATATTTTTTTAAAAATGGTGCTCGGTGATAAGACAGAATTATGTCTTCTTCTTGCTCAAGCCATTAATTATTTTGTTGTATATATATATATGGAAATTGTATTTCTTGTAGAAGACGAAATACTCATATTAAAAGAAAAAAGAAAAAAAGATTAGTAGCTTTATTTAGATCGTTTATGTAGATTGAAAAAAGGAGGGGTCCGAGGATTGAACCTTGGTTTTAATAAACAATTGTTGCGATAGTTGTCATTACCAAAAACAAATTCTTTTCTTGGTTATTTACTCCATAATATTTCAGTTTTTCGAGTAGAATGTGATGGTCAACCGTATCAAAGACCTTCGATAGGTCGGTAAAGAACTAAAAAACCTAAGGTATATTTTGATTGTTTAAAAGATTTTGAAATTTCATTTACAAATTAGATAACTACATGCTCTGTTGAGTTATCCTTTTAAAAACCAAATTGATTAACATAGATTAGACTATTTTTCTCAAGGTGTTTATATTCTGTTGAACATAATTCTTTCTAGGGTTTTTAAGGATATAGAAAGTACAGAGATGAGGTGATCGTTAGTTATAAGGTATATTTTGATTGTTTAAAAGATTTTGAAATTTTATTTACAAATTAGATAACTACATGCTCTGTTGAGTTATCCTTTTTAAAACCAAATTGATTGACATAGATTAGACTATTTTTCTCAAGGTGTTTATATTCTGTTGAACATAATTCTTTCTAGCATTTTTAAGAATATAGAAAGTACAGAGATGAGGTGATCGTTAGTTATTTGGGATTGGTCACCCTCAGTGCTGGATTACCCAATAAGCCTGTTTAGGCCATGGCCTAGGGGCCCTACATAATTAGGGGCCAACAAAAATGTTGAAAAAATGTTGAAGTATATTTTAATTTGAATAATATTTTAATATGATATTTTATGGTGAATTAATTAATAATGCAAGTAATACGACTTAAATATATTTATTATTATTCTGCTTTATTTATAAAAATACTTAAAATATTTTTGTGCAAGGTAATCCTGCAACTAAGCGTATCTTTGAGTTTTTTGCGCTCTCATCTTTAGAGGCTTGAAAACTTCCAAAATGTTTAGGAAAAACAAAATAAATTAACTTCAAAGTATACTTAGAAATTTATTTATATTTTAATAAATAATTTTAAGCAAATAAATTTCAAATTAGTTATTTTAATAAGTACTTTGAAATTTATTTACTTCGCTGTTATTACTGCTATTGCTATTATATTTTTTTATCAATTTTTTTTTATTTTATCCTTAGTATTGTTTAAAATTTGTTTTGTATTGTCTATTATTTTTCTTAGTTCAAATTTTTAAACAAAATGAATAAAACCCTCAGAATGATAGCTGTTTGAATGATCTTGAGCAACACATAGTTAGATCTGATCCTCTTACTTGCAAAAATAAATCTAAACAAATTATTGAGAAGGACTGCTGTTCAACCGATCCTGGAAAGCGGGCTTTAATAAAGATGACATCAGTTTTAAGATTAACCGTGGTCCACAAGATTGTCAAAATCATTTTGGACCGTTTGAGTGTTCTTGTAGTATTTTCAATTCAATTCAACTCCAGACAGTGTTTACATTGACCAACTGAGTATAGTTATTCGATACGTTTCGTCTAAATACGGAAAGCCAATCGAATAATTTTTAACATTTTTAATTATGAAAAGTCACGTCAGTGCAGTAATTGAAGAACAGGTCTTAAAACTATAGAGGAATGCAAGCAGTAATGTCTATAACCTCAATGAGCATGCGGTATACATATCGTTTGCTACGCATTCGTAGAACTTAGTTGGACATACTTCTTCACAATGCTGTTTGTTTGCAATTAATTTTTTTTCTATCGTGCAACTATTGTATAAGTATTTTTCAAATTTGACGCATCGATGGGATGTCTTAAAACATCACATCGGAACGAAAAAGTACTCAAATCATTATCAAAAGCATTGGGAGGCTCACCCAAATACCACCGAAGCAGTTCTCAATTCTTTTAAAGCAATTTTGACAGTATTGAATTAGATTGCTGAAGATCTCTCTCAAAAAACTAAAACTAGGCACGAAGCTGAATGTATTGCAAATAAAATGGGAACTTTTGAACTTGTTTTCATGCTCGTATTGTGGAGGAGTATTTCAATTAGTTTTTGATTGACAAGCAAAGCTATTCAGTTAGAATAAATTAATCACAAAATTTTCGCTTTGATGTTTTCATCGTTAGAAAGTATATTAGACAAAATGAGAGACAATTTTGATGAATTTAAAAGCACAGCAATATCAATCTTGCCAGATATTGATTATGCAAATCTGATTATGTTACAACCCGGATTTGCCTAAAAAGAAAAACTTCTAAAGAACTTTATGCCCCGTACGTGATATTACCTGCTCGAGATAATTTTCGTATCAACGGGTTTATAGTAATTATTGATAGGCTTATAGGAGAAATTAACGAGTGAATCAAACTTTACTTAGAGGTTGCAAAGACGTTTTCTTCTTTGGCTAGCTTTGAACTTTCGGAAAACGACTATCGACAGAAAGTTTCTAATTGGGTTGATTTTTTTTCTAACGAATCACAAGATTTTTATACAGAATTGAGGCAATATCACAGCTACGTCAAATTAAAATTTGCATCAAAAACTCAGTTCTCTTACTCTGAACTTTACGAAACTTTGGTTCATGACAACCTTGCATCTGTTTTTCCGAACGTCGAAATTGTTCTTTGCATTTTTTTAACACTTATGATTACAAAGTGTTTTGCGGAGCGCTCGTTTTCAAAAATAAAATTAATTAAGAATGAGCAAAGAAGTACCATGCTTCAAGGGAGATAAGATATCAGGCGCGTAGCTACCCTATAGCAAGAGTAGGCACAGCCTAAGGGCCCGTCAAAAAAGGGGCCCAAATGTCAACATTTCTCAAAATTTATAAATCGAAATTGAGATGTTGAAATTTGCAATAGAGCTGGCAAGTTTTTTTTTTTTAATTTTGAATTTTTGTTATCTAAGTAACGTTTGTAATATTTTGCGCTGAAATATTTATAAACTATTTGTAGTTCAATGAGAATCTTTAAAGAGTATAGATTTGTGTTTAATTAAGTCATCGTTTTTTGTATTTGTGAACTTCTACGTTGTTTATTTAGTCATATGTATAATTAATAAATATTTTTTTTTTATTACCGAAGGTAAGCAAGCACTATTGCATTATTTCATTTTTAATATATTACTAGTGTGCTAGCCCGTTTTAAAAAACGGGTTTAATATATATATAATATTTAGAGGTCTTTAAAATGGATCATTATGTCAACATATACCTATGTGTTAACGTCAAGAACATTGTTTGAACTCAATTAATTTATTGGATTGCCTCAACAATACGTGTTTCTGACATTTATAAAAAATTTTTTTTTTTTTAGGGGTAAAAAATTAATTAAAAAAAATAATAAAACTTTTATATATATTGATTTCACCAGTTTTTGGAATTTATAAGTGTAATAATATAAGTGTAAGACCCTTTTTTATCATGGCGGAATCTACATATAAAGTTAAAAGTTGCGCTGAAAAGCGTAAAATTAGAAAGAAAAAAGAAAAAGAATTGCAAAAATTGCCCAAGCTCGATATATTTTTTAAAAAAAGTAAAAATGATATTCACCAATCTGTTAATATAGATTCTGCGGATATAAATGAATTTCAGAAAACTGAAGAATCGCAGACTACTGATACTGCTACTGAAAATGCAATACAAATTGAAGGAGCAAATAAAGAAACAGCAGTAGAAACTAATATTCACCTTATGGAACTAACTAATGATTTGGGTAAATATTTAGATCAAACTATATCTGATGACGAAAAACGTTTATTAGTACGTATTCCACCGCATCGGCAAAAAGGACCATTTCCCAAAGATTATAATCAACAGAACAGGAGTTTTAGTGAAACTTATTATTACTACACATCAAATATGGTCTAGTTTCACGTACTTGGCTATGTTATTCCATACTTTTAGATGCTGTTTACTGTGAGCCATGCTGGTTATTTTCAAATCAAAATAGTCAATGGAAAACTGGTCTGAAAGATTGGAAATATTTATCTACACGTATAAGTTCTCATACCTCTTCACAAGCTCATGTTAATGCTTTTGCAGTATACGAACTAAACACAGGAGGAACAGTTATGTTATAAAGCATCCTTTTGGAAAATGGTATTAGAGCGTTTAATTCGTATAACGCTTATGCTCGCCAAAAATTCTTTAGCCTTTCGCGGCATCGAGAAGGATTTACAGGAGATTATAACGGAAATTTTTTGTCGCAAGTAGAACTACTTGCTCATAATGATGATGTGATGAAACAAATTATTTCAATGCCTTCCGGATCCATTACGTATCTTAGTCCAGATATAAAAATGAATTAATAACAATTTTAGGAGTAAGATTATTGGAAGAACTAACTACGAAAATCAATACATCGCCATTTTATTCTTTAATGTTAGATACGACACAAGATATCAGTAAGAAAGATCAATTGAGCATTGTTATAAGACATGTACACATAGATCGCAGTAAAAACGAAAAAGCGACACATTTTAATATTATTGAAACCTTCTTAGGATTTTTTGAATTAACGGATCATTCAGCCAAAGGAATTACTGATGAGGTTCTGCGTATACTAAGTGAATTAAATATTCCAATTGAAAAGTGCTCTGGTCAAAGTTATGATGGTGCCAGTGTTATGAGTGGAATTTACAATGGACTACAGTCTAAAATTAAACAATTGCAACCAAATGCTGAATGTCTATTGTAACAGTCACAACTTGAATTTAGTTGTTAATGATAGCGTATCTGGCTGCCATGATGTAATGTCATTTTATACCACACTTCAAAATATATATCCTTTCTTTGGAAACAGTATCAATCGGTGGGATCTGCTGTCACAGTTTTCTGGGGAATCGGAAAAAACTTTAAAAAAACTTAACCCTACGCGTTGGTCAGGGAGAATGCAATCTATAGCAGCTATTAAAGTTCGTTTCGTTGAAATTTTAAAAGCAGTTACAAAAATAATATTGCAATCAAAAAAAGTGGATGAAAGAAATGAAGCAGCCATTATTAAAAAACAAATTGAAAATTTTGAGTTTGTATTTATAACTGTATTTTTATTCAAAATCAATTATGTATCTAAAATTTTACAAAAAAAAGATGTGGATTTAAGTACGGCAGTTTCTGCATTAGAAAATTTAAATATTAAACTAAAAATATTTCGAGACTCGTATGAAGAATTTAAAATGGAAGCTAAAGTGCTAGCAAACTTGTGGAAAGTTGATCCGCGTTTTACGTGTAAACGACGAAGATTTGTTAAACGTCATTTTGATGAATTATCATCATATTATCGTTTTAGTAATAGTGAAAAAATATTCAAGGTAATTGTTTTTTTTTTATACACTTGACAAAATAATTGTCCAAATTGATAAACGTTTCACCGGAATGAAAACTATCAACCATTATTTTGCATTTCTTGAAACTAAGAATATATTAACGATGTCGCAACAAAATATGGTAAAAGCTTGTGATACACTTTGCAGCAAATATCCAGAAGTATTTACATCCAACCTAGCTAATCATTTTGTCCAACTTACCATATTATTAAAATTAGATTTAAACCACACAACGACAATTAAACAGCTATCTGAAATAATGACAACCAAATATAGTGTATTGGAAAGTGATTTTTCCGAAATTTACATGACAGTTCTTTAATTTTTCACATTACCTGTAACGGTTGCAAGTGTGGAGAGAAGTTTTAATAAATTAAAAATAATTAAAGATTACAAAAGAAATGCAACCACTCAAAGTAGACTACATCATCTTGCATTACTAGCCATAGAGCATAAAACAGCATCAACAATGGATCTCAAAAGAAGTTGTGAATATCTTTGCAAATGCAAAAGCTAGAAAAAAAGTTTTTTAATATTATGTACTTTGTAAGTGTTTTTCATACTGTGTTCTTTTCTGTAATAATAATAAACTACTGAATTTATAATATATTTACTGAATTTACTTTTTTTATAAAATAAATTTACCTTTAAGGGACCCCTCAGGGGATCTTGCCTATGAGCCCGAAACTTTTAGCTACGCTACTGTAAGATATGCTGAGCTTGATGTCTATTGAATCAGGTATTCTTCGCAAGATCGATTTTGATAATATAATAAACGATTTATCAATAAAAGATATAGGAAAATAATTTTTTAAGGGCATATTGTAAAACAATGCCGATTTCTTAAATTGTGATATCCTTTATAAGTTGTTTTGTCCTAATTGTAAACGTATAGAAAAATATGTAAAATATATGTAAAAAAAAATGTTTAACAAAATATTAATTACCAGATTCATCACATAATTTTTTATATTTATGAAGAAAAGGCTTATGTGCATTGGTAAATATTGACATTAATTAATGTACGTACTTTATTATTCAATAATCCTACAAAAATAACTTTTTTTTTAAGCAAAAATGGGGCCCCCAAAAGTCACCTATTTTGTAAATAGGTGTAACTTTTGCAATTTTTAGTATTGATTTAGTATTTTAAGCGTTTCTGATAGCGACAAAGAAGTTTTAACAATTGAAATCGATTGTATCGATTTCAATTGTTAAAACTTCTTTGTCGCTATCAGAAACGCTGATATCGATTGTATCGATTGTATCGATTTCAATTGTTAAAACTTCTTTGTCGCTATCAGAAACGCTGATATCGATTGTATCGATTGTATCGATTTCAATTGTTAAAACTTCTTTGTCGCTATCAGAAACGCTTAAATCACTTCTAAAAGCAAGACATTTTGTATTTTGTGGAACAAGTATTTTGTGCGCTTAAATTAAAACTCCACCACCTCGTTTGTTTATTTGTCTCTCGTTGGAGAAATTTCCTTTGGGAAATAGTATTAAAATGCGGAATTTGAAAATTACAATTTAGATCTTTTGATGTTCTCCATGTTTTTGTTAAGCATACTTTATTAAAAAGGTTCTTCGCTTCTTGTAGTAGATTTAAAAGTTTTTCAAAGTTGCTATTTAGACTTCTTATATTAAGATGGAGAATTCTAATTTGATTCGAATTTTTGTCAATAACATTCTTAAAAAGATTAAAAACTCTCTTAAAAACTCTACTAGTTTGCTTGGAAAAAGATACGAGCAATCTAAAAAGTTCTTTTTAAGAATGTGAATTAGTTTATTTTTTCCATGCTTTATATAAGGTTACTTTCTATATATGTTTGTGTGCCACAAAATTTGAAATCAATTTTTGAAAGCTTTTTTCTCAACCAATTTTGCTCAAATTTTGCACACTTAATCATTTTCGATGACAATACAAGGAAATGGAAAAATTTGACCAAAAAAAGTTAATAAAGTTAACAAAAATTTAATTTGTATTTTCCCATACATTTTATTTATTTGATATGAATTGCGTATTCGTCAGAAAAATCATTGATTTGCAAATTATTTGCAGTTTCGAAGACATTAAAGCGCAGCGATTCAAAACCTATCGTTTTTTAAGTCTTAAGTTATTAAGTTAAAAAACAAAAATTTAGTAAAAACAGTAATTTTTAAATTTAAAAAAAAAAAAAAACAGTAATTTTTCCTTCTACAAAAGATAACAAAAAAAGAATTTCTAGGCCCAATGGAATTCTGCTTGCATAAAGCATGGATTTGAAAAAAAGAATTTTTTTTTTATTTACTAGTTTCTATTGTTATCATAAATACTATTTTTAAAACAAATATCTTTATCTTACCGAACATCTCTCCGTACAACATTCTCTCTGTTTAAGCGTTTTCGTTTTACGTCTAAAACAATTTTTTCTTGATGGCAGTGAATCCTAGTGAAAAGTTTTCGTTAACGAAAATATTTGTTCCTTTTAATCAATTTAGTTCTTTTAATATTTTCACTTTACCAAGTTTTTGTTGGAAAAATATATGGGCTTTTTTTTTGTTTGTTCCCAAGTTTCTCTTTTGTCTTTGTATAAACCATCTGTTCGTAAATTAATCCTACGCGAATGGTCTGCAAGTTTTCGGTGTTTTTCTCTTAAAATTTCATTTTCTATTAATTCCAGATCTATTAAAAAATTAACAATAATTAATTTTTTAATAATAATTAATTTTTTAATAGATCTGTTCCCAGTGGAACCGCATGCTTTTTACCGCAATGCATTCTGGATCTTCCTAAGGGGTAATTTAAAACAGTGCTTCTATAGCAAATGCTGAGATAAAAACAACTTTTGTTACATGTTATAAAAATTTGAATACCAAACTCAAATGTTAGCTTTTAGTAAAAAAAAGATTAATGGAGATTATTGTGCTGTTTTTGGATGCCGTAACTATCGGAGAAACGACGAGGTAAAGTAAGCTTAGCATATTATAAGGAAAACAAATTATGTTGCATAATGAAAAATAACACATGTCAAAATAAAAAACTTTTAATAAATGTTAATTAAATTTGTATAAAATGTTTTGATTTTAAAACATTGTAGCAATGTATAGGTTTCATGAATAAATACACAATAAATTTTATAAAGTTTATTTTAAATGACAGTGTTCATTATTTGTAATCTTCGTCAATCATGATGAAATCATGATTTCACATTTGATGGTTTGATGAAATCACGCTTATCCGTTTTCTAACTATTATACTACAATATTTACTTGCAGTAAATTTTGTTGTGTTAAATGATTAGGATTTCGTATTACTAACATAGTTAGGATTTCGTATCACATAGTTAAGCAGAATCGTAAAAGCGTTTTTCATTATTTTTTAGGCATGTTATCAAAAGTCACGTAGGCATACTGTGATGGCATTCTCCCAAAAATCTTGAAGATGCAAAATTATGGACCAAATCCATAAATAGAACTGTTGTGGATAAAAACGGCAAAAAAAACCAATTTTATTGCTCGTGTAGGATCTACTAAAGTCAGTTCTAACCATTTCGCTGCAGGTTGTTACAATACTGAATGCAACGTATCAACAAAATTAAAAAGTCGCAAAGATTATCATATTCTGAAATAAGTAAAAATGATACATTGCTGAAAAGTATGACGGGTATACAAACAGGTTTAATGTATGATTGTTATACAAGCACTTTGAACATAAAGTTCCTTTTCTCACAATCTACCGCGATTCTTCTTTAAACAACACACTAAATAACGAATCAACCACCATGAAAATGTTTGGTCCATTGAACCAAATGAATGGTAAAGATCTTATGCTTTTGACTTTAATGAAGATTCGAATGGGGTGTAGCCATGAAGACTTATCTTATCGTTTTGGTCTTTTAAAAGCTACTGTTTCTCGCAGCCTAAGTACCTGGATTCCTTTTTTAGCACTTGAATTTAAGATTTTTATTCAGCCAGTTACTCGGGAGCAAAATAAAACTTGTTACCCAGAATGTTTTAAGCCTTTTGGAGATAATGTGGTCTCAGTACTACACTGCACAGAAGGTCAATGTGAGCGACCAAGTATTGCCAAAGCACAAGCTCAAACATATTCGACTTACAAAAATCGAAACACTTGGAAAAAAGCTATAGGCATAGCACCTTCCGGATTGATAAATAATATATCTCAAGCATACGGAGGTTCATCTTCAGATCGATATATTGTCGAAACATCAGCTTACCTAGACACATTAAATGAAGGAGATGTTGTAATGGTGGATTAAGGATTTAATATCGGTGATCTTTTAATTGCAAGGAAAGTTAAATTAGTAATACCACCATTTCTTAAAAGCAAAGGGAAGTTTACCATTAAGTTAACTTCTAAAACTACCCTGATAGCCCGAGCAAGAATTCACGTAGAGCGTGCAATTGCTCGCGTAAAAGACTTTCGATTGCTGCAAACACCTTTACTACTGAGTATGAATGATTTGCTAGATCATATCTTTATTATAATTGAAGCTATTACTAATTTAGCACCTCTTTTAGTTGATTACAAGAATCATAACAAAATTTAAATTACAAGACATTTTAAAACATTAAAATACTTCATTCCTAACTAATTAAAATAAATGTAATTTAAAAAAATATTTTTAGCCCTTATTTTGACTTTTTGTAATATTAAATGTTATGAAATAAAAAAATCAATTTCATCGTCATTATTTATCATTTTATTATTGTCACAAACTTTAAGCAAAGTTTCATTCAAAACAGACTCTACATTTTTGGAGATCACTTCGTTTATCATATAACGCAAGATAATAGTTTTGTAAAAAAAATCAATTTTTTTAACACAACTTTGCCAAAAATCAATTGAAAAATGAACACGATAACTATATAAGTCTTTCGAAGTTCCAACAACAAAATCACAATACGAATGGTTGAAGCCATTCGGCACTGCACTTGACTATAATAAGAATGTTGAGGATCAAGTACAATTGTATTTTTTTCAAATATTAAACATGTGCCTTTGATAACGGCAAATTCTGGAATTGTTAACCTTCTATGAGTCCAAGGACATTTAACCTCGACACATCCAGTGCCACAACAATCACAATGAACAAGGGAATCAGGTGATGCACTAACTATTGGTAAATCTTTATTTACAAATAAACCACATCCAGTCACTTTCATAAATCTATGATTTTTTTTAAGTATGCTTCGAGTACATCTTTTTCATGACGTAATCCCCAGGAAGTAGCTTTCGTTTTAAAACCTTTTGACTTACATAATACGCCAACGATAATGGATGTTATTTTTTCTGGACATAAAATCTCTAGATCATTATTTACTTTACAAACAACACTATAAACTTTTGATGCAGTGACTCTACTTTTGTGGTGTTTATGCCAATCATTATTACATGACTGCTTTCTTGTTAAGTGTTCTTGTTCAGAAATTTCGTCAAAATTTGTAGCTAACTGCATCAATAAAACTTTATATGTAATTTTATAATCTAAATAAGTTACAACCTCATAAGGTGTTTTAGGGAGAGATGGATGCAAGAAAGTATTAACTTCGATTTCTTGAGCAACATTGGAAATATCAGGTATAGGAACAACATTTTTTGTTTGCATAAGCATGACATATCCACAATTATAATTTTTTATCTGTGCCCAAGAATCTACATCTTCCTTTGTCATGGAAACTTCTCGTTGATTTATGGCTCGTGGATCAAAATTTAAATGATTTGAATCTTTTTTCTTGTAAACACTAAGGTATCTTTTAATAAAGGTTTTACTATTTCAATTTCACTTAGCATTGATGATCCATAGAGTTTTTGAACTTTTTTTGATGGTTTGAACCATTCGAGAGGTTTCAATTTACATGTTTTATTGTCACCAATCTTTACACTATGTTCAACATACCATAAAAGTGCACCAACATGTTTACAGCAACCAGATATTCTAAAATTAAAATAGTATATTTTTTTTAAAGTAAAAATTGCAGATAACAAATGAAAAATCAAATTTAATCATTAAATTATTAAAATCTTTCTATCAATATAAAAAGTTCCAAATTTTCAAAATATTTGCAGAAATAAGTCTTTCTTTAAACTAAGCTCCATAACAAAGATTTTGAAATAATATTTGTTTATCAATAAAATAAAGTTAGTTATTCAGACTGACATAAAACCAAAAAATTGTCAAAAAATTTAATTTAGCAAAAACATATTACTTTGAAATAAATTTTAATAAACATAACCAGCTGCACAATCACAATCTGCAGATTTTATTGTACCTGGCTTTTTTTAAATCAATACCCAAACATTATAAACAGGATTATTGCTTTTTTGTTCAGGTAAACAATAAGCTGCAATGTAGCAATACTTAGAGTCAGAGTTGATATTGTGATTCCAAATATTGGAAAGATGGTCTGATTTTAATAAACTTTTGCCACCTCTAAAAGCTTTTCTAGCATTTCTTTTGTTTAAATATAACTGACCTTCTGCATATGTTACATCTGGGAATAGCGACGGACCAATAACCCAACCATAAGTTAAGAATTTTGGGTCTACAATTAATTTTGATGAAGTTTTTCTTTTATTCAACTTGTCATGAGCACTCTGCACATGAGCTTGTAAGTTCAGGCAATAAGCATAGTAAACATTCTTTGCTAAAGTTGCTTTATTTCCGGTTTGATTAATTAATCTTTTTGATAAAAAGTTCTGCAGGTCAGATATATTCCATTTTAAAAAGTCATCTTCAGTCATAGTGTGGTCAGCGCAAGAAAGTATCACTCAGAATACGATCAAAGTCCAATGACAAAAACACATAATTAAGTGTGTATCATTTTAATTAAGTTATGCGAATTTCATTTTAATTATTCCATCTTTATAAAGCATTTTATTGACAGCGTGCTTGTAAGCCAAAAAATAATAAAATTATAGTTTTAAAATTAAAAAAAAATTAAAAAAAGTTTTAAATGGATATAGAAATGACAATGTATATGTTAATTCTAAAGTTTAATATATCGTAAGAATTTTTCCAGTTTGTATAAATTTTTTATTCTTATTGTCAATAAGCGTAACTTACACAAAAAGTTACACTTATTGTCAATAATGTTGACATAACTTATATGTCAATATATTAATATTGACAAATAATTTTTAGTATACTATATATATCATTATGCTATATATTACTAGTAATATTATATTTTTTTAAGTTTTTAAGATTGCTAACATTATTCCAATTCACAAAAATGTGTCAAAGCTTAAACCATCTAATTACAGACCGATTTCTTTGTTATCCAACATTGGAAAAATATTTGAAAAAACTATGCACAAAAGACTGTACAACTTTTTTGA
Source organism: Hydra vulgaris (assembly GCF_038396675.1). Taxonomy (NCBI): domain Eukaryota; kingdom Metazoa; phylum Cnidaria; class Hydrozoa; order Anthoathecata; family Hydridae; genus Hydra; species Hydra vulgaris. The sequence continues at coordinate 38,702,529 of NC_088920.1, forward strand.
TACCTTTAACTGCTTTCTTAAATTACAATACGGATTTAGACGTAACCACTCTACTACACATGCACTAATTGATTTTACAGAAACTTTAAGAAATGCCCTTGATAAAAAATAAGTTTGTTTGTGGTGTTTTCCTCGACCTGCAAAAAGCATTTGACACAGTAAATCACTATGTTCTTCTTGCCAAATTACAATACTATGGTGTTCGTGGAACTCCACTTAAATGGTTTAAATCCTACTTAAATAACAGACTTCAATATGTTACAGTTAAGGAAATATCTTCATTAACCAAAGCTATAATTTCGGGAGTCCCTCAAGGGCAATATTGGGGCCTCTGCTTTTCCTGGAATACATCAACAAACTAAACACCTGCATTAATAATGTTTTAACATACCTGTTAATTGTTGAAGATTTGCTTGAAAAAATGCGGTTAAAAACTAATGTGGCCATATTTTCTGTTATTAATTGGCTTAGACCAAATAAAATTTCACTAAACGCTACAAAAACTAAAGTAGTTGTCTTTAAAACCAAAAAACAACGAACAATGCACTTTTAACATTAATGGAAAAATATTAACTTTGTCAAAAACTGTGAAGTACCTTGAAGTTTGACTGGATGAGAGTCTTTCTTTTAAGTAACATCAAACTTACTTACAGACTAAGCTAAGTCGATCAGTTGGAATGTTAGCCAAGATTAGAAATTTCGTAAATTTTGAAACACTTATGAGTATTTATTATGCCATATTTGGATCGGAAAAAAAAAGTCCCTTAAACCAATTAGTTTCACTTCAAAACAAAGCCCCTAAAATTATTCACTTTCAAAATTTCCTATTTGACAATGTTTCTCTGCTGTATAAATTATCAAAAATTCTTGGCTGAACCACAATATTACTTTTTTAAATTGTTTATTTGTATGGGATTATCTTCATGATAAACTTCCGATTTCCTTCAAGAATTTTTTTCTTTAAATATGTAACAGAATTCTCACTTCCTATGATCCTCTTCATGCAACAACAATTTGTAGAACATACTAGGACAATAAAATTTGGCAGCGAATCAATTAAACATTAGTGCACCAATGCTTGGAACAATCTCCCTCATTCTTTTAAAACTGAAAACTCAATTTCTCGTTCTAATTTTCTCAATAGATTAACAAAACAATAGATTAACAAAACAATAGATTAACAAAACAATATTTGGATAGCTATTAGAATAAAAACTTCAATAAAAGCAACATATCACTGTTAATAGTCTTATTAAAAAATACTCTCCTATGTATTTATTTTTCATTATATACCTTTTCAGTGGTGTACACTAGGATTTTGGTCGGTCGTCCGGCGGGCGACTGAGAGTAATAATTTAGTTAATTTTGGTCGCCCGCCATTATTTTGAGTCGTACGTTATCATTAAAAAAAAAAGGTTTTATTTATGTTCTAAATATGTCTCAAATGAGTTTTTTAAAGTGTGTGTTTTCGCTATGAATAAAATTATATTTTCATATTTGATGAATATGAAGTTATAAAAAAGATTATTTATCTTTTTTCGATTTCAGCGGTTACGATACGATATTTATTATAAGAAAACTATTGTTGCATTTATAAAGTAGCATTTAAAATGATTGGTATTTTTATTGGACCGTTCCACAGTGGGCCAGAATGCACTTTTACTGGACAAAATTCATAACTAATTTAATATTAGAGCTATATTCACTAAAATTAGTATGAGTACTAATATGATGTCTGCGCTTTTTATGAAGGTAATATTTTTTTATTTCGTTGCTATGGATATCTTTATTTTGCTTAGCAACAACCTACTTTTGTTATCTGCAGATATTTTATAAGTGCTATATTCACTAAATTTGGCATGAGTACCAATATGAGATCACACTTCTTACAAAAGTGATAATTTTTTAAATTTAGTTGTTATGGATACTTATATTGCTTAGTTACCGGATACTTTCCTTAGTTACAAAGGGGTAAATTGATATTTGAATATCTTATCGGATTTTTGACCCACCTATATTGAATAAAAATTGAGTATTTAGGTAAATAATGTTTTAGGAATAATAAAAGCAAAAAATAGTGCAAGAAAACGTTATCAATTTTAAATTACATCAAAAAATTATGAAACAATAATATCGTTTGAAGATTGTTTAAGTAATTGTAAAACATCTGAAGGAAATGCTTTATGATTTGTTTGGTGTGATGTTGATTTACGCAATGATGAAATAACAGGATCACTGGAAACTAGGAGTCTATTGATAAGATCAGTATTTGTTGCTTTTCTGGATGTTTTTCGGCTGAAATTTTCGCAATAAGATTTAAAGTCTTTATTTCTAGCCTCTTGAGCTTCCTCTGACATAAGTCCGATGGGTAATGTAAGGCTTTTAATTATGTCATGTCCATGTATCAATACTTTGTGAACTGATTGAGCCATACCATGTATGTAATACCATGGATAATGTAATACCATGTATTGTAATACCATGGATAAAGGGACACATATAGTCTAAAAGTGTCAAAACAATAATCCTTGAACTTTAAGCATTCTATTTCATATCCTGAAGAGAGCGTTACCAAGATAATTTAAAATCTGAATATAAGGTTTTGGTCAATACCCAGAATTTCAGCTATTTGTTCATATGCTGCAAAAGCACGCCTTGAGGTATTGCCATCATTACTTGTTCCAGAACCACCACTTTTAGGGAAATCAACAACAAGTCCCATTTTGTTCATAAAATAAGTCTGAATCTTTTGTTTAGCTACAGATGCCTTTTCTTTGTGTTCTTTAGATCTTGCTTGCCACTTTCTTGTTTCTTTTTTATATGCAATGTGCAATAACATCTCAATCGAATCCATGCATGAAGACTGGAAAGACCATATTTGAACTCTCTGTTAGTATAATCTATATTAAGGATATCAAGACTATTCATATTTTTTGGAGAGACACCACACACTGAACAGCATTGGTATGAGTTATTTTTTCAGATAATATTGTTTGAACCTTCCCATCAATCATTGTAAGTTCAATAATACAATTCACTTCAATAGAAGATCCGCAAACCTCTAATAAAATCATACCCAAGCTTTCTATCTCACTTTTAATGTACTGATCTTCTTCAATCACAGATTCCTTGGATTCCATTTTGTATGCAAATCTTATGGGTCTACAATAGGCTGTGGAGGACGACTTTTGATTTCTCCAAATAGGCACCTTTTCGTTGCTGTTGTTAAATCCAGTCAAATCCAATGGGACAAGACAAGTAATAAATAATGATTCTTCACGCTTTAAATCTCTGTTAATGTCGGGTTCTGATAAAACTTGTTTATAAATGCTTTGGCCAGTAGCACCATCAAAACCAGCCTTACACGTTAGTGTCATTGTTTTTATTGCTTTGTCGTTCAATATCAAGTGCCTTAGCACAGGTTCCTGAACTGCACAGATTCTTTGCAAAGTATGAGTCATTAAATCTTTTAAAGGAACTGAAGCTGAATAGTCCTCCACTGTTATGTTTGCAGGATAACATTTCAATTTTGCATCTCTGACATCATTGTAAGCGGGGTAGATGTTATATTCTTTCTCCAAGGCTCCGCTTCTATATTCTATCAATTGATAGGAAGCTTTTGTCAGACTTGCATCAATTATTAAAGCCAGTGCTTCGTCTGCTGAATATTTAGTTGCTTTATCTGTATTTGATATATTTAAAACATTCTTGGCAGCAATAACAACAGATTCATCTCTAAATTTTTATTAGAAGCAAAAAATAATTCATTGGATGAATGAGATTCAATAAAACAAGATACACGCCGTTTTTTAGTTTTATTAGAACTATTATCAAATGCAACTGGTTTTCGACCACGTCTACTTGCAGTTGGTTCATTGTCTTTTTTTCTGACAATTAAATATTCATTAAGCCAGTTCACAAACTTCTTTTCAAAATTTTTCACACTATAGTTTGCAGATTTCCACTTTTTTTTATACAAGTAAACAAATCGTTGAACAGCATGTCTAAAATCAACGTCTTTAAAATCAGCAAATTTTGGCTGAATAAATTTTAATATATCTTCAGTAATATTTTGTTTTGAAATACTAAGATTGTTTTTTTGGAGAAAATTATGAATGTCTAAGTTTAACAAAACCATATCTAAATAATTATTGTAACAAGTATTTTGTATTTAAAAGTAAAATGTTATAATATATATGCCGCCTGGACTACTAATACTTGTTAGTAATTAAGTTACTACAAGTGTTAGTAATTAAAATTAAAAGTAATTAAATTACTGTCAGTGTTAGTAATTAAATTACTAACAACTACCGAAAATATGTTGTTGCTATGTTATGCAAAGTAAGGTATCCATAGTAACCAAAAAAAGTTAACCTCATAAGAATTCTGAATCTCATTTTAATACATACCCCCAATATTGTGTATTTAGCGCAAGTAAAATACTGTTAAAACAACGTTAATGTAAAAATGAGTTGTTGCTATGCAAAATTTAGTACCATAGCAACCAAGTTAAAACATACATAAAATCTGAACGGGGATTTAAGGGGACGAGCAATCAATTAAAACTCGATTGAAGCATCATATAGCTCAAATAAATATAAGACAACACATGGCAAATTGTGGTAATTATTAGTTATTGTGCGGCAAAAAATAAGTTTCTTAAGAAAATTTTTTTTTTAATCTGTGATTTTCAAAGTATAACTGAGATAACATGCTATGACAAATTTATTTCACACATTGGTTTTTCTTATCTCTAAATACTCTAGAATAACATGTACTAATTTTTTGTTTCAAAAACGTAGATGTAATTGAAATATAACACAACGTTGATGTCACCGTTAATTACTTATTTATAACTTTTTATTTTTTTTTATTATATCTCAATATTCAAATGCTTAGAGTCCTGGTAACTAAGGGATTTAATATAAATAAATTATCAATAGATTTCTCCTAATGTATGTAGATACTAAAATTAAATAGGTTTTCAAGATTAGACAACTAAAATTTTTCCCATTTTGACTACCTACTGGCCCACTGTGCGTTCCCTCTATAGAAAAAAACCGCGGTGCATTTTGGTCTTTGTATTCACCGAAAATAAACAAATTATCAAAACATATTATCATGTCAGCAATAAAAAAAGTTGATAGCTATGAAACTAGTTTGGAAAATGATTCAAATACTATTGATATTGATCCATGTTTTTTTAAAAACATTTCAATCGCTACTCAACCAGTATTTCGAGAAATATCTAGTCAGTTTAACCAAATAGATGCTGAAGAAGTTGTACAAGAACAAATAAGCTCTTGGTCAAGATGTCTTTCCTTACTACCTAATATAAGCCAAGACAAAAATACACAAATATTTAATTATAGACGATAGTTCGACTGATTTCGGAGCTAGAGGTGCTTCAAAGCATAAAATCTCTGGGTATCAGCTATTTAAGGAGAACTTCGTTAAAAATTTAGTTGTAAAACCTAATGTCAAGATTGAAATAAATTCTTTTCTTGTTAGAGCTAACGTTTCAGCTTCAATGAAAAAAAATCAGTACCTTATTTATGTACATTTTTTTCAAAAAGAAGGAGATATTTTGTATGCTAAATGTAATTGTAAAGCTGGTATGGGAGGATGTTGCAAGCATGTTGCTGCAGTATTATTTCAGTTAAATGAATATAAGCAATTAAATTTAAACTCTGTACCATTCGATAAAACATGAACAGAAATGTTACAACAATGACATGTTCCTGCTGAAGGAAAAAATTCAGAACCAATTAAGCTTTCTAAAGTTTCCTTTGAAAAGAGTGATTTAGAAAAGGATTTAAACAACTCACGAAAGCGTCCTTTTGTATCAGGAAATAGAAACTTTTGTGCAACCCCAATTTTTGCACATAATCCAAGCGATGAAAAAATTAAAAAACTGTCTGATAGTTTATATAATCTAGGAAAAGGAATAGCGTTTGCAAATCTTTTAAAAGGAAACAATTATCATTCCACGTTTTACTATGAAACATCAATATCTGAATATCAGCTAAATGTAAAAGAACTCTATTTAAATTCTGATGTCATGTTTAATCTTGTTGATAACATAATTAATGGATTTGAAGTAGAATTCAGTTATTCATTTGAATTTGATGAAACTCAATTGATGTTTATTTCAAAATATTTAGTTCTATCAAAAAAGAAAATAAAGACTTTGGAAAGAGCTACTTTATCACAATCTACAAGTTTATGGCTTGAAGAACGAAAAAAACGTTTGACATCTTCAAACTTTGGTTTTGTTATTAATAGACAAAAAAGTATATTTCCTGCCTCTATTTTGAATAGAATTTTGAAAAACAATAAAAAAAGCTCTTGCAACAAAGCTTGTAATTGGGGTAAAATAAATGAAAACACCGCAATAAAAAAGTATGAAAATATAAAAAACGTATCAGTAACGAGATGTGGATTTATCATAAACCCAAAATGGCCTTGGCTCGGTACAAGCCCTGATGGAATTGTATTTGTAAATGAAAAAATAAGGGGTGTTGAAATCAAATGTCCTTATTCAAAAAAAGATTTAACTATAGCTGAAGCTTGCCTAGATAAAACATTTTTTCTTTCTGTTGTTGATGGTAAAACAATGCTTAAACAAAATCATGTTTATTTTTATCAATGTGTGTTTATAGGTGTTATAGCATTATTAGAGTCACAGAACTAGATTTTATAGTTTATACTGAAAAAGATGTTTTTATCGAGAGTATTAAATTTCTTAAAGAGCAATGGGAAAAAACTTCTTTACCAAAATTAACTAAATTTTACTTTGAGTTTATGCAAGAAAATATATTTGCAGTTTAGATTAACTGTTTTTCTATTTTTTACAAACATTTTATTTATCTGAAACAAAACTATCCAAGTTTTATTAATTTCTGGTGCCATAGACAATTTAAATGGTGTTTGTAAAATGTGATAATTTTTTATTCGCTGTATTGCTCTTTCTACATGAATACGAACAGCAGCAATTTTTCTAGTTTCATTCTCATCTTCTAGACTGAGTTGAGCTTTTCCATTTAGAAATGGTGGTATATTTAATGAAACGTTTTCTGGTAAATCATCAGCAATATCAAAACCTCTATCTGCCATTACACTGTCTCCTGGTTCAAGCAGGTTGTATATGCCACAATCTTTAGTAATTTGTTTGTCCAAAAAACGACCACAGTATAAATCAGAAACAAAAGTTATGGCTCCATTTGGTGCTATTCCAATTAATCCTTTTGCTGTATTTTTATGTTTATAATTAGAAAAAGTTGCAGACTGGCTTCGAAAAGATGTAGGCATTTCGATAAACAGTTCAGTGCAGTCTAAGATTACCCTTGTTGATTCATATTTTTCTTTAAAACATTTTGGCATTGTTTCTTTTACAGTTTGTTTTGTTGCCCAAATTGGTAGCATACGCATTTGAGAATGCAAAAAATCAGTCCATGTCACTATGATTCTACTAACATGACTTGAGGATATGTCAAAGCGCAGTGCCATGTCTTCAACCAAAAGGCCAAGTCGAAATCTTGTTAAAACTAAAAACAATTCAGACTCTGAACTCATTATGCGTCCTCTTCCCTTTTTATTGTAATTAAAGTCTTTTGTTTTTTCAATATTTGTATTTAACCCCCAATATATAAGTTTGCTTGCAGTAGGTTCTAAATATTCTAGTAAAACTTTAAATAGATTGTATGATTCAAAGCCAGTATAAAATTTAAAGTGGGCTTGATTATGTTTAAATCTGTCAACTATAAATTTTAATTGATTGATAGTGTGATTTTGGTTTATAATAATATTTTTCATTTCTTTCTTTTTAGTTTTTATAATGTTCAGTTTGTCCTTTAGGATAATAATTTCTTTTTTTAACTTTTCAGGCTCGGTTTCTTCAAATGAAAAATTAACATCATTTTTTTCGTTTTCAATTTCGTCTATTTTTCTTTTATATCCAATAGAACTATTTACTGTGATTCTTGGTTTTTTTATGTTGTCTTTAACTTGTTTTGACAGTAAAGATGGACAGTTGTTCATATAAGTCTTTTTTCCTCCTGTAAAGTGGACTGAACAAACCCGATGAGAAGTAGAAGGAACAAAGTTTTTCCTACTAATTAAAGATAGCCATTTTTTTCTCAAATTACTTTCTTTTGGGATGATGTAAAACGATAAGTTTTTGTTTTTGAGCGAATTATTGTTGCATAATGGAACACAACAAGTTATGCCACCGCGGTATTTTGTTGTCGTTGTTGACTCAACAGTAATATTTTCTTTAATAGAATGAGTTATTAGTTTATCACAAGATATTGTATCATTTGAAATCATTTTGAAGTCTTTTTAAATTAAATTACTTGACTGTTTATTTTAAAAAGCTTTAACACAGGTTTGTTTATTTTCGGTGAATACAAAGACCAAAATGCATTGCGGTTTTTTTCTATAGAGGGAACGGTCCATTGTGAAAAAACTATTGGCACATTTATATAATTGCGTTCAAAATGTTTTGGTATTTTTATTTGCGTCCGTTTTATGTAATTAATCTTTGATTGAATGAAAAATGCGACTTTAAAGACTTTTTAAAAAAAATATTTTTTAAAACATTTAAACTAGCGTTTTAAACATCTTGGTATTTTTATTGCGCTCTCACTCTTTTTTAAAGAGAGAAAAAAAAGTTTTTTTATAATTAAACTATCAATGAACAATAATTGAAAGATAAAACAGCTTTCAAACAAAGTTTTTTTGAAGTTATTCTTTAAAATAAAAATGTATCATTATATCTAAATTATTTTTAATAATATAACAATGGAATGTTTACTAGTATGTTTTATGTATTATAGAGCTTATAACAAAACTTTATTTGTATATTAAAACTTCATTATATTATATAAAGAAGGTGCTTTTAACAAGCGTTTTAACAAAATTAAATAAAAAAAGTTTATTATTTAACCCTTTAGCGCCCACCAGGGCTTAAAATTTTCAAAAAATTCCAAAAACTTCAAAAAGCAATTGTTTTTTGATCTAGATTATGAATTAAAAAATAAAATTTTAAAATTTCACTAGCAAACCCAATTATGTCATTGTAGCATATCTGCTACAATGGGAATACGAGGAAAAAAATAACAAAAGTTTTCTTAAAAAAAAGATTTTGTATTTAAGTATATAAAGAAATAAAGAAATTTGAAAATTGAAACTTTGCTATTGATTTCATTTTACAAATTCTGTTCTTATTAAATAAAACACAATATATCTTATAAGACAGTTAACAACCATTTATACTATAAATATAAACAAATTTTAAATGCCATTAATGGTAGTCATGATAACAATTTCTGTCCTTATTTAAGCATAACCAAACATTGCACTTTTTGCAACGAATATAAGAAAAACCAGTTTTGCATTTCTTACACCGCTGCCGTTTGTCACTATAAGTTGGTAAGTGGTCAAATCCATCCAGACGGATATCTTTTGTAGGATTACTCTGAACAGCAGCAGCTCTTTTGGTTGGTATAGGTATTGCATCAAGAGATGCTCTTCCAGCTTTTCTTTTTACAACAGTTACCAAGCTAGAAGCTACTGCAGCTTGAAAATTTTTTAGAGGCATGAATTTCTTACTGGGGCAAATAATTTTTAAGTCCCGACGATACAAAAACCAGGCATTTGATAATGCAATAAGAAGGGTATGTGCCCATACATATATATACCATCTATGGCATTTTAAATTTGGTTTGTAGAATGAGCACATCATATCCAGTTCGTCAACTCCACCCATATTTTTATTATAAAACTGGACTATATATGGTTGTTTTACCATAATATGTTTGCAGGTTTTTCTATCATAACGCCTTACTGAGTTGATTGGTTCAATACTAGCAAAAGACGAAATTAAAGTAACTACCTTGTTATCTATCCAAGAGACAGCTATGTTATTAGATTTGATGTCAGTACGATAGTCAAACGATCCACGCCCTTGATTTTTTAATTCTTTTTCAGAAGTGAATGGGCATTTGTTAAGGCGCTTAAGGCGAGCTGTTCCAAAATACCATATTCTACGCTTTTTTAGCTCATCTAGCAAAGGCAATGAAGAAAAGTAATTGTCAGCAAATATTTTAAAATTATGATTTTCTGGCAAAGTTGAGATCATTTTAATTACAACAGATGCCCCGACACCATGAGGAGAAACTTCATCTTTCTTTTTTATTTCTTTTCCTTGATATAAATCAAAGTCATACAAATACCCACTGACACCACATCTAGCCCAAAGTTTGAACCCCCATTTATTGGGTTTTTTTGGAAGGTATTGCTTCAAAAATGACCTTCCTTTGAAGGGAACCATTATCTCATCAACTGATTGATTTTCCTCAGGAGAAACTTTTAAGAAATTTTCTCGCAGTTTTTCCAACCAAGGTCTTAATTTCCAAGCCCGATCATTTTTCTTTACTTCATCTGTTACGTTTAGATTGTCAACAAAGTGTAAATAGCGGAGGATAGAAAGAAATCTATTCCTTGATAATATTGAACTTACTCCATCATAATTCATAAAGGTTTCCCAATAAGATCTCACAGATGGTAGTTTTACAAGACCCATACGAAAAAAAACACCAATAAAAGACTCTATTTCATTCGATGTGACAGAAATATTTGTACCTGATGACTGGCAACTATATAAACTAGATTGTTCAGCAATAATGTCTATAAGATTGTCATCAACAAACATTTTAAAATATTCGTATGGAGTAGTAGTTTCATCCGGAATAGGTTCAATAGGTACCTCTTGAAAAGCAATATCACCAATCAAATCATTATCTAGTGTAACCTTTTTCCAAAGTGGTAAACTTGCTTTTTTTTGTTTTTTGTTGTTGACTATTTTGGATTTTTTTGGGAGTGGGGCTGAAGAGTTGGAATAGAGCATATCATCACGTGTACTACTTTCCTGGGTAAGAGACTCCGATATTGGAAAAATAATGTTGTCATTGTTGTCATCATGCACAACCTTAGTATTGCTTACAACTGCAGTTGAAACATCAGATTCAAATTCAGAGTCTGACTCACTAAGATCCTCAAAATCACTTTCACCATCAAGAATAAATGCGAGAGCATCTTCAATATTTAATTTTTTATTTTTATTCATCTAAAGAAGAACAATATATGTGCATATATATATATATACATATACATATATATATGTATATGTATATGTATATATATATATATATATATATATATATATATATATATATATATATATATATATATATATATATATATATATATATATATATATATATATATATATATATATTGGTAACAATGTATACTTAAAAAGTCCATAGTTGCATATATGATACATATAAATTCAAATAGCATTTTGTGGTAGTTTCAAAAAGAGAAAACTCTCTTAAATACTTCTAAAACTTACATGTATTATTAATTTACAATAAAATAAACAAATAAGCTTCAATATTCATAAAAAAAAAGGTAAAAACTTACTTTGAAAATACCTTGCCTGACAACAATCACCCGATTTTTAAAAAGACGATTTTGATGTGTTTTTATGCCTTGATTATCCAATTATATTAACCTTGCTAAATCGGACCAACAAAAATATGTTGTAAATATGCTACAAAAGGTGTTTTTGAGATCACTGTGTTGACAGGGTGGTCATAAAAGGTTTCTGAAGTTATGTAGCAGATCTGCTACACGGGGCGCTAAAGGGTTAATTAAAAGTGTTTGATAAATAAACTTTTAACATAAGAAATTTTTATAGTTTAATTTTGTAAAAATGTTTGCTAATTAACAGCAGTTATGACTTCAAAACTTTCATTTATTCTTTATAAAAAACGAAAACTGGCGTTCTAGTTTAAACGGAACGGCGTAAGTTAATAGAAAAGAAGAAAAATAAACTTCAATAATAAGACTTTAAAAATATTGCTTTACTGATGCATATGATTAAAAAGTAATTATCAAAAGCTGTTTCATTGATAAAAATTAATATTTCGTTGATAAAAAGTAATAGTCTTTCGAAAACAAAATAACAAATTTATCTTTAGTGGCAAAAATGTTACTAAATGTAGAAATGCAAACTGCGGCAAAAAAATAAATTTGAATAATGAGTAACATAAATTTAAGTAATAAGTTTAAAAATGAACCAGTTTTAATAGTCGCCCGGCCGGGCGATTCAATTGCATCAAAACATTATTTCCAGTAGCCCTTCGAAAGATTTGAGTGGCATTTGCCATCGGGTGACCGCAAGTGTACACCACTGATGTATAAGTGTTGTGTGCATGTATATGCGTATGTATTTGTATAATATACAATATACTTACATAATGTAAGTATGTGTATGGATGTATGTGTGTTTATGTGTATATATATAAGCGTATGTGTGGCATATATGTATGTATGCATGCATGTATGTATGTATGTATGTATGTATGTATGTATGTATGTATGTATGTATGTATGTATGTATGTATGTATGTATGTATGTATGTATGTATGTATGTATGTATGTATGTATGTATGTATGTATGTATGTATGTATGTATGTATGTATGTATGTATGTATGTATGTATGTATGTATGTATGTAGGGTAGATTAGGGTAATATGAGCACCTTGGTTAAATGAGCATACTTAAAGATTTATTAGGTGTAAGCAGTAAAGTTAAAGTTGCTATGTATTTTTTGAATCGACTTTATGTGGTGATTACAGGAATCAGTACAATTAGCGTAAATCTATATGCAGTAATTAGCGGGTATCATCTAATTAAAACGCTGTTAAATTTTTTGCGTTTTTAAAATATTATCATCACGCATGAATGCATCTGTGGCGCGAAATTTTGGTGCTAAAATAATGAAATTAATTTTTTCATTAAGAAAAATTTGTTAACTAAAAATCCAATCCTTTTTGGCTTGAAAAACAATGCATAGAAATATTTTGTTTTGACTTTATTTAAAGATGCCATTTTTGTGTAATATGAGCATGCTCAAATTACCCAGTGATTTTCATTGAAATTACCTAGTTTAAAGTCCTAAAAAAGTAGTGGTTTTAATTGGTTTTTTGAATAAAAATAAAATATAGTAAAACTTTTTAATATTTTAACAATACTAAATATTTTTCTGTAATTTAAATCCAAAAAAATTGAATTTTTATCGTTCAAAGGTTTGAGTTGATAAAATTGAAAAAAAACGAACTAATTTTTTTTCTTGCGGAAAACATAGTAGTATTGTTTTAGTATTGGCTTAAAATTTGATTTTTTAATGATAAGTTTTGTTAATAACGAATCATTATATTCCAAAAAATAGTTCTAATTGTCAGGTTGGTATTTTTTTTACAAAATTAATGTTTTTTTGTGAGCTAATTTAAAGTGCTCATATTACCAAGTGGTCTGGGTAATATGAGCATTTTTGTAACTTTTTTAAAACCTGTGTTTTTAAGAAAAAATTTCGGGTGCCCAAATATCTAAGTAGATCATGAGAAGGGATCACTAAATATTGTTTATTCGCAAAAATTTTGGATCCAGCTTAATTATTTTTGAAATTATTCCAATTTTTGCTTAAGGTGCTCATAATACCCTAATCTACCCTATGTATGTATGTATGTATGTATGTATGTATGTATGTATGTATGTATGTATGTATGTATGTATGTATGTATGTATGTATGTATGTATGTATGTATGTATGTATGTATGTATGTATGTATGTATGTATGTATGTATGTATGTATGTATTTATGTATGTATGTATGTGTGCGTGTAAAAGTATAGATATATTTAAATATACCTTTGTTATTATAATCATTGTTATTATTGCTATTACCTTTATTACTATTAATATCAGGGCCGGCCTTACGAATTGCGGGGCTTAATTTAACGAATGCTTGCGGGGCCCACCCGATTTTTTTTTTTACAATAACTACTATTAATAAAATTATTGAAACACATTTATTATACAAAAAAACATAACTCCACAAACGAATCAATAAACAATAATAAAAATATTACAATGAATTTAAACAAAACAGTTCTTGTTATTGTCATAATAAACAAATAATCTATAAGTCAAAGTAGATCTTTCTTGCTTTTTTGCTTGCGAAATCTTTTAGAATTTTTTCATAATTAATTTCTCTACTTATAGGAGATTCAATTGATATTAGTGCCAAATTGTTTAGTCGTTCTTGGTTAATTACTGACCTAAGGTAGGTTTTAATTAATTTTAGTTTTGAAAAACTTCTTTCACCGGAAGCGACTGTAACTGGAATTGTCATCAGTATTTTTAGGGCTATGAACAAATTTGGAAATGCAGTCGACCTATCATTACAAGCCAAATATTTAGAGTACTTTGGGTTTTTGTTGTTGAACGGGCAGTATTGGCTTAATTGCCTCCATTTCTTCGGAAAGCATGAACCCTTCTATATCTTTTGTAATGTCTGTCAAAGCAATTTCTAGGTCGGCTGAATGTTTTCTGAGATCTTCTTTAGACATATTTTGAAAATTATATAGAAATCCAAAAAGTTTATGGTGTTCTTTCAGCTGCATAAACCGTGGTTGAAGAGATTGCAATGCTTTGTCTACAACTTGATTGAAAAAATTTACCCGGAATTCTGTCTTGGGGTCTAAAATTGGTTCGTCAGAAGATTCATAAAGAAACATTTTCTTGTAACAGCGCTTCTGTTGAAATATGGGTTCAACGTCTAACTCATTTGCAAGCTCTTTGGCATCAATCAATGCTGCTAAAAAACCTGTCTCTCGGTATGTCTTCAACCAATCAAATAATTTTTCAAAAGATGTCAGCCTCGCGGCAATGTCTATGATATTGCTTTGAAGTTCCTTGCTAGTAAAATTTACTTGAAACAGTAAAGAGTGCCAAAAACATAGTGCAACCAGAAACCTATAATTTGTCATTTGGCTTACTAATGGATTCAGCCTCACTTTTCCCTTGAGCATCATTTGTGCTTTTTGCTAGTTCTTCTAAAGCATCACACACTTCTGCGGCTTGAAATCGTACAGCTTTAACACTTTCCATTCTACATTCCCATCTTGTTTCTGATAATGGTTTAACAGACAGGCATTTCACATGCTTTTTAAAAACAGTCCATCTTTTTGTAGATGAAGCAAAAAGGGTGTAAATACGCTGCAGGGTTCCAAAAAATGTCATGGCATCTGAACACGTTTTAGCCATATCTCCTAGAACAAGATTATAATTATGGCACACACAAGGAGTATAGAAAGCTCGTGAATTTCTTTCCAAAAGTCGTGCTTGCACTCCAGAATTGTGCCCTTTCATATTAGCTCCATTGTCATACCCTTGTCCTCTGATGTTTTCAACATCTAGTCCTAGCATTTCAATTTCTTTCACAAGAGTGTTAAATAAATTTTCACCAGTGCTGCTCTCAACTATAATAAACTTTATAAAATGTTCATAAATTCCTGCTGGGACATCTGAGTGTGTGCCATCAGCGACATATCTTAGCACCATTGACATCTGTTCCTGATGGCTGATATCAGGAGTGCAGTCAAGAATCACTGCAAAATACTTTGCCGACTTAATTCTAGCAATAATTTCCTGTAGAACAGCTAGGCCTATAGTATCAATAATTTCATCTTGTATGGTCTTGCCTAAATAATGATCATGAATGTCTTTGTTAATAATTTTCTGTATATGATCTTGCATAACTGGATCAAATTTTCCTAGCAATTCAATGACGCCTAGAAAATTGCCATTATGTGGATTTCCAATTTGTTCTTCAGACCCACGAAATGCCAAGTTCCTTTCTGCCAAAAACTGTACAGAAGCAACAAGTCGCTCAAAGACTTGATTCCAGCGTTTTGTTTCCTGTCTTATTAATTTTTCATTTAATGTATCAACAGTTAATCCAGTAGATAACCTTTGCTGCAGTTCATAGCAATTAAGTGTACATTGCAAATGTTTTTTTTTGATTTTTCATGATCCTCTAATCTTGTATGAATATTTGACCAGCTGTCAAATCCAGAAGTAGCAAGTGCAGAATCAGAATTTGTGTCAAAAAGTTTGCAATAGTAACAGTAAACTTTATCAAATGATTCAGAATATATTAGCCATGGTCGTTCTATAACTTCCCCATTTTTAAATTTTCTTTTACAATGAAATTTCGAAAAATGTAACCCTTTTTCATTTTGCGGAAAATTTTCTACAGTGATCTTAGGGGGTCCTTTGTTCACTAAATAATCTCTGACATTTTGATTTATTTTATTTGGCCATGTAGCAGGGTCATCTTTTATCTTTAAAATATCACATAGTGCTGGGTTTGAATTTTCTTCTCTTGATTCTGAAATATCCTCATTATCCTTGTGTGTGTTAACAGATATATTTATACATAATTCAGATGTATTTTGTTGAGCATTACATCAAGAAAGAAAACTACTACTAGCTTCTGATGTAATTTCTTTAGAAATATTTGTTTCAATGTCGT
Organism: Hydra vulgaris; assembly: GCF_038396675.1. NCBI lineage: Eukaryota > Metazoa > Cnidaria > Hydrozoa > Anthoathecata > Hydridae > Hydra > Hydra vulgaris. Next base: position 38,718,980 of record NC_088920.1, read on the forward strand.
CTGACTCGACTTGTTTGTCTGATTTTTCAGTTTCAAACAGATCTACTGATTTACTCAAATATTTATCTAAAGCACCTTTTTCTTTTTCTGCTTCAGTTTTCTTTACCTTAGCTAAGGTTCTCTTCATGTTACCACTTAGATATTTTCTACCGACGTCCCTTTGTCTTTTACTCATATTTTGGCTTGTGTTCTTCAAAACTAAAAACTTATCTCTTTTTTTACTACTAAATTGCACAATAAAATAAAATAGTTTGATTAAACTAAATTAAATAAAAAATCCCCCTTACAAAATTAAAAGTAAAATTAACAAAACTAATATAAACATTTTCCCTTCAATTAGCTAAAACAATATAGAGATAAAATATAATAAAACATATTGATAAAGAGATAATAAATAAATAAATCCATTAGAATTATAGTAAGATTAAAACATAAAAACAGCTTTTTTTATTTGAAGCATGAAAACAAACTTAAAAGTTCTTTTGTTTTTAGTTAATATAATGTTTACTGAAGTATTGAACTATATAGACTATGTGATTCTAGATACTATAATATAGTATCTAGTCTAGATAAATAAATCTTAAGTATCTAAACAACTCAACAAATTAAAACATAAATAAAAATAAATCTTAAGTATCTAAACAACTCAACAAATTAAAACATAAATAAAAATGTAAGCAATTGATTTCTGCAAATATCTTAATATAAATAAACAAACATTTAATATTAAGATTATTTATTAGACTTGAAAAAAAGTACTCTTAAAATTATCCAATAAAATTTATGTCTTAAATATAAAATATTTACTGAAAAGCGAGAAAAGTTTGCGTTAAACAAAAGTAAATAAAACTAATATGCTATAATTATTTTACATTTTGTTTACTATTAGTTTTATTTACTTTTGTTTAACGCAAACTTTTCAGCTTAATCTTTAACAGCTTAATCTTTAACAATATAAAAGCTGCCGCCATGTTCATTGCTTGCCTCGTGAATTTTCGGAAATAAGTACTTCTGGAACTTTCGAAAGAGATTGGAAACTAATATATTTTATACCATATACCGCAATAACTAAGATAAACTAAAAATAACAATAGACGTTACCATGCGCATTAAACGTTCAACGTTAACTGTACTAATTATATTAAGATTGATAGAAATTTACAAAAAAAAATTACTGCCATTTATAATGATATGCTATAAATTGCGGGGCCCCTACCAAGCGCGGGGCCCTATTTGGAGCAATCGGTCAAATCGGCCTAAGACCGGCCCTGATTAATATCATTATTTTTATTACTATTAATATCATTATTTTTATTGATACCATTATTTTTATTGTTATTAATACCATTGTTATTATTAATGTTATTATTATTGTTAACGTTATGATTTTTAGAGTTGTTATTATTTTATTCTTACGTTATTATTCATTATTATTAGGTGTTTACGCATAATTAGTAATTATATTATTTGAAAACATCCTTGAGTTGTAAAATCATGTAATTCAGAATATATTGATTAATTGATTGATATAAATAAAATAAATAGTAGTAATTTATTATTTATTATTATTAGTAGGTTAATAATCAATAATAACAATTATAATAATCATATTATTGTAGTAGTATTATTATAATGATAATATTAATTATTATAATAATAATAGTTATTATTTGCTCTACAATATTTTTTTTGCATTTATTTTGAAATTAATAAGATCTTCACATTTCAGGTAAAAGTGATATCTACATATGTGATTCGGTTAAAGAAGCCAATCAGTGTCTTCTTGTGATATACACTTTGCAATAATCAGTTATTCAAATTTATGGAGTTTTTTGTCTCTACTGTGTTTACAGCTTATGGCTATATCTATACAGTTTAAATAATAAACAGTTCATACAGCGTTGCCACCGAATAAGGGATTTTAGAAAAAGTCAAGGAAATTTCAATATAATCAGGGAAAATCTAGGGAAAAGCTTGATTTCGTTTAAAATCAGGGAAAGTCAGGGAATTTTTTAATTCTGTATTAATATTCTTTTTTTAGGTTACTATTTTAAAAATCATATCGCTCAAAAGATTTTTCGAATATATTTATATTTAATCATTATGAAAAAAATTTAAGTTTTATTCTAAAAAAAAATTTAGTTTATTAGTTTTGGTGTTTAGCATTGTTTACACTTTTAATGGTTCTTTTCAAAATTTTCAAATGGATCTAAATATTTGGTTTTGGAACAGCAATCTAAATCATGCTGAATACAAATATTTTGACTCTAATTTTGGGCCACCCAAAAAATTTACTCGAGTACAACCACATCTTTCGCAACAATCAATTGCATAAATTTGACAAAACTGTGTGTGGATGGCCCAAAAGTAAACTGGTTACCTCTTGATCTTATTAAAAAGCAGTGTGAGCAACAAGAATTTCCTAAACTTCTTAAAGCTAAAATTTGCAGCCTCATGTAATCCAAGGTGTTTTTAAAACTTTTTTTTAATCAGGGAGGTCAATGAAAGCTTTGAATGACAGACTAAACTGTGTATTGATGAAATAAAAGTAAACTGTTAATCTTTTCATCTTATTAAAAAGCAGTTGAGCAACTCTTAGACAGACACCCTAATGATTCCATTTCTCTTTAAAGATTTGTTTTCAACTGCCTAAAGCTTAATGAGATCAAGGTTCGAAACGAGCTCTGGACAAATTTTCGCGTCACGGTAAGGAAGGAGGCGTGAACTTTCTGGTTAAATGCACTTCCGTAGTGCTCTGTGACAAGACCGTTAGGACTTCTTGGGGCACCTAAAATTAAAAAAAAAAAAAAAAAAAAGTTTAATAATATATAAATACATTTTTGAATAACATTTGTTTCATTTTTTAGATATATTTTCACACAAGCACAAAGTGTTATGGGAAACATCCCCAGAATTTTTTAATACGCCTTATGTTGTTTTGTCATGTTCTTCAATTTCACTTAAAATTCTATAAATTTAATAGAACAAAAGTTGATGTTTATGTTTATACTACTACTACTACTACTACTACTACTACTACTACTACTACTACTACTACTACTACTACTACTACTACTACTACTACTACTACTACTACTACTACTACTACTACTACTACTACTACTACTACTACTACTACTATTACTACTACTACTACTACTACTACTACTACTACTACTACTACTACTACTACTACTACTACTACTACTACTACTACTACTATAACCATTGCGGGCGAGCCCTAGTGTTACGACTTTTAAAGTAGAGACAAGAGAGGCGTAAATTCAGTATTTTGAACCAATATTTTTTAAAAAGTTGCAAAATAATTTCAATTTTTGTTTTAAACTGTTTTTTTTGAAGAATTATTTGTTGCACATGTAAAATTAACTGGTTCTTCAACTATTTTTATTACTAGCGTAACATGAGGGCTAAACATAATTCCCCTCGCTATGGTAAAACTTCGCTAAAAAACAACGATTGTTCTTGAAAACCAACTAAAATCCCCCCATAAATACCATATTTCCACCACTTTTTTTAATTTAGTTTTCTATATAATTTTTGCTACTTGTAATTTTTATTTCGGCGCATAGTCTTGAGTGAAGTTACTCAAATGTGTAAGATCGGTTTGGTTTTGATGAAAACTTTTCAATCGAAAAAGTATTATAGCAGAAGTTGATGCTCTCTTTGTTTCGTCATTTTCATGCACTAGTAGATAAATGTTTTTATGAAGTTTTTAATTTCTACTATTATTCTTATTAATTTAAGTAAAGTTTTTAATTTTAATTAAATTTATGACAATATATTTATCGATATAAATTTCTTGATTTAAGTAGCATAAGGGCGCACTTTTTAAAAAAATTTGCTATTAAAAAACGTTATTTTTTTATGTTTCTCGGTTTAAATGGTTATCGATGAATATTAGGCAAACATATTTATTTCTAATGAACATATTTTGAATTAAAATATTTTAAGATTTTATTTGAAATTCATTATTATTTTGAGTTAAAAAAAGGTAACATGCGGGCTCACTTTAAAATTTTTTTTTTTTTAAACATCTTCGCTTCCAACAGGGCTGCAAGTAACCACTAATTAAAGTTGGAAGTTACTGGAAGAGAAAAGATGAAGATTGTAGAGCAAGATAACGATTGACGGACGACTTAAAGGATTTCAAATTATATGAATCAGGAAAGCAAGATGAAGGAAGCAAATTCCAAAAAGCGTTTTTGGAGCACTTAGGAACATTCACAGAAAAAGGATGACACTTAATTGAATGACGAATAACACTAGAATGAAATTTAGTAGATGGCACAAATGACACTAGCTCTTAAGAGCAGTGCCCATTATTGTATTTGTAGAAAAGAGAAAGAGAAGCAACATTACGACGATGCGATTGATGGTAAGAGGTTGGCTGCAAGAGCAAGTCCAACTATATTTATAATGCGTTTTTGTACCTTGTCTAAAAGAGAAAGGGTATCGTTAGAAGATCCGCCCCAGATATAGCAACAGTATTCCATACAAGGCCGGATTTGAGATTTATAGAAAATAGAATCCGAAGTAAGAAAGTATCGAGCTTGATAAAGAGATGCAACCTTCGCAGATGCTAATTTTGCAACTGATTTGATATATGGTTTCCAAGAAAGATTGGAAGTAAGAGTTAATCCTAAAAGATGAAGAGTAGATGATTCATCGAGTACATCACCGTTCACAAAGTGTTATGGGAAACATCCCCAGAATTTTTTAATACGCCTTATGTCGTTTTGTCATCAAAAAGGTAGCAATCATAGCATTGATTGGAATTCTAATGCTAAGCAAAAGTATATTGATGCAAAAGAAAATCAAAAAGTAACAATTAAATAGTCTTATTTGTTATTGTAACAAATGTTCTTCAATTTCACTTAAAATTCTATAAATTTAATAGAACAAAAGTTGATGTTTATGTTTATTATACTACTACTACTACTACTACTACTACTACTACTACTACTACTACTACTACTACTACTACTACTACTACTACTACTACTACTACTACTACTACTACTACTAGTACTACTACTACTACTAGTACTACTACTAGTACTACTACTACTACTACTACTACTACTACTACTACTACTACTACTACTACTACTACTACTACTACTACTACTACTACTACTACTACTACTACTACTACTACTGGGTACTAATGGGTCAAGTAACATCCATCTGGTTCAGAAGTAACACTTGAGCTTTCTTGCTTTTCTATTCTTTGACAAAACGTTTTAATAATTGAATCTTCAATCAAAATTGGAGTACGACCTTTTCTTCCATCTACAAATATATCTTTGATAGGAACTTCAATAACTAGTTTTTTTGACGAAACTCTAGTTTTAACTATGACCTATTTGGTAGCCTGATTATTCACCAACCTTATCTTTTTAAGATCTGAGCCATAATAAATCAAGTTGTGGCATCTTAATAGCTTTAAATTCAAATGCATAAATTGTGAACTCCTGCAGAACAATTTTTAATCTCCCTACTCGGAGAATTTTCATCTGTACAAAGTAAAATGTTACACCTACATTTTGTTGTATCTAACAATTTGTACAGTTTACCTTTACACAATTTGATAACTTTTTCTTTTGTTTCTTTTCAATTAGTAATGTCTCTAAACTTATTCTAGGCTGTTAAAGTTTTATCTGCTTTATTTGAGGTATGGCAACAGGTATTAAACAAAGCATCGGGTTGGGACCATTGTTTTAATACCAAGTCTGCAAATACCACCGAAATTTCTTTTACAGGTAGATAACATTTTGGAAAAGTTATTTACTATTTTAAAATAGTTTATGTATGGTTTTACATTTTTAAAATATAAAAGTAGCTTAGATATAAAAATGAGGACCTTACCCTATTAATAAAATTTTCCATAACTAAAAATAGAGAAATAATTTCAAAAGAAGCGTATTTTCATAGAGATATTAGAAAACAAATATTTTTCCTTAAAATTTATTAACAAGAAAATTATGTGAAAAAACGCTAAAGAGTCTTAAAAAAGTTTTAACAGATTGGTTTTTCAGCAATAATACAAAAGTACTTATTTTTATTAAAAAAGTATAACATTTTTAAAATCTCTATGAAAATACGCTTCTTTTGAGACCCAGATTGACATACTTTTGAATAACTTTTTTTCCGACAATATTAGGGACTTTACCCCAAATACTAAAGATTTGAACCTTAATATCTTTCCAACTTAACGTGATGGTAAAAAATGAGTTGCATATTTAATTTGTATTAAAAAATCACCTAGTTAACAAGATTTCCACAAAAACTTTTATTTGTTTATCAGTGAAATCCGGAAATTTGTTTGGGTAAAATATCCGGAAAATATTTTCCCTTATATTCATTCCAATAATGATTTTAGTGGAGTCTTTTTTAATTTTTTTTAAACTTTTATGTATACAAAATGTTTGGATATCCGGAAAAACTAAAATTTGAAAAAATATCCGGAATTGCGGAAATATCTGGAAAAGGATAAGCCCTGTAATCTAAATCAGTCGTAAATAAAAAATCACATAAATCTACGGACTAAACAAATTTACTAACGGTCGATTCATAAAACTACCATTTTTCAAGCAAACAAAAAAGATATTTTAAAATTCCAATTGCAAAATTAAAAACTGAAATATTCTTTACTACAATATTAAATAAGCATTATTTTACATTTCTCAAAAACCTTTAAACTTTTTGATTATGTTTTATACAAATTGTAATAAGAATAAAAAAACATTTCTGAGATCTTAACAATTAAGAGTAAAAAACATCATAGTCAAATTAACTTAGATAACCATTTTAAACTAACCGCACAAAGGTAATAAAGCAACATTCAATTAGATATCGGTAACAATATTTAATTGCATAAAATATGGAACTAGCCACCTGAAAAAACGGAATATTTAATTACATATAATATGTAACAATTAGCCACCTGGAAAAAATATTTAATAAGTGCCAGCATAAATTAGCTGTAAGAAGTACTTTGCAAAAAAGAATGTAAACCGAAAAAATAATATATATTGTGTAACAATATCCTGCGTGCAAAATCTAGTAGCAATTAGTTTAGAGTTTATAACTTTTGAAGTCTTTTTTTCTTTAGGCTAAACCTTCAGTAATTTAAATTCGTTAAAGTTTGTAAAAAACAGGTTTAACACCACAGTCGATAAATTAATCAACTTTTACAGCACCATAAATTTTGTGAACGAAGTAAAAGCATGCCACAAATCCAATGGTTCCTAATAAATTAAGATATAAAATATTTAAAACTGTAGAATAATACATAAAGTAATAACAATTTAATAAAATATATATAAAGCACATTTATATGATCATATATAAAACAATGTAAAAATAACAAGCTATAAAATTAATCTTGATCATATATAAAACAATGTAAAAATAACAAGCTATAAAATTAATCTTGATCATATATAAAACAATATAAAAATAACAAGCTATAAAATTAATCTTGATCATATATAAAACAATGTAAAAATAACAAGCTATAAAATTAATCTTGATCATATATGAAACAATGTAAAAATAACAAGCTATAAAATCCTTGATCATATATAAAACAATGTAAAAATAACAAGCTATAAAATTAATCTTGATCATATATAAAACAATATAAAAATAACAAGCAAATAAAATTCTTGATCATTAATAACAAATAACTAGAGTTTTTGACTTTAAATTTTTTTTTTTTTTTTTTTAAACCAGCTAAACAGAGTTTGATTTAAGTATAAATTAATCATATATATATTTACTAGATGTTTAACTTGCATGAATTTTATTAAACAAAAAGTGAAGCCGCTTTTTTTGTTTACCATTTCCACCATTTGTAAAAAGGGCAAACATTTCTACTTAGAGCAAAAGCTGCCTCACTTTTCGGATCAAAATTGACATCTAATGTATATAATATACCATTGGTATAAACTTTACTAGAATACCTCTGTCTCTGCTTGATCTTTTTTTTAAAAGCAATTTTTGTAGTTTGAGTGCAGGACTTTAATAAGTTTAGATTTTTATTTTTTGCCATTCCCAAATAAATGAATTGAGACTTTAATGAGGTTTTTTTATTTTCATAAATGATGTAATAATTAATGCAAGATTGTAAAAATGATAGTATGATACAATGATATCATGCTTACAATGACTTTTAAAGATATCTAATTAAATCCATACTTTTGATATATATTATATAATTAATATTCTGTTTAATGATATTTTCTAAAAGTATTTAAAAATATTAAATAAAAATAAACTTACCAGTGAGAAGTGAAAAGAGTAATACCATTATTGTTGTGTATCCAAAATATAAAAAAATGCTTGTGTTACCAGAGATAGAAAGCTTTGTCATAAAATAATGCACAGAATACGTAAATAAATAAACTCCTGTGAAAGCACTGGTCAAAAACGAACGCCACCACCAATGATAATCCTGCATAAATTTAATTTACTTTCAGATATTTCATAACATACAAAATGCTTGATAACATATAACTATAGAATTTTAGAACATATAACTACGTTCAGTATATATAACTATTCTATGAGGATTTTAAAACATATAAAGTTTTTATATATGTAACAGGATTTTAGAAAATTTGATTATATATTATTATAAATTTAGATATATTGAAAATGTGAAAGTAGAATAGATAGGATATTAAAACATTCTAAGATAGTAATTTAAATTAATAAAATTTGCCTTAACTATAATTAATTATACTTGTTTTCTCATCAGAGCATTAGAGTAAAAATTTTGATAACAAAAAGATTTTTTTTTTAATTAGATTTAAAGTTAAAATTCTCCCTAAGTACGCAATGTAAAATGCAGTATTTTTTATTAATTTATATATATATATATATATATATATATATTTATATATATATATAAATATATATATATATAAATATATATATATATATAAATATATATATGTGTGTGTGTGTATATGTGTGTGTATATATATATATATATATATATATATATATATATATATATATATATATATATATATGTATATATATATATGTATATATGTAGATATATATATATACACACACACACACACACACATATATATAAAGAGATTTTACACATATATATATATATATAAAGAGAGTTTGTTACTATTAACTTCATTTATTTAAATATAAGTATATGCTCAAAAAATTCAAGTCATAAAGTTTCAGAACAAAAAACATGCCATACAAAATTTCAGTATGAAAATTCAATAATAGTTTACCAAGTATAAATATTATTTTGCTTTCATTTACCTCTTCCACACTCACTGCAAACAAGGCTGTTTACCTCTTATGTAACATGTTAAAAATATTATTGATATTATACAATCACTGACATTTATAAAGGCAATAGGATACGGAGAGGAATAGAGAGGAAATTAATGAAGAGTAAGCCCCAACACATTAGGAATTTATTACTGGTATTAATGTGAAACATTTCCCAAGATAACTAATAGAATCTTAAAAAACACACAAAACAACAAAATGTATTTTAAACAAACAACTTAATTCACTTACTTCAGCACAAAGATGAAAATAGCATAATAGCACAGTGGTTTCAGAGCATGTAATTAAGAGTATGATGTAAACCAAAAACAAAAAGCCAAACATGTAATAAATTTGATGAGACCTAAAACATAAAATAAGAAAAAAAAGGAAAAACTTTTTTTGTTAACTATAAATGCTAAATATTAACAAATATAAAATATATAATATCCTTATATATATATATAAAAAAAAGAAATATTAACTTAAAATTTATAACAGTTAAAACTAAACTAACCACAAACTGTTGAGGATGAAGAAAAGTTGAATAAAGATACATCCAAAGGGAAGAATTCCTCCCATTACAATGCATGGAAAAGATCTAGTGTATATACTCTAAAAAGTAAAACGTAATTATATTATATTTAAATTTGTTTTTTTACACTTAAAAACTTTTGCTCTATAAATTTATTCTCGATTCAAATCTATAATTTCCAATAATTTCCAGTAAACTTTATTTTTCACCATAAATGCTTTCAAGCAGCAAAATGCTAAAAATTGAGAAAATACTTTGATTTTATAACCAAAGCACAAAAAGAATTCAATTTTATTGAAAGAACAAAAAAAAATTTAAATTTTTGTTCAACTGATCAGATAAAAACAATTGCATATTGCATAGACAAAGGCAACAAACAAATCATTCAAAAAGCTTCAGAAATGAGTAGATGAAGCAAGTAGATGATTTGTGAGTGTATTGTTGATCACTTTCATGAAGTAGCCCCTAAATGAAACCCTTCATCATGTTTTTATAATGCTATCTTTGATAATAACGTTCAAAGTCCAATATATCTAGATGAGAAAGTTTGTCTTACTTTTCTAAGCTCTCAAGTTCTCCTTGAATTTATTAAAATGAGCATCAGAGATATGACATTCTGCATCCCATTTAGGCAAAACTCTTTGTGAAAATCTGAACCAACTCCATATAGTTTTCAGTTTTTTGACATTCTGCATCCCATTTAGGCAAAACTCTTTGTGAAAATCTGAACCAACTCCATATAGTTTTCAGTTTTTTGACAATCCAAGGTGCCATAAACAACTGCAACAAAACTGTTCCAAGCTCCTATCTCTGTCATTTTCAGGAGCTTAGCAAACAAGCCACATTCTTTGATCTTCTTAATCTGTGGTTCGATGAAGATACCAGCTCTAACCTTAGCATTGGACTATTCTTTATAAAACATCCAGAAAAAAAACATAATTATTTTTAAAATAAAGAGGTCTACAAATGAATAGGTTAATGCAGAGGAGGTGTTTTCACCAGTAATACACAAAAATTTTGCCAGAACATGACATAATATTTATAACTTACTGTATAAATGAATAAGTAACAACTAATACTTTTTTTTAAACCCCTACAATAATAAGGTTATCACACTTGTAAGACTAAATGGTAAGGAATATTCATCATTAAAAAAAAACAAGCACTGCTTCATTGTATGCCATGCAATCTTCTTTGCCTAAGGACTTTAAAACCTTTCTACTTTGCTTGCACATGCTTGCTTCTTGTGAATATTTAGAGTATGGTAAAGTACAAGTAGCTATAACTTTTTTCTTGGTAACTATCGGCAAAATAGTAGTGTTGATTTGCATGATCTTTCTTTTTTCTTAGAGCAATTTATTTTTAGAGTGGTTTTTAAGTACTTTTTACTGCTTATTTTCTAGAATATGAATACATTACAAATATTGCTAAATACCTTTTTAGGATTATTCATCAAGATAAATATTCCTGGAAAGATTCTTTGCAATATTTGTAACATATCAATGTCTTACGAAAATAACAGTAAAAAGGACTTAAAGAACCACTCTAAAAATTACTTTTTCAGTTATTTGATGACAAAGTTACAAAAATATATATATTATAACTTTTATTTCTGAAAAACTCTTTGGATATCCTGAAAAAATTTAAAAAAATAAAAAATATCAGGAAAAAGATAGTCCTGAGCAACACAGCTTTGAGGTTCTAGGATGAACTGCCCATTAATAAGCATCATTCAGTAAGTGATTACATGTGAAACAAGTAGCCTCAAAAAGACTGGCCACATTGTACCAGAAGCACAGCCTATCTTTCTGACTGAAAAAGTGGAAAAACGATTGGTGACGCTCTCTCTTATCTGTTTGCACATTTTTGTCCAACAAATTCCACTGTTTGAGCCTGGACACCAGAAGCTCAGCATTCAACTTGGTAAGACCTAGATCTTTGATTAGATCATTGATATCTTTCTGGTTAGCAAAGTATGACCTCCTTTCCTCAATTGCATGTTTGAAATTGTTATTTTTTTCTCCAATGTCTTCCTTGCTGTTAGACACGATGGTAATTCCTGATGTTGGCTGATCCCTTTTAGAACAGTTTTGAACAGGCAGCTGTGCAGTACTAGGGCATAATCAATTTAAAGTGCATTTGTTCTTGAACGACAGTTTGTGGGATCAACAATAATATACAGAAGAAGTTGTTGCTTAAATAGTCTGTCAGTTGTTGCCATATTCGCTGGATAACAAACTTCATAGCTCCTGTACCAACATGTAACATAGGAAATATAACTAATTATATAAATTCGAAGGAAATTTCACACATTACAGTAGAGGTTATAATAAAAATATATACAAATACTTTGTTGATTGCAACTTCTTAAAATTATTTACATATTTTTAAATTATCAAAATTCTACAAATGAAAGCACACCAAAGCAATTATTCAACTTACCTTTAAAAGTTCTCTTACAATTTTGCATGTAAACATGCAAATTTTTATTTAAAAATTTGATGTTTGCTTGTCCAAATCACTGACAGGCATGTCATAATCTACTTGATGCTCACAAACTCATGATGTCATTTAAATTAAATATCTGCTTTTCAAATAGGATTCATTATTCCTTTATTCACCAATAACACAAACTGAAATATTTATTCATGTCATCTGTAGTTTATACTTGTATGACAAGCTAAAAGCATTCCGGATTTAGCACAACATTATTTGGTTTTAGAGTAATATGCTTTTTAAAAGTATTTTACATTTATCACAACATAAGAAACTCTGATTTATTGCAACATAATCCAGATTTAGAGAGATGCATAAACATATATAGGAGCATACTTTTGATGAACCTCACTATAAGTTAGGCCTACTAGTAAAGTTTACTGAACTTATTTTTCTATGTAGATGTACACAAAAGTATTTAATATCACATTAAATACATAATATCACTAACAAGTTTTAATAGTTATATTTAAAAAAGCCAAAATATGTTTCATTATTTAAACTTAATTTAGTTTTAAAAAACCGGAGAATTAAAAAAGATCTTTTAGCTTTGTGTAGAAAAATAGTTTGAAAAACTGTAGAAAGTAAATTTAAATATTTGGCTTCATACTGGCTTCAAAATTTTATTTTAACAAGGTCTGATCCCAAATCCTAACAGTCAAGTTTCATTTCAATATCTGATTTGAAGCTCAATTCAGTTTTATTATTTTTTAATTAGTTATAACATCAGTGTTGACTTCTTTGTCATTATCAGATGTATCACCAGATAAAATAATTGCTTATCGAGATTAGTGACAAAGTTAGTTAATTATGTCGCCAATCTGATTATTTTTGTTTAACCTGACAAGTTCATTAGAGGAATTAAATCAATGCTTCTTTTTTCATTAATTCTATTTTCAAATAGCTGTTTAATAAGTTGATTTATAGGTGTATTAGCTTCATCTAGATTTTTTCTTTTAAATTCAATTACAATTTCAAAATACAAAAGATCATGTTTTAGAGCAAGACAAAGTTCATTAATGCTCATTTTTGGTTAGAGGAAAATCAATATCCATGTGAAACAAAGCTATTTTTACTTCTTTTAACACCTCCAAAAAATGTTCAAGCATTTCAATAGTAAAATTTATGTTGTTGTTGAATCAAAAATCAGATTTTTTTTTTTTTTCAAAACTTTTTAATAATATATTTATTAAAGTTCATCATTGCCAAATTTTTTTATTTTATTAATTTCTTTATTTTTGCAACAGGTTCTAAATATTCAAGTAAAAATAATGCAATAGATTCACTTCTTACAGCAAAAACAGTGTGAATATGAAAACCATTTTCAGTTCCATTTTCATCATCACTGTAAACTTGATCAGAATCAACAGAGTTATAATCATTATTACATGGGTCAACCAATTTTTTTTAAAGAGGCATATTAGTTTAAGATTACTGCATGATTGTAACACACTAAATCCTTAGAATCTTTTCAAGCTAGCTCTATCATGAGCTACAAATTTCATTTTATAATAACTTTTGTAATAGATGTTATTGTTGAGCCAGGAGTTTTACGAAAATTTTTACAAAATTTAGAAAATTTTAAAACTCTTGTAATTTTTTGATAAATTTGAAAATACAACTTTTGATTTGTTTAATTTTGAAACCAATAGTCACAACAAAAATTTTTGTCTAAAAAAAGTTTAAATTCTAAAAACTTTTTTAAATGCTTTTGCTTTAACTTAAAAAATATAAATAAAGTTTTTTAATACATCATAATGTTTATACTTTAAGAGAAAAGAAGTAACAACTTGAACGACTTTAAAAACTGTCAAAAGTTCAAACATTTAAAACTAAACACTTGAACTGGGAACTCTGCTATGAATGTTTCAATTTTAAAATTTTTAACTTGAAAACTGAAAACTAAATTTATATTTATAAAAAAAAATACATTTATAATAAACACAATATTGAACATGTGTCAAATACTATTTAAACGCAAAAATGTATAATACATTATCCAAGTAAACAAGTATAAAAAGAAACTTGATTTTAAAAAATTTAGAAATAAAACCTGTTCAGGTATTTGTCTTGGTATTTGATTGGTACGTACTGGCAATTCAATAGACTAAAAAAACAAAAAAACAATAAAAACAAATTGTACTTGATAACCTCATATGCTGGAATCACTTTTAAAAACTTACAGGTTTTTTGAATCCCAGATATGCTCCAAGAAAAGTCAAAGGAACAGAAACACCAAACCTAAATTCGAAATTTAAAATCAAAACAAAACCATTTCAGTACTCATGAAATATAAAATGACATGGACTGAGATTAAATCAAATATTATAGTATGTTGTAATATTTTATAACCATATATATATATATATATATATATATATATATATATATATATATATATATATATATATATATATATATATATATATATATATATATATATATATATATATATACATATATATATATATATATATATATATATATATATATATATATATATATATATATATATACACATATATATATATATATATAAAGTAAAGGGCTCAGATATACAGTTTGTGGTAAAAACAGTTCTGTGGTTTTTAAACTAACAAAATTAAGGTTAGATAATAACTAAATGCATTAATTTAATTGCGGGAAGTAATTAAATTTAAAAAACCACAAAAATGTAAATTAAAAGACTAGAATGCTTTTATTTTATTTTTAGTTTTTTTACTGTAAAACATGCGTGGAGTGCTGTTGATGTAACTATCTTATAGCCTGACTCGCAATGGAGTGTTGCTACATCGACTATCTTATAGCCTGACTCGCAATGGAATATTGCTACATCAACTATCTTATAGCCTGACTTGCAACGGAGTGTTGCTAAATTAACTGAGGGTTTGAAAATAAAATAAAAACATTCAGTATGTTTTTAAAAACATTCTAGTCTTTTAATTTGCATTTTTGTAGTTTTTTAAAAGCAATAAATTTAATTAGTTATCTCATTAAATTAATGCGTTTTATTATAAGCAGGCTAGTGGAGCTGAGCTGGAGCCGCTATTTTTTGGTTGAGCCGAAGCCGTAAAAATTGAGCAGCTTTCAGCTCATGTGTGTTTTATAAAGGAATAGAACTTTTTTTTTTTTTTTTAAATTGTAGACAAATTTTATTTATTCATTGTTCTCATTCATCAATTCATTCAACTAATTTGTTGAATGAATTATTTATTAAATTTTTTTTTATATATTTTTTCTAACAGTTACAGTCTTGCCAAAACGTAATAAAAATGGATATTTTAACGATTTAGTACTCAACAAAATACTATCTTTTAATAGTTTTTCCTAATATATGCTTTACTAAGAAAAAAATAAACAAACAGGTAAACTATGTATGGAAAAATTCTTACAATTATTTTATATTTTTATATTGGTATTATGCTGTTAAATATTTGATGCATGATTTAATGACCAAAGCTTACTCATATCTTAAAAATTATACTACCCAGTTGGCACAGGACCTACAATAGATGTATTTTAAACATCTTAGAAGTGTTTTGAATGCCTTTTGAACGTTTTTTGAATGTTCAAAAATGTCTTTTATAGGTCCCGTGCCCACTGGGTACTCAATAAGCACGGGACCTATATCAGGATATAAGAAAGACATCTTTTAAACATCTTTCAAATGTTTTGGACATCTTTGGAAAATTCAAAAGACATCTTTTTTAGGAACCATGCCCACAGGGTAGAATTAAAACTAAAAACTTAGGTTATAGGTTTTAATATATAGAAAAAAATGTATATTTAACCAAAACATTTTTCTTTTCAAATGTAATATGCATTAGAAGAGTAGTGATAGTAATACATTAATCTTGTAATCATGAAAGTTGGTAAAAAACAATTTCTGCAATTGGTTTGGATTTGGGTTGGCAAAAGTGATAAAAAAAACTTCCAAAATTTGCCGACTTTGTTCATAAAATACAGGAGCCAGAGCCAAGCTAGACATTTCTTAGAAGCCGGAGCCAATCTGTAAAAAAAACTTTCAGCTCCACAAGCCTGGTTATAAGCTTTGAAAACTTGAAAATTCAATAGGTTGTTACATCAAGGATATTTACAAATAGTAATAAATACTAATATGAATTAAACACATTTACTCATTGTTCAAGAAAAACAGTAGTTTGAAAGTAATGGCATAACACTCAGTATAAAAATATAAAAAGCTTCCAATATAGCGCTAGAGAGAATATAAGAAAAAACTCAATGGCAATCCAATTAACCCTAAGTTTGAAATTAAACAAATAGAACTAAAATCATAAACCAAAAAATAACTACTTGGTTATTTTTTCAATAAAAGAAATAATAGAAATTCAATTTTGAGAGCTTCAAAAATTTTTTAAAGACTAAAAAAGTCTTATTGACTTTAGTGAAGTAATGTCTTTCACTTGTGGCTTTTTTATAATCTTTTTGATTCAGGCAGAAATGGAAGATTTTGTTCCCATTTCTCAGTTTCAAGTAAAACTTCACCCTACCCAATATTCTTCTTCTTGTGCAGCATTTCTTCCATCTTTTCCACAAGAATAACTCAATGGCAAACAAAGTTCTTTTTATCATTGCAAGAAATGTATATAAAAAGATTTTGTCTGACAATATGATCCATTATTCTCAGATTACAAAATCTCAAATTATATTTTTCTATTGAAAACTGAAATATATATATTTTTATATTATATATTGTTATACCATATTTTTTATATATAACAATCCTTATTAACAGTTTTATAAAATAGAAAATTTTTTATAAAATCTTATATTACTTTTTACTTCTTTTGGTTTTTCAATTTTCTTTACCAAGTTAAATGAGCAAAACAAAAAAAATTAAAAACATATAGACTGTTAGCTGGGTCAAATCATTATATTTCAACCAATCGCCTGTGGGTCACTATCTCTGATTTTCCTGATTTTTACATATTGTTGTGTGCATTATGTAGATAGGTTAAATTTGAAATTTCAGACTTCCAAGTACATCGGTTCAGAAATTATGGCCTTAGAAACATGACACAGTGCCCCCCCTCGATTTAGAAATGGTCAAAACAGACTACTTTAGAGCTGTATAACTTTTTTCTCACTTTCAACAAGAGTCTCATTTTTTTTAGAACTATTTTCTGGATAGTTCTCTCTTTAAAAAAGTGGTTTTTATTAACTTGTGTTAAATTAGAAAAAAATTATGACCTCCTCAATTATGGAAAAAATCCTAAAATTGCTAAAATATGCCAAAATGAAACTAAATGTAGCATTATTCTATTCATCCACAAGTCTTTACAGATAAGTTTTCTGATTAGCTACTACTGTCTGCAATAAATGGGCAAAACATAGGCAGCTTGTTGCAGTTTTAGAACTTAAATATATCTAAAAGCAAAATATCCACTCGCCTAAAAAGTCCAATTTTCAGCCATTTTGAGATGCTTGTAAATTTTTCTAACACTTTGTTTTGATCTAAGATTAACAGCATATAAGACCATTAGACCCAACTATCTGAAAATGCAAACATTATAAACTTGTCAAATCCACACCAAAAATGCCAGCATTTTTAAATAACCCTATTTTTCAATTATCAATGGTTGAATGTGTTACTAGAAACCAGTGCCACTCTAATCTGTCAACTGGCCTATGCGAAGAGTGCAACTAATTATATGTAATTTCTTAATAAAAAAAGATATGGTTGGTTGTCCTCTCCTAGATCTGGTCTTCATAGTAGATAGGGGCACAAATAAAGGGGGCAGTAACTTTTTAGAGACCTTCATTATTGTTCAAATAAAGGTCTCTAAATTAATTTAGATATTTAGATACTTAATATCTGAATATCTAAATTAATTTCAAAATGAAACCATTATTTCTTTAAATTCTATTTTATTATAGGTAATCAGTGGTCTATATGTGGTCTGGACCCCCCCCTCCCAACTCACTAAGATGAGGGGGAATCAAAAAAGTCTAGATCTACCAACTCTCTAAAAACATCATTATATACAATTTAAAATTGGATGAGTTTTATGCTTTTCACATAATGAGATAGACTCTAATAACAACTTTAAGTTCTTGAGATCTTTTAATCTTGAGTCTCTTTAATCCTTGTTCAGAGTGCCAATTTTTAGGATTTCTTCTTGCAACAATAACCGATTTTATGACTGTGTTGTCCAACTTGAATGTGTTTCAGTGAGATAATTACTTTTTCTAATTATAATCTGTAAACAATGAACTTCATGTTCAAGATTTCTTGAGCAAAAAAAAAATTCTAACTGCTTAGGTTTTGTTATTTATGAATCACTTTGACATATTATATTTGCTATTGATCTCATCAAAACTTTCATCTCATAAATAAGATTCACCTATCATCATGGACCAAGTTAAACCACCCATCTTTCACTTCTACATAAGATTCACCCATCATCACATATCTTATTACTACCCCACCATCACATTTCTTATTACTGCCCCATAATTACATTTCTTATTTCTTCCCCATCATCACATTTCTAACTACTACCTTTAGGCTGACCAGGACACTTTTTTTAACTTTCAACGCAATGGCCATTTACCTGAGCTCCTGTTTATGAGTTTTTTAAATATTAATTTTACTTATTTTCTGAAAAAAAATTGTTATTTATTTTGAAAGTACCATATAAGCAATTGGTTTAACTTGGTCCATGTTTGATTAGCATTAAAAAACAACAAATCATATATTTAAAAAATATTTAATATTATCCATTGGGTCCAAACTTGGAAACTCAGTGTTCAAAATGGTTATTTAGGTATGAGACTGTTTTAAAATAATTGATAAATGATATGCAAAATTTTTCACACAACTAATTTTAAACTTAAATTGTCTGAACCATTCAATATTAAGATAATTTAAAATTCAATTACATTCAAAATTAAAATAATGAAATTAATTATCTTATGATCAAAGGCATTAAAAAAGTAGCAAACCTTAAATCAATACAGAATTTTTTGAAAAATAACCATTTTGCATATATATAATATATAAGAGAAATAAATATCTGAACCATTTTAAAACTAATTACAAATCTAATGGAAATTTTTCTAATGTATAAATTAGATTAAAATTCTCATTTAGAATATTTTAAATAATTCTTTTTGTTTTAGAAAACCAAGTTGTCATATTTCCCACAATACAAATAACCAATTATTTTTAAATAACAGCAGAAGTACTTTCAATCTTTAGAAAAAACAACAGATAAACACTCACAAAATTGAAGAACTAACACACTTGCAGAAGGATGTGTGTGTATAAATATAGTATGTGGTAGCGGTGTAGTGGTAAAGCGCTATATTAATAAGCGAGAAGTTCTGAGTTAGATCCCGCCATGTCCCTGGTAGTACTGCACTTAACTTATTTCTCTGCATTAGAGCTTTGTTTGTCAAAGTTTGTGTTTCAGAGTTAAAAGGTTGAGAGAGGGTTGAATCACAAGGAAAAAAAAAAAAAGAAGCTTGCTTGACTGTAGTGGCCCACTTGGCCTTGGGAAGGTGAGTAACATTAAAAAAATAATAAACTAATTATAAATTGATAACTAAATAATATAAAATACTTATTTGAAACGACTCACCAGAGAGCAAGCAAAGCCACTAGAGTACCAAAAGGTATGGCAGCCGAAGAATTTTTAACCCAAAGTGCAAGGTTTAAGATAAAAAATAATCCAAAAACAATACTAAAAAAAAATTTTTATTATTTTACTTTTAAAATAAAATCCTTTTTTGGTTATTTATTTTTACAATTTTTACCCTGGGAAAAAAAATGCTGTCATAATAACATTTGTCTTCCAATGCTCTCCTCCAAGTGCTAAAATAATTATAAATATTATTTAAAACTCATCAAGTGACTTAACACAGGGGCGCAGTGGCCCGAGATGCCATGCAGGATTCCTACATTGGTCTTTCATATCTCGAAGTGAGAAAGCAAGTAGTTATAAGAAACTACTTTTGTAGTTAAAATTTAAATAAGTTAGATTTTAAAAATCTTTTTGTTTCATGTAACTCACAAATTTTTCTTACTGTTTTTTAAAAAAGATTCAATTTAAGTTTTAAATAAGCATGTATCTATTATAAACACTTTGATTAAGTGGTATTATAAATATTACGTTGAAAATACAATTATAAAAACATTGTGTATTAAAAAGTATACTTCATTTTTAAAAAGTTTTACTTTATAACTAAAAATTTAAAATATTATTAGCTTTTTTTAAAAATACTAAAGTTATTCTTTGTTGTTGTTGTTTTACAGTTTTTTAATGAAATTCTTATACTAGTCATTTTGTATAACCTGACTTACAACTATATTTATATATATATATATATATATATATATATATACATATATATATATATATATATATTTATTTATATATATATATATATATATATATTTATATATATATATATATATATATATATATATAATATATATATATATATATATATATATTTATATATATATATATATATATATATATATATATATATATATATATATATATATATATATATATATAATATATATATATATATATATATATATATATATATATATATATATATATATATATATATATAGAGAGAGAGAGAGAGAGAGAGAGAGAGAGAGAGAGAGAGAGAGAGAGAGA